>NC_090449.1:490391484-490703568 GCF_031143425.1 Pleurodeles waltl | reverse complement strand
TAAAATTCTGTTTTTGCAATGTAAACAATGTTCAGAGGCCAGGGCATTCCATAAGGCCTGGAGTAAGGCAGTCTAAGGGCTGCCATGAAGTAGTTACAGACAAGGAGCTGGTACTTAGCTTTCTAACCAAATGCATTTTTATCTGTACAGCTTTTCACCCGGTGTCTTACATCACTGCCTGGTGAAGAATCTAAGAAGAGGAGGCAAACTGACTCTGAAAATTTGGATACGTTCCTGAAGGAGTTTGGAAAGCAAGAAAGTTTACAAGAGGAGCCAATAAAGGAAGAGTTGCAGCAAGTTCAAAAAGAGAAGCAACCACTAAAGCATCAGCGCAAGCAGAAAAACCAAGAGCCTCCACACCGACTTGCAGGACAGAAATTCCTACACAAGCGAAGATACCAGAGGTATCTGCGAAAGATAGCACAACATGAGTGTCAAACCCAAAGACTTCATCTGAAAAAAAGTAGAAAACAGGAATTGGGAAATAAGCGGGAGGTTCAGGCAAATGAAGATGAAGCTCATGTGTCGAAGCATAAAAAGGAGATTCAGATGCATGAAAAAATGTCTGCTCAGGCACAAGAAGATAAAATGTTACAGCATATTCAAGATAATCAGTCCCATTACAGTGTGCAGAAAGACCAAGTATCTGACTTTATGCAGCAAGACCCGATGCCTGATGTTGACCAGCAGGCCCAAGCATCTGTTACAGAGAAAGACCAGGCATCTGAAATTATGCATCAAGATCAGGCAACTGCTGCTATGCAGCAAGACCAGTTACCTGAAATTAAGAAACTAGGCCAGATACCTCAGGCTGAGCTACACAACCAGGCACTTACAAGTATGCAGCAAGACCAGGAACCTAACATTTTGCAACAAAACCAGACATTTGTATCTTTGCAGTGTGACCAAGCACCGGAAGCTATAATGCAAGATCATTTACTTGATGTTTTCCAGGAAGACCAAACACCTGTTATAGAGAAATATAATTTAAATGAAGCTATTCAACAACACCTAGACCCTTGTGTTGCACAGCAAGGATTTGTATCTGAAGTTATAGACAAAGAGAAGGCACCTGAAACAATGGAGCAAGAACAGGCACATGGATTTGTGGAAAAAGATCAGATATCTGGACTTGTGAAGCCCCACCAGACAGTTGAATATTGTCTGAAAGATCAGGAAGTTCTAGACACTGAAAGGAAACAGAGTTTGCAGGAAGACTGTCTGTGCCTTGAGGGGAAAGATGGACATTTGAAACAAGGCTTGGGGCATGTGCTTACTTGGAAGGTGAAGAAAGTTGAGGAGCAACAGTGTCAAGTACTGGAAGGACAAGAACACCAGCACAAAGGAGAAGAGCATCCACTTCAGCTCAAAGACAAAGGAACTCTGCACAAAGAGAAAGATAATGCAGGTATTGTTTCTCAACATGAGGTGGAAGGAGACCAAGAACACAGTCTGAAGAATATTGAATATGAATGTCCCCGAAAAGACAAGAAATACCAGAGAACAGAGACCCAGCTTGAGGTTGAAGAAGAGCAGGGAGTGGCGAGAGACCAAGAAGCTGAACAGAAAATGATGGAACATGTGTCTGCCTCGAAAGCATCAGAATACCACATCAAGGATAATTTCTTGGACACTGAAGAACACAATCAAAAAGAGAAGGACCCTCTGCCTGTTAGTCACATAGAAAATCAGCAACTTTCACAGGAGGAATGTCACCTGCTTGGACACAGGCAGCTGGAAAAAGAACATGCTTCCAAAGAATGTGGGACACAAGCTGTTGGAGATCAAGACAGTCTTGGCAAGGAGACCATTCCCTGCATGTTTATTAGGCAGAAACTTCCGCAAAAGCCAGTTGAACTGGAAATCCTTCTGGGACGTCATTACATTCTCAAAGAACCTAGAGATAAGCAGACTGAGCATGGGCATCACTCAAACCAAAAAGAACTAAGACATGCACAGCATGAGCAGGAAGCCCAGGAAAAGCATGAACTTCAATGTCAACAAGAAGCAGAAGAGCAGCACAGACTAGAAGAGCAGCAGCAGGAAGAGCTGGAACGTTGGTGTAAGCAGGAAGAGCAGGAATTTCAGCTTCTATACAAAGAGCAGGAACTGCATTGTGATGAACAGGAGAAAAAACTCCAACTCATTCACAAAGAGCAGGAGCTTCTGTGTTCACACGAACAGCAGGAACTGGAAGAAAAACATCTAGCTATTCGGAAAAAGCATGAATATCAACAGGAAGAAAAAAATGTTAATCTCAACCAAAAAGAGCAAGAGCTTCCGCACGAGCGTGAAGAAAAGGAACATCGACTTGTACTGAACAAACAGAAGCTTCTTGGGCCTGAGGAAGAAGTGAGACATTGCCACCCTGTGAAGGAACAAGAGCTTTTACATCAGCAAGAAGAGCAGGAGCTTCAGCTCCTACAGAAAGAGCAGGAGCGCCTTCGCCGGCAAGAAGAGCAAGACCTTCAGCTTTTAAAGAAACAGCAGGAACTTCTGCGACAGCAGGAAGAACAGGAACTTCAACTACTGCTGGAAGAGGAAGAGCATATACGTCTGCAGCGAGAGCAGGAACGATTACATCAGCAGGAAGAGGAGGAGCTTCAACTACTGCAGAAAGAAGAGGAGTTTCTGCGCCAGCAAGAAGAGCAGGAACTGCAGCGTCAACAGGAAGAACAAAAATTTCAGCTCCTTCAAAAAGAGAAAGAACTTCTGCGTCAATATAAGGAGCAGGAACTTCAACTCCTGCAGGAAGAACAGCATTTACATCATCTGAAGGAACAGGAGCTTCCTTACCAGCAGGAAGATCAGGGACCTCCAGTTCTTCAGAGAGAGGAGGCTTTTCCCTCTCAGCGAGAAGAGCAGGAACTTCAAATGTCACAGAAAGATGGAGAGATAATAAATCGGCAGGAGGAACGAGAACTTCCAGTCTTGAAAGAGCAAGAGCCTCCATGTCGACAGGAAGAGCAGAAAGACCTGCAGCAAGAACAGGAACTTGAAAAACAGGGAAAAAAGCAAGAATCTCAAGATTCACATCAACACCAGGGCCATGTCATCCTTTGGGGCAAGCAAGAAGAGCAGGTATTTGAATTCCTGCAGAAAGAGCATGAACAGAATCAGCAAGAACAACAGGAACTGGAACGCCTCCTTAAAGAACAGGAAGAGCAGGAATTGTTACGCCAGAAAGAGGAGATGGAAATCCAGCGCCTTCAGGAGGATGAGGAGCTCTTGCGTCAGCAGGTGGAAGAGGAACTTGAGCGTCGCAGAAAGGAGCAGGAGGAACTGGAGCGTTGGTGCCGGCAAGAGGAGCAGGAGTTCCACCGCAAGCAGGCAGAGCAAGGAGAGCATGCTCAGTCACAAAACGAACTAGAGCGGCAGCAGGAGGAGCATCACTTTGAAGGCAAAGTCTTGCAGACACAAAGTGAGATAGGAACAACTCCCATGTATGACAGTCCAAAGGGACAACAGCAGCGCTCCTGGCAGTATACCCGCAGGCCGCAGAATCCAGTTGTCTTTGGTAAGTTTCTCTCCCTCATATCATTTTTTGGTACTTTTTTTAAATTGTTCCTTCTATTGTGTGTGGTATGTAAAACTCTTGTGAAGGAGGTTACTTAACTGCAACAGTGGTTCTCCAAAATAGGGTTCTTTAAGGATTCATAGGCTTGAACACTCCTACCAAAATGTGTGATTGTGTCAAAGCACAGGGGCATGCAAGTGTCGGAATATAGGCCAGATACAACCCTAGAAAACAACTGCTGCAAGTAGAGTATTGAAATCTCGGACACCAATGATAATAGTCCCATGGTTTTCATACACCTGCTATCTAGGAAATGGACTTTATACACAAAGTATCCTTGGCAGTCATCAAAAGGAGTGTGTGTTTAATCAGGCTACGTTTGTGACGTAGAGTAGAAACTTACAATAACACCTAACTTTGAATGCTTCACATTTGTTTGCCTCCTATTTCAATGGTCCAAAACAAGTGTTTTACTCCATCAAGATCTCGTCTACTCTGGAAACGGGTTTAGAACAGGAAGAAAATTAGTTTCTTACCTGTAACAGTGGTTCTCCAGTATTGGTATCTTTCATAGATTCACATGCTTGAATCATCTCTGTCGTCGAGGTGGGAGCCTCACAGTAACTTCAAATACATATAGCAGTAAGTGTAACACACGAAGCCCTAATGGCCCAAATAGGCACTTTTATAGCCTATCCATGTTCTTTTATTTAAAAAAAAAAAAAACCAAACCTGAGCTACAGCCAGTCAGGTGTCAACTTCCAACATAGGCTGTTTCCCTCAGATTTTCTAGTACAAGTGTGAAGCAGAAAGTTAATCTCTAAGGGGAGCCTCTGAGGGGAGGAGGGTGGGTCGCATGTGAATCTATGAAAGATACCAATACTGGAGAACCACAGTTATAGGTAAGTAACTAATTTTCTTCTCCAGTATTGGATCTTTCATAGATTCACTTGCTTGAATTAGAGTAGCAAGCAGTGTCAAACCTTGACCAGATTAAGGAAACATAGTTCACATACCCTTTGAGTGGAAGTTGGGATGATCAGAGAGGCTCACCTTAAAGGAATAGATGCCTCAGCACTGCCTGCCCCACCGCTATGTCCATGTTATTCATCTCTTCGAGACAGTACTGTCTAGTGAAAGTATGTTGATTTGACCATGTGGACGCTCTACAAATGTGCTGCAAGGGCACTCCCGCGAAGAGTGCTGCCGACGTGGCTACCGCCCTTGTAGAGTGGACTCTAATCTTGCTGTGGAGCAATTTACCGGCTAGAGCATGACCGAATTGGATTGCCAGGCTGATCCACCTGGCAATAGTCTGTTTAGACACCAAGGAGCCCTTCCTCGCAACCCCAAAGGCCACAAGTAGATAGTCTGACTTGCGAATGTTCAGCGTTCTTTGAAGGTAAAATTTCAAACACCTCTTAATCTCCAGCGAGTGCAACGTTATTTTCTGCTACCGTCTGTGGGTTAGGAAAAAAGGTTTTCAAAATCACTGGTTCATTCAAATTGAAACTTGAGGGTACCTTCAGAATATATTTAGGATTCGTCCTAAGAATTACGCCAGTAGTGGTGAATTGAAGAAAAGGCTCTTTGATGGTGAAGGCCTGTATGTCACTTACTCTTTTGGCTGAAGTAAGAGCCAGCAACAATGCAGTTTTCCATGAGATGAATTTCAGTTCTGCCCTGTGGATTGGCTCAAAAGGGGGTTTCATGAGTTGTCCCAACACCACGTTTAGGGACCATAACGGTGGGGGTTTACGTATCAGTGGAAAAGTTCGAAAAAGACCCCTAAGAAATGTTTTCACAATCCTAGTAGAATATAACGAGGCAGTGTTTTGAGATCAGCGGTACCTTAAAATTGCTGCCACGTGCACTCGGATTGAGGAATAAGAGAGTCCAGATTTTGCCAAGTGTAACAAATACGGAAGTACCTGCTCCGGAAGCGAAGAGATAAGATGGATTCCTTCCGCAGCACACCACACACAAAAATGCTTCCATTTCAGTCTAAGTCTTACTACGGTGTCCGCCCTGGCCTTGGCTAGGATTGCCCTACATTCTGATGAGATGTTTTAGGTGGCGTATTCATTGAATTCAGGAGCCAGGCCGACAAGTGTAGAGATGAC
Organism: Pleurodeles waltl; assembly: GCF_031143425.1. Taxonomy (NCBI): domain Eukaryota; kingdom Metazoa; phylum Chordata; class Amphibia; order Caudata; family Salamandridae; genus Pleurodeles; species Pleurodeles waltl. The sequence goes on along the minus strand of NC_090449.1, from coordinate 490,697,928 downwards.
GGATCCGGATGCCTGACCTGGCCCTGGTGCATGGTCAAAAGGGCTGGCGTCTGTCTCAGTAGCACATGTGGCTGTTCCGAGAACATGAGGAGTTCTGTGAACCACACCTGCCTGGGCCACCTAGGTGCTATTAGCAGAAGGCAACATCCTTCTGTCTTCATCTTGCTGATGACCCTTGGTATCAGTGGGATCAGAGGAAAAGCGTAAGCATTAGACCCCTGACCATCTCATCAAAAACACATTCCCCGCGGCCCTTTTTGGGAAAGCCAGCTTGCGTAATAGGGGCATTTCTTGTTCTCGCATGTGACAAACAGATTGAGATTTGGTCTGCCCTATATCCAGAAGAGTTGGTCGAGAACCTCCCAGTCTAGTTCCCACTAGTGATACATGATAATCGTCCTGCTCAGAGTGTCTGCTAGGATGTTGGTCTGTCCTGGCACGTGCTCCGCCCTCAGAGAAATGTTGTTTGCTATGGCCCATTTCCAGATGTTCTGAGCTTGTTGTGAGAACTGTAGAGACCTCGTGCCACCCTGCTTATTTAGATAAAACATGCTTGTAGTATTGTCCGTCCTGATCAAAACATCCGAGTTTTGAAGTCTTGGTAGAAAAAGCTTTTAGAGACAAATCTATTGCTTTGAGCTCTAGCTGGCTTATGTGGAGTTGCTTGTCCTTTCGAGTCTAGGACCCGATTATTCACAAATCTTGAAGGTGGGCACCCCAACCCTCGAGGGACGCATCCGCTGTCACTATATGGCAAGGTAATTGAGGAAGAAATGTGAGGCTGCTGGACAAGTTGGCCGGTGTCGCCTACCAAGACATGGCGGCCCGCATTGCCGGTGTGATGAGAATTTGGTCCTCGAAGGAACCATGCACCTGAAGCCACTGAGCATCTACCTGCTGCTGTAGGGGTCGCATACGTAGTCTGCAATTTGGGATCAGCGGAATACATGACAAGATCATTCCCATTAATGGCTTGTAAGTTCAAACTGGAAAAAAAACTTTTTGTCGAGAGCTTGTGGGCCAAGCTGGACAGCTTTTGTTTTCTCTCTTGAGACGGGTATGCCTTGCTTCGGACAGTATCCAGTGTTGCCCCCAAAAAATTAAGTTTCTGCGTGGGGCGAATGTGTGATTTTTGAAAATTGATGGTAAGCTGGAGATCCTCGAACAACTGGAGGCAGGTGGTTGTGTGGTGTTCCACCTGAGCTCTTGAGAATGCCTTGATGAGCCAGTCGTCAAGATAGGGAAAAACCTGCATGCCCAACTGGCGTAGGTGCGCTGCTAACAGAGCTAACATCTTTGTAAGAATTTTGGGGGCCGATTTCAGTCCGAAGGAATGGACACAAAACTGCAGATGCATACCAGCTACCCTGAACCTGAGGAATTTGCGATGGTTTCAATGTATTGGGATGTGAAAATACGCATCCTGGAGGTCTAGGGATGTCATGTGATCTCCGGGATTCAAGAGGCGCAAGATTTCCTGCCGCGTAACCATCCTGAACGACTGCTTCTTCAGGAACTTGTTTAAGGATCTTAAGTCCAGAATGGGGCACCAGTCTCCTGAAGGCTTCTTTACAAGAAAGAAGCATGAATAGAATCCCCTGTTCCTGTGAAGATTTGGGACCAGTTCTATTGCCCCTTTGCGCGACATCACATACACTTCCTTGAGGAGTTGCTTTGATCGTGGAGGCTGCAGACCTGATGGAGGGATATTTGGTGGTTTCTGAATGAACTCCAGAGTATGCCCCTTGGCCACTATATCCAGCACCCACCTGTTGGATGTTATGCCTGACCATCGAAGGAAGTGACAAGTGATGCGACCCCCCAATTCCTGACCCCCGGGTAGTGTTGGAAGCTGTTATGACTGTCCTGTGATTGCTTTCTGCCTGTGTGTCTTCCACGGGCAACCGATCTTCCCTTTGTGGGGTGTCTATAAGCAGCGGTAGGTGGCAACCGATAATGCTGCTGGTTGCTGACTGTATTGTTGTCGGGGTCCTGCTGGAGAGGACTGGTACTGTGGTCTATACTGTTGGAAACCAACCCGAAAGGAGTAACTTCCTCTACCCCTCGCACCTCAAAAAGGCTGTTTCCTGAACTGTAATATACCAGGGGATTTCGCTGTGTTTGTATCTGTCTTGATAGCTTGCACCATGTCATCCACATGCTTCCCTATAGAGGCTTTCCCCATCAAATGCCATGTCCAGAATTCTACTCTGAACCTCCGGGCGGAAGGAAGTAGACTTCAGCCACTACTGTCTATGAAGACCACTGCACCTGTTAGCTGCCGGAAACCTGTCAGTGAAATGTCAATTGCGCAATCGATGATCTCTGCTGCAATCTGCTCACCCTCTTGTAACACCTTCTTTGCCTCCAACTTGGAATCCTCAGGCAAGAGGTCTGAATAAGCAGACATGTCTGCCCACATTTGGTGATCATACCAGTCCAGGACGGCCGCCTTCACTGTAATCGCTACAACTGAGAAATATTCTTCCCAGTATTGTCCAAACGCCATCCATCCCAATCTGGAGGTGATTGGTGCCGAAGGACTCTTTGAGTGACGTTGTGCCGCCTGAGAAATGACAGAATCCGGTTTCGGTTGGGACACTAAGCAGGCCAGAGTGTTATCAGGGGCTTGATACTTCTTTTCCAGCCGCGGTATCCGGGAAGGTATTGTTGCTGGTTTTTTCATTGCTTTCAACCCCTCCTGCAATAGAAAATCCTTTATAGGAATAGCCCTAACCAACCTCTTTGAGGGCTCTTTAAAGTAGTATAAGAAACAATCCGTTTCCTGGGAGATAATGGGTAATTCAAATCTTTTGGCTGCCCTTTCCATCAAAGTATGGAAGCCCCCCATGTCCTCCGGGGGTGAATCAACTGGCCCTGCTGGTGGTGGTGTCGGTGCAGGGATGAGGTAGTCATCCCACTCACAGGGAGCTGTCTCCGTTATCTCACCTTCTTCTCTCTCCTCATCTGTAGAGTTATGATCATCCTGTGGGTGGTGACCAAATGGGATGCTTCTGTGTGGCGTTCCCGGGTGACTGGGAACAGGGGTTTGCAGAGCCATCTGTGGGTTGTAGGTCCTGGATGGAGTCGCCTGTAGCGATGGTGGAAACCTTCGATAATAATCTTGGAGGTCTGACACTAAAGATCTAGGCATGGGAAAGAAAGCCTCCGTCTCAAGTGTGGGGTATGACGGATCCTGTTGGAGTGTAGTCGACGAATAGGTGGGCTTGTCCAGCCCTTCATCCTCCTCATCCAGGTCCTGGCATTTTACATGTAGTTGCAGTGGACTACTGGCTGCACCAAACATTCGATCCTCCATAGAATAAATGTTATCGTCATCATCCCAGAGATGCTGAGGAGGGTACGGCAACACCTTGCTTGGGGAGGTGTGCCTCGGGAGAATTGGAGATGTTTACTCTCCCATGGTTATGAAAGAAAGAGGGAGGAATCTTGTTGAGTCCTGCTTCACCATGAGATCTCCTGAAGATGGTGCCGTCGTCGACGGTTGCGCTGACGAAACTGATTTCCTCGTCGAGTGTTCTCCCGACTAGGTCCTCGTCGGTAGAGTTTTCGTCGTTGACGGTTCCTCCCCCATCAACGGTTTTCTTATCAATGGTGTCATCAACGGTTTTCTCGTTGACGGTGTCATAGACCGTTTACTCGTCATGGTGCTGTAGTAGCTGGTGTACTCTTTGACGGTACCCCTCGCTGTCAGGTGTTTCGTCGACGGGAAGTGCCACTGTCGACGGATGGAACAACAAGGCTTCCACAATGCTTTCTTATAGATCTTGGCGGTAATGATCGCCGTCGATGAGAGTGGCGATGACGTAACGATCATCAGGGACACCGCTGTAGTAAACGTCGACGTTACTGTCGTCGCAGTGACCGTCGACGCGGTTGTCGACGGGCCTTTTTTTGCAGCATCTGAGGAGAATCTTCTCGGGTCCTTCTCCGGTGACAGAGACAGAGAGGCACTTCTTGGGGGGAGCCTTTTTTCCCCACAGGTGTGGTAGGCTCTGAGTGAACCTCTTTTGAGAGTCTTAAGTGGGTCTCTGATCCCGAGGTAGCACTCTCCTGGCGCCTATGTTTTTCCACTGAGATATATTTGGTCTTTTTAGCATCTTTCTTGGAGGCTCTGTATGTAGTTTTCCCTTCTCGCCAGGTCTTTTTAAAGAGTGAGAAGTGTGAGATGAGGCTTCACTCTCATCCAGAGATGGATTTTCCATGGCCTTTTGCTTTTGGAGCCACAACAAAAGCCTACCCTCAAGGTCTTTGAGGGTTTTGTGACTTAAGGTGCAACAGATCTTACAGTCTCTCACCTTGTGATCTGGATGCTAGCAGTAGATGCATTACTTGTGGGGATCATCAATATGAAGTCTTTTCTTCCCACAACTGTCACAGTCTCTGAAAAGTCCTTTCTTAGTCTGTTGAGACATATTGTCCACTGCAAAGCTGGGTTCTCTGAGAGAAATTCCTGTCAGAAGAATAAACTGAGGGAGACTCCCTTCACACGACGTGCAGTAGAAAATCTGAGGGAAACAGCCTCTGTTGGGAGTGTCTTGATGCCTGATTGGCTGTAGCTCAAGTTTGGGTCTTTTATTTTTAAATAAAAGAACATGGATAGGCTATAAAAGTGCCTATTAGGGCCTAGTGTGTTACTCTTACTGCTGTATGTATTTGAAGTTACCCTGAGGCTCCCACCTCGACGACTGGGATGATTAAAGCATGTGAATCTATGAAAGATCCAATACTGGAGAAAGATAATTGTGCAGCAAGTGTCTTCGTATCTAATACAATTAAATAAACTGTGGTCACAGTTTTGATAAAGCACAAGGAATAAAACATTAGGCATTAAAAGCCATGCTACTGGCCATATGCCCTCCTATGGGGTGGGAGGGCAAACACAAGTGCTATGATGAGCAATAAGATGATTTGTCAGCTGCAAACTATTTTAAGAAAATCAAGTCATACTTTGAGTTATCTGTCCCAGGTAGGGAAAACCGTGCTTTTGCTGCCATCAGTCTTGAAATCAGTGAAACCATCAACTCTGGAAACACACATTGTGTATCTGAGGGACACATGGCAAGAACTGGAAGTGTATCACTGCTGAAAATCAGTACCCTATGAGAGAGCTGTTGGCATCAAGCCCCTTTGACTTCCACACGAAACCCAAGGTAGAAGTGTTTAAACTTTGAAACCAATGTAGGAGTGGGGACAAGTTTTGTCACACTAGAGTGTGGTTGTGTTGTAAGTAGATTCTGAGTATCAAAAAGAACAGCAAGGCTTGGCAATCAAGAACACTGTAACCCCCTCGCTGATAAGCCCCCCCACCCCACCCCAAAGCTAAGCAATTTTTTGGGGGGCTGTTTGGGCTAGTTTGGGCTTAGGCGCTTTCAAGTTATTGTCCACATAAGCTATCTACGCCAAACATGCATCCTTTTTTTTCCAAACATCCTGGAGACTCCAAAGGTACCCCGAGTTTGTAGATTCCCCTGAAGGAGACCAATATATTAGCCAAAATACAACTACTTTTTGGGTTTTTGGGAAAGCCGGGGGCAAAGTGCTTAGAAAGAAGCATCTGCTTTTTTCCTGCAAATGGCATAAACAAAGGGTTTGCTGTGCTAACATCACCACCTTCCCAGCTTTCAGGAACAGGCATACTTGAATCAGAAAACCTAATTTTTCAACACAGTTTTGGCATTTTGCTGGGACATACCCCATTTTCCTATAATTTTGTGCTTTCAACCTTCTTCCAGTTAGTGACAGAAATGGGTGTGCAAATAATGGTAGATCCCAGTAAACTAAACATTTCTGAAAAGTAGACAAAAATCTGAATTCAGCAGAGGTTCATTTATGTAGATCCTTCAAGGTTTCCCTATAGAAATTAACACTTGAAATAAAACAATATTGAAATTGAGTTGAAGAAAACACCTATTTGTGTCTACGTTTTCATCTGTAACTTTTTTTTTTTTTTTTTTTTTTTTTTTTTTTTTTTTTAAGTATGGCAGATTTTCAAACACAATATACTGTTATGTCCTCTGGACCCTTCTGGTTGTGGGAGATATATATATATATATATATATATATATGTTCGATGGCATGAGTAGCTGCAGATACACATGCTGTGCATTAGTCAACCATCCAGTGTTGGGCTCGGAGTGTTACAAGTTGTTTTTCTTCGAAGAAGTCTTTTCGAGTCACGGAATCGAGTGACGACTCCTCTTCGGTTCTATTGCGCATGGGCATCAACTCCATTGTTAGATTGTTTTCTTTCTGCCATCTGGTTCGGACTTGTTTCCTCTCGCTCCGAGATTTTGATTTGGAAAACTTTGTAAAATTATTTTTGTCGGTATTGTATCGATCAGGTTCATATTTTTCCATCGACACAGCACTACCGTTGGGAAAACAACTATGTTCGCCCTTCGGGGCACGCGCCGCCCAACTCGGGCCTATTCGGGCCAACCGCGAGGAAGCCTCATGGATGGGACTCCATTCCGATTCGGTCCTCGGTGCCACTTGAAGTACCCGTACACAAACCAGCATCTGGTTTGCAACCTCTGCCTTTCCCCAGACAATCAGAAAGAAAACTGCGAGGCCTGTCGATCCTTCCAATAGAAAAAGACTCTTAGAGACTGAAGAGCACGAAGGCTCGAAATGGCGTCGAAGAGTGGGGAACATCTCAACGTAGAAGAGGAAAAATTGATGCAGACTGCAGTCTCAGTTCGAGATTCCGAGTCCGAGCAGGAATCAGACGAAGACAGACCTGTCACAGCAGGACAACATGTGAGTACGTCTGCCTCTGCACCCTCACAAAAGAAAAAACACAAGGCTTTGGGTACGCCAATGCCGGAAGGCCATGGCTCAGCCTGCAAAAAAGACAGTCGGTGACCGACCTCCCAGTTCTGCACCGAAAAAGGCCACTCCCCCAAAAACATTGGAGACAACAAAAAGCTCAGTTTCCGACTCCAGTAAACACCAATTTTCAGAGTCGAAAATCAGAAAGCCAGTTTCAGAGCCGAAACCTTTGTCCTCTTCATCTTTTTCGATCCTGAAAAAGCACGCTTTTGAGCCGAAAAGTCCAACATACACAGAGGAGCATGGACTTTCAAAGAGACTTAAAGAAGGCCACAAAACCTCTGAAGAGGAGTTAGAGGTAGAACCAATTTTAGAAATTATGGATGAAAGGCAATCCAGGATCCACATCCATAAGGAAACGGGAAGAATTCTTACAGCACCTCCTTTAAAAACAGAGGAAGATAGCTTTTCAGGAGGAATTGGACACTATGGAGCCTCCAGCTAAAGTGCCAAAGCAGAAGGAGAAACCACCACCTCCTCAGTCTTCTCCTCCTCACTCTCCCCCTCATTCTCCACACCTACCTACCTCTCCTCCTACCAGCCCTACACAAATGCAGTCACCCACTCATTCATACGATTCACAACAGGACAATGTTGATCCATGGGATCTTTATGACCCTGATCCCATTCCAAGTAATGATCCAGACAGCTATCCCTCTAAACCATCACCACCTGAGGATAGTACTGTCTATAATCAAGTCATAGCTAGGGCTGCAGCATATCATGGTGTTACATGCATATAGAGCCACTAGAAGAGGAGTTTTTATTTAACACTCTATCCTCAATACATTCTAGGTACCAATGCCTCCCGATGCTCCCAGGCATGGTAGAACATGCAGATCAAATCTTTAATGAACCAGTAAAGGCACGCATCATAACACCCCGGATAGAGAAGAAATATAAACCTTCACCCTCTGACCCTGATTATATCACCCATCAGGTACCTCCTGATTCTGTTGTAGCTAGCGCTGCCAGGAAGAGGGCAAATAGACAGTCATCAGGAGATGCACCCCCTCCTGACAAAGAAAGCAGTAAATTCGATGCTGCAGGAAAAAGAGTTGCGTCCCAGGGAGCAAATCAGTGGAGGATAGCCAACTCGCAAGCACTATTCGCTCGCTATGACAGAGGAGCCCACTGGGACGAGATGCAGGACATAATACAACATCTCCCCAAAGAACACCAGAAAAGGGCACAACAGGTAGTGGAGGAAGGGCAAGCCATTAACAAACCACTAGCGAAGATCTGCCCTAGATGCAACAGATACCGCTGCTAGGAGTGTCAACACTGCAGTCATTATACGCAGACATGCATGGCTCCGATCTTCTGGATTCAAGCCAGAAATACAGCAGGCAGTGTTGAACATGCCGTTTGACAAAAACATCTTTTTGGGCAATCGAAAAATTGCAAAAAGACTCTGACACAGCAAAGACAATGGGTGCACTGTTCTCTGCACCATATAGGGGTTCATTTCATTTCGTAAACCTCAGTTTTGAGGTGGTTTCAGACCACAGCCCTCGGAGGTATCAACCTCGCAGACAAAGCCGACCTACCAACCGCAATACCAACGTGGTAGTTTTAGGGGCACATATAGAGGACAATATCCCAAATATAGAGGGAAATTTCAGGCCTCTAAGCAGCCTCCACAGCACCCAAAACAGGGACTTCCTTTATTCCCTACCACTCCTCTCCTGTGGGGGGGGGGGGGGAGGGGGGGAAGACCACAACAGTTCCACACAAATTGGCAAAATATTACCACAGACAACTGGGTACTGTCAATTATCCGCAATGGCTATTGCCTAGAATTGATACACTCCTCCAAATATTCCACCAAGGTTGCCCAAACTATCCACAGAACACACAGTTCTGTTACAAGAAGAGGTCCAATCTCTACTACTCAAACAAGCAATAGAATTGGCTCCACAGTCTCAAATAGGAACAGGAGTTTCTTCACTATACTTTCTATTTCCCAAAAAAGATGGCACCCTCAGGCCAATATTAGACATCAGGCCCCTCAATCTTTACATCCTGTCAGAACATTTTCACATGGTAACTTAAGAGGATGTCATTCCACTACTACAAAAACAAGATTTCATGACAACCTTAGACCTCAAAGATGCGTATTTTCACATACCCATCCATCCTGCACACAGAAAATATCTCAGGTTTGTCATTCAGGAAAAACGCTACCAATTCAAAGTGTTACCCTTTGGAATAACAACAGCGCCAAGGGTATTCACAAAGTGCTTGGCAGTAGTGGCCGCCTACCTAAGAAGACAACATATACATGTCTTTCCAAATCTAGACAATTGACTAATAAAATCAAGCAGCCATACAGAATGCCAAAATCATACGCATTATGTAATGCAAACCTTACACACTAGGCTTCTCAATAAAATACCGAAAATCACACCGTCAACCAGCACAAATACAACAGTATTTGGGTGCAATACTAAATACTCAACAAGCTTTAGCATATCCAAATACACAAAGGATACAAGCTTTCCAAAATATAATCACACAAATACGAACAAATCAACAATACACTGTCAGATTTGTCATGAACATTTTAGGAATGATGGCATCATGAATTGCGATTGTTCCACATGCAAGACTAAACATGCGGCCCTTACGACAGTGCCTTGCACAACAATGGTCACCGGCAAACGGTCAACTCCAAGATCTAGTGTTGATAGACCGCCAAACATACATGTCTCTTCAGTGGTGGAATTCCACAAATCTAAAAAAAGGGCGGCCATTTCAAGACCCTGTGCCTCAGACCATAATTACAACAGATGCATCAATGATTGGTTGGGGAGCTCACTTAAACAATCACAACATTCAAGGGCAACGGGATGTCAAACACAAACAGCTACACATAAACCACTTGGAGTTATTAGCTGTTTTTCTAGCACTCAAAGCTTTTCAACCGCTTCTCACACAGAAGAATGTTCTTATCAAAATAGACAACATGACAACCATGTGTTATCTGAACAAACAGGGAGGGACACATTGATCCCAACTGTCCCTTCTAGCCCAGAAAATTTGGAAATGGGCATTGCACAACCAAATTCATCTATTAACACAATATACTCCAGGGATAGACAATCAGTTGGCAGATATCCTCAGCAGAAATCACCAACAACCTCACAAATGGGAGATTCATCCTCAAGTACTTCAAAACTACTTTCAAAAGTGGTGAACACCAAACATAGACCTGTTAGCAACAAACAAAAACACAAAATGCCAAACCTTCGCATCCAGACACACACATCCCCTATCTAAGGGCAATGCTCTATCGATCAATTGGTCAGGGAAATTTGCATACGATTTTCCCCCCTCTCCCACTCCTTCCGTTTCTAGTCAAAAAAATTGCGTCAAACTTCACTCAGCATGATACTCTTAGCACCAACATGGGCACGTCAACCGTGGTACACAACAGTATTTAATCTGTCCGTAGTACCACACTCCAAACTCCCATCCAAACCAGATCTGTTGACACAAAACAGAGGTCAAATCAGGCATCCAAATCCCAAGACACTCAATCTAACAATTTGGCTTCTGAGGTCATAGAGTTTTAATATTTACAACTCCCATCAGAATGTATGGAAGTTATAAAGCAAGCAAGAATACCCACTACTAAACAGTGCTATGCAAACAAATGGAAAAGATTTGTATATTACTGTCAATCCCAAAATATAGACCCTTTTACAGCATCAATGCAAGATATTGTATGTTATTTACTTCATTTACAAAAATCAAATTTAGCATTCCCTTCAATAAAGATTAATCTTACTGCAATTTCAGCATATTTACAAAATATACAACATGGCTCTTTATTTAGCGTTTCTGTCATGAAAACTTTCATGGAAGGTTTAAAACGCATCATTTCACCCAGAACACCACCAGTTCCTTCTTGGAATCTAAATATAGTGCTTACAAGACTCACGGGACCGCCATTTGACCACCATTTGAGCCTATGCACTCGTGCAAAATTCAGTTTCTAACATGGAAAGTTGCCTTCCTAGTGGCAATTACTTCTTTAAGAAGAGTAAGTGAATTCCAAGCCTTTACTCTTGAACCTTTCTTCCAAGTGCACAAACATAAGGTTGTACTAAGAACAAATCCAACATTTCTGTCAAAAGTTGTATCACCATTTCATATAAATCAAACCGTGTGTAGGAAGTTGGCTCTGTATATACTATTTCAAAGTAAGAAATAGCATGCACAGAGTCCAAGGGTTCCCCTTAGAGGTAAGATAGTGGCAAAAAGAGATAATTCTAATGCTCTATTTTGTGGTAGTGTGGTCGAGCAGTAGGCTTATCAGAGGGTAGTGTTAAGCATTTGTTCTACACACCCAGGCAATAAATGAGGAACACACACTCAAAGACAATTCCAGGCCGATAGGTTTTTATATAGAAAAATATATTTTACACACAATACTTTAAATGAAAGGTATTTCACTTGGGTATCTAAGGAACTTTGAATCAACACAATATCATATACAGTTTTTGCAAAAAATGGCAATAAGCTATTTTAAAACTAGACAGTGCAAATTTCAACAGTTCCTGGGGGAGGTAAGTATTTGTAGTTTTGCTGGTAAGTAAACCACCTACAGGGTTCAAAGTTGGGTCAAAGATAGCCCACCGTTAGGGGTTCAGGGCAACCCCAAAGTTACCACACCAGCAGCTCAGGGCCGGTCAGGTGCAGAGGACAAAGTGGTGCCCAAAACACATAGGCTTCGATGGAGAAGGGGGTGCCCTGGTTCCAGTCTGCCAGCAGGTAAGTACCTGCAACTTCGGAGGGCAGACCAGGGGGGTTTTGTAGGGCACCGAGGGGACACAAGTCCGCACTAAAAGTACGCCCTCAGCGGCACAGGGGCGGCCGGGTGCAGAGTGCAAACAGGCGTCGGGTTTGCAATAGAGTTCAATGTGAGACCCAGGGGTCTCTTCAGCGAAGCAGGCAGGCACGGGGGGGGGGGCTCCTCGGGGTAGCCACCACCTGGGCAAGGGAGAGGGCCACCTGGGGGTCTCTTCTGCACTGGAGGTCAGATCCTTCAGGTCCTGGGGGCTGTGGGTGCAGTGTCTTTACCAGGCGTCGGATTATTTGAAGCAGGCAGTCGCGGTCAGGGGGAGCCTCTGGATTCCCTCTGCAGGAGTCGCTGGGTGGGGGCTCAGGGAGGTCAACTCTGGCTACTCACAGGATCGCAGTCGCCGGGGAGTCCTCCCTGTAGTGTTGGTTCTCCGCAGGTGGAGCCGGGGGCGTCGGGTGCAGAGTGGAAAGTCTCACGCTTCCGGCGGGAAACGTGTGGTCTTTAAAAGTTGCTTCTTTGTGGGAAAGTTGCAGTTTCTTTGAAACAGGGCCGCTGTCCTTGGGAGTTCTTGGTCCTTTTAGATGCAGCGTAGTCCTCTGAGGCTTCAGAGGTCGCTGGACCCTGGGGCACGCGTCGCTGTTACAGTTTTTCCCGAAGTGGGGAGACAGGCCGGTAGGGCTGGGGCCAAAGCAGTTGGTGTCTCAGTCTTCTCTGCAGGGCTTCAGGTCAGCAGTCCTTCTTCGTCTTCAAGTTGCAGGAATCTATCTTCCTAGGTTCTGGGACCCCTAAATACTCAATTTAGGGGTGTGTTTAGGTCTGAGAGGTTAGTAGCCAATGGCTACTAGCCCTGAGGGTGGCTACACCCTCTTTGTGCCTCCTCCCTGAGGGGAGGGGGGCATATCCCTAATTCTATTGGGGGAATCCTCCATCTGCAAGATGGAGGATTTCTAAAAGTCAGTCACCTCAGCTAAGGACACCTTAGGGGTTGCCTGACTGGTGGGTGACTCCTCCTTGTTTTTCTCATTATCTCCTCCGGCCTTGCCGCCAAAAGTGGGGCCGTGGCCGGAGGGGGCGGGCATCTCCACTAGCTGGAATGCCCTGGGGCGCTGTAACAAAGGGGGTGAGCCTTTGAGGCTCACCGCCAGGTGTTACAGTTCCTGCAGGGGGAGGTGAGAAGCACCTCCACCCATTACAGGCTTTGTTCCTGGCCACAGAGTGACAAAGGCACTCTCCCCATGTGGCCAGCAAAATGTCTGGTGTGTGGCAGGCTGGTAAAACTAGTCAGCCCACACTGGAAGTCGGGTATGTTTTCAGGTGGCATCTCTAAGATGCCCTCTGGGGTGTATTTCACAATAAAATGTACACTGGCATTAGTGTGCATTTATTGTGCTTTTATTGTGATACCAAACTTCCCAGTTTTCAGTGTAGCCATTATGGTGCTGTGGAGTTCGCGTATGACAGACTCCCAGACCATATACTCTTATGGCTACCCTGCACTTACAATGTCTAAGGTTTTGCTTAGACACTGTAGGGGCATAGTGCTCATGCACCTATGCCCTCACCTATGGTATAGTGCACCCTGCCTTAAGGCTGTAAGGCCTGCTAGAGGGATGACTTATCTATGCCATAGGCAGTGTGAGGTTGGCATGGCACCCTGAGGGGAGTGCCAAGTCGACTTAGTCATTTTCTCCCCACCAGCACACACAAGCTGGCAAGCAGTGTGTCTGTGCTGAGTGAGGGGTCCCCAGGGTGGCATAAGACATGCTGCAGCCCTTAGAGACCTTCCCTGGCATCAGGGCCCTTGGTACCAGGGGTACCAGTTACAAGGGACTTACCTGGATGCCAGGGTGTGCCAATTGTGGAGACAAAGGTACAGTTTTAGGGAAAGAACACTGGTGCTGGGGCCTGGTTAGCAGGCCTCAGCACACTTTCAAATCATAACTTGGCATCAGCAAAGGCAAAAAGTCAGGGGGTAACCATGCCAAGGAGGCATTTCCTTACACAGTGGAACTGCCAGTCTTCTTCCCACAGCCAGATTCTGTGGCAGTTAGAGCTCTACATACTCTGGACATCAAAACAGCTTTAATGTACTATATAGTCAGAACTAAACCATTTAGAAAGACTAAACAACTACTTGTAGCTTTCCGAAAAACAAATACAGGCAATCCTATATCAAAACAAGGTTTAGCACAATGGATCGTAAGGTGCATCCAAACATGCTATATTAAAGCAAAGACAGCTTTTAGTTACTCCCAAAGCACATTCTACAAGGAAAAATGGTGCAATAGTGGCTTTTTTAGGAAATATACCAATGGCTGAAATATGTAAAGCAGCTACATGGTCAACACCACAAACATTCACTAAACACTACTGTGTAGACGTATTATCACGACAACAAGCCTCAGTAGGTCAAGCTGTTCTAAAAACATTATTTCAAACAACTTTAACCCCCACAGGTTGACCACCGCTAATTTATGGGGGGACAAACTGCTTTGTAGTCTATGCACAGCATGTGTATCTGCAGCTACACATGCCATTGAACGAAAAATGTCACTTACCCAGTGTACATCTGTTCGTGGCATGTTCTGCTGCAGATTCACATGCACCCTCCCTCCTCCCCGGAAGCCTGTAGTCGTTTAAGTTACAAACATCTGTTCATATGTAGCTACATTTACATTTGCATGGGCATCTCTTACTTTATACCTATATACTCTATCACTCCTTCCTTTACCCTCTGCGGGAAAACAATCTAATATTGGAGACGATGCCCATGCGCAATGGAACCGCAGAGGAGGAGTCACTCGATCCCGTGACTCGAAAAGACTTCTTCAAAGAAAAACAACTTGTAACACTCCGTGCCCCAACACTAGATGGTGGACTAATGCACAGCATGTGAATCTGCAGCAGAACATGCCACGAACAGATGTACACTGGGTAAGTGACATTTTCCATATATATATAATATATATATACGTTCGATGGCATGCGTAGCTGCAGATACACATGCTATGCACAGGTCCTGCCATCTAGTGTTGGGCTCGGAGTGTTACAAGTTGTTTTTCTTCAAAGAAGTGTTTTTGAGCCACAGGATTGATTGACTCCTCCTCTTTGTCTCCATTGGGCATCGACTCCATCTTAGATTGTTTTCTTTCCGCCAACGGGTTCGGACGTGTTTCTTTTCCCTCCGGTAGTTCGAGTTAGAAAAGTACTACAAACTCTCTAAATTCGTCGGTATTATTTTCGATCGTGTACCATCTATCATCGACACTTCGGTACCTGCGGATACAGTTCTCTACTTGCCGGCCCGACCAAAGCCTCATTGAAGCCTCATGGACCGGACCCCGTTTCGATTCTGCCCTTTGTGCCACGCCAAGTTCCCGTATACGGACCAACATCTAGGCCTGTGTCTATCTCCAGACCACCGAGAGTATACTTGCGAGGCAAGCAGATCCTTCCGCTCGAAGAAGACTCTACGAGACAGAATAGCGCGAAGGTTGGAAATGGCGTTGAGAAGTACTGAACGCCTCGACGCAGAAGAGGAGGAGATGATTCACACCGCAGTCTCCGTTCGTGGGTCCGACTCCGAGCACGACAATGACAGACCAGTCACAGCGGGCCAGCATGTGAGGATGCCTGCCCTGTCCCGCCCAAGCCCAAACACAAGGCCTCGGGGACGCCACTGCCGGAAGGCCATGGCTCCACCGTAAAAAGACGGGTGGAAGTTGTTGACCAAGTAACAACTTCAGCACCGGGAAAGGCCACGCCAACGAAGCCTTCGGACTCGAGCCGAAGCACAGGCTCTGAAATTGTCAAGCACCGACCCATCGAGTCGAAGCCTCGAAAATCCCTCTTGGACCCGAGGCCAACGTCTACTCCAGGCCTTTCGATCCCGAGGAAACCGACTTCGGAGCCGAAAAGAACCATATATACAGAGGAGCATGGACTTTCCAAACAATTGAAAGAAAGCCATAGATTGTGGAGGCACTTACGCAAATGGAGGAATTTGATTAAATCAGGGCAGAATTCAAATTCATAAAGGCACTGGCAAGATCCTCACTGCACCTCCTCTAAAAGAGGAAGCTGGCCTTTCAAGGACATTTGGACACTGATCAGCCACCAGCTAAAGTGCCAAAACCCAGACCAAAATCTCCACCTCCTCAGTCTCCTCCTCATTCTCATCAACTGTGTCTCCACCTATTACCCCCACTGCACAGTCTCCAGTACACTCTGCTGAGTCACACCAAGATGATGCCGACCCATGGGACCTTTATGATGATCCCATTTCTGACAATAGTCCAGAGTGCTATCCGTCAAAGCCATCACCCCTAGAGGATAGCACCCCCTACACTAAGGTTCTAGCTAGGGCAGTGTCATACCATAACGTAGCCATGCGCACAGAACCTCTTGAGGATGATTTTCTACTCAATACATTGTCCTCAACTCCTACACGTACCAGTGTCTACCCATGCTTCCTGGCATGCTAAAACATGCACATCAAATCTTTCAGGAACCAGTTAAGGCAAGAGCAATCACTCCTATGGTAGAAAAGAAATATAAGCCGCCTCCTTCTGACCCAGCTTGTATCACCCAACAGCTACCCCCACATTCCGTAGTGGTCAGCACAGCAAGGAAAAGGGCTAACTCCCAGTCGCCTGGTGACGCACCGCCACCAGATAAAGAAAGCAAAAAATGTGATGCTGCTGGTAAGAGTAGCATCACAAGCGGCTAATCAATGGCGAATACCCAATTCCCAAGCGCTAATGGCTAGATAAGATAGGGCCCATTGGGACGAGATGAAAAACATCATCCAGCATCTCCCCAAGGATCAACAGAAAAGAGCCCAGCAAATAGTCGAGGAAGGGCAGGCCATTACGAATAATCAAATCAGGTCAGCGTTAGACTCCGCAGACACAGCTACAAGAACTATCAATACAGCAGTCACCATTAGACGACACGTGTGGCTTCGGTCGCCAGGCTTTAATCCTGAAATCCAGCAAGCTGTTCTTAACATGCCATTTAATGAAAAACAGTTGTTTGGCACACAGGTTAATACAGCCATTGGAAAAAATGAAAAAGGACGCGGACACTGCCAAAGCTATGGGAGCGCTTTACTCAACACAATACAGAGACTCATTTCGAAAGCCTCAATATAGGGGAGGTTTTAGAGCCCAAACATCTGAGGCATCTACCTCACAATCCAAACCGTCTTACCAGCCACAGTACCAAAGAGGGGGTTTCGAGGAACCTACCGGGGACAATTTCCCAGAAGTTTGGGAAAATTTCAGCCCTCAAAGCAAACCACACACACCAAGCAGTGACTTGCCTCACATCTTCCATCATCACACTTCCCTTGTGGGAGGAAGACTACAAAAGTTCCACACACATTGGTTACCTATCACAACAGACAATTGTGTCTTATCCCCAGATATACCTCCAAAACCACACAAACGCTCCTCCCAACACAGTTCAATGTTGCAAGCAGAAGTACAGTCTTTATTACTCAAACAAGCCATAGAGCTTGTACCACATCATCAAAAAGGAACAGGGGTTTACTCCCTGTATTTCCTCATTCCCAAAAAAGACGGTACATTGAGACCAATACTAGATCTCAGAACTCTCAATCTTTACATCCTATCAGAACACTTTTACATGGTAACACTACAGGATGTAGTCCCACTGTTACAACAAGATTTTATGGCAACACTGGTATTTTCACATATTCATCCATCCAGTGCTCAGAAAATATCTCAGGTTTGTAAAACAAGAAAAACATTACCAGTTCAAGCTGTTACCTTTTGGGATAACAGCTCCCAGAGTATTTACAAAATGCCTTTCCGTAGTCTCATCCTACATAAGAAGGTAACGTATCCATGTCTTTCCATACCTTGACGACTGGCTAATAAAATCCAGCAGTCAAACAGTCTCAACACCATATATGTTACATAATACAGACCCTACACACACTAGGGTTCTCTATAAACTACCAAAAATCTCACTTACAACCAGCGCAGATTCAACAGTATTTAGGAGGCACATTAAATGCACAAACAGCACTTGCAAGCCCAAGTCCACAAAGGGTACAATCATTCCACAATATGTTACCACGAATCCATCCAGACCAACAGTACACATTCAAATTGGTCATGAAGCTTTTGGGCATGATGGCATCATACATTGTCATTGTCCCCAATGCAAGACTAAACATGCGGCCCTTACAACAGTGCCTTGCAAAAGAGTGGTCACAGGCACATGGTCAACTTCAAGATCTAGTGTTGATAGACCGCCAAACACACATCTCGCCTCTGCGGTGGAATTCCACAAATATAAACAAAGGGCGGCCATTTCAAGACCCTGTGCCTCAAGCCACACTTACAACAGATGCATCAATGATTGGATGGGGAGCACACCTCAACAATCACAACATTCAGGGACAATGGGACAACAAACACAAACAACTTCACATAAACCACTTAGAATTGCTAGCTGTATTCCTAGGACTCAAAGCCTTTCAACCTCTTCTTGTTCACAAACACATTCTCATCAAAACAGACAATATGACTAGAATGTACTACCTAAACAAACAGGGAAGAACCCACTCATCACAACTTTGTCTTCTAGCACAAAAAAAATTGGCATTGGGCAATTCACAGCAACATTCACCCTGTAGCACAGTACATTCCAGGGATTCACAATCAATTAGCAGATGTTCTTAGCCGGGATCATCAGCAAACACACGAGTGGGAAATTCACCCCCAGGTACTTCACAAGTACTTTCACCAATGGGGAACACTAGACATAGATCTATTTGCCACCAGCCAGAACACAAAATGCCAAGGTTTCGTATCCAGGTTCCCACACCCTCTATCCAAGGGCAATGCTCTATGGATCAACTGGTCAGGGATATTTGCTTACGCTTTCCCCCCTCTCCCGCTCATTCCATTTTTGGTCAACAAACTGCATCAAAACAAACTCAAACTCATACTTCTAGTGCCATCGTGGGCACGTCAACCATGGTACACGACATTGTTACACCTATCATTAGTACCACACATCAAGCTACCAAACAGCTTGACACAAAACAAACAACTGATCAGGAACCCAAATCCAGCAATACTCAATCTGGCTCCTGAAGTCTTAGAGTTTGGATATCTACATCTAACACAAGAATGTATGGAAGTAATTAAACAAGCAAAAAAAACCACTACCAGGCAGTGCTATGCAAACAAATGGAAAAGGTTGTAAATAACTACAAACACAACATCTCTATCTAATTGCATCTCACTAATGCCAACCATGAAACTGAACAAAAAATATAAAATGATACAGACCTGGCAAAGCACATGGGTGCTCCCAAACATTCTTTCGCCTGTGGTACATTCTAAAACAAGTGGGCACACAGAGCCCAACTTTAGAAGGACAATCAGGGTAGTGCATACTACTTTCCTTTCACATGCCTATTTGCATATTGACTTTACATCTTTTACAGGGTTTTTTTTTTGGGGCATGGGAGGAACATGATCAGCAAAGTGGTGAACTTTCAAACTAGCCACATCCTTCACTACTCCCACTCTAGGAACACTTGCCTTTTTCACTACAACAAGGCTGCTTATCACCGACTCCTACTCCTGAAACTTAACAAAAGCCAGGAGAACAACCTTTGAACACAACAAAAGCATTAAACATTGCTAAATGGAAGAGATGGGTAGCCAGCTTCTTATACCAAATTTAAGCTTTACAAACAGCAGTGTAAGGTTCTGATCTACTCTACACCAACCATGTGCTCCAAACAGTCAGAGGGGAAGTACTTTAATCATGGATGGTAGTCACCATGTAGACAATCCCTCCTGTTTGAAAATTTCACAGCTAGCAGTTCATCACTACGCAGGGCACCAGACTGACCCCTCTCAATTTTTTTTAATTTTTTTTTACAAATTAGCTCCTTTGGATAACACTTACAGTTAGAGCTGATTGTGCTACAAGCAACAGTGTCCACTTTGAACAATTCCCTGAACAATTGCACACCAGTGTAGAAGTTATCTAGGTACAAATAGTGACCTTTGTTAAAAAAAAGTTATTTACCAAGTTCATCCACAATTTTCTAACTAACTCTGAAAATGGACGGACAACCAGGGTGGTCAACAGTGCAATCCCTACCAGTGTAGACCCAGAAATTATAGACATATCCTGTACTACTCTCAGACAGCATATACATCCTAATTCCATAATGTGCCCTTTTGCTAGGAATGTACTGCCTAAAAACCAGTCTTTGAACAGGACCAAAGACTCATCCATATCCATAGCTATTTCTTTCCCTGGAACATAGCTCTCTGCAAATTGATCTACAAAGAGGTCAAGGACAGGCTGAATCTTAAAAAGACTGTCACAATCAGGGTGATCATGTGGTACTGTTAAAGCATTATCAACAAAAATGCAGAATCTGAAGCAGAAGCAGATACCGGCCACGACTCATGATTGCAGGAAATATGGCGATTGCCATCAAGGGACTGGTAGAGCAATATTGAAGACCGTAATGGCCTTTTTTATCAAGCCCATCAAAAACAGTTAAACTTCAAAACTTCTTCAACTGTTCCAGATTTGTGGTAGTCCACCGCATAGCTTTAGAGCAGGGCATAAGTCTGGAACTCTTGTCCCTCAAATAGTAGTCGGCATACGAATTATTCTGCTCAACAGTTTCACCCAAAAATACATTGGCCATAAACAACTGAAAGACATTTATAGGCAAAAAGTTTTTGGTATTCTCTCTACACCCTGCAACACCAGTAGAGGCAGGTAACCCTTGCTGCACCATGTTTGGGGCAGCTCGGAGTTCCCTTCCAATGGGGAGCATTTCAGCCGCAGGCTGCAATCCAGATGCATCTTGCTGCACTATCGGCACATCAGTGTCCTCTTCTAAAACAGGTACTTCATCCATACCAAGAGTGCCGTTATCATGAGATGATTCCTCTCTGACAGATTATTCACGGTCAGAATCTTGGACTTTCTCCTTTGCCTCAGATGTGGAGTCAGTCTCGTAATCATGGTCAGAGGAAGATTGAAAAAGCATACCAACAACCTGCTTGAGTGATCATCTTGCAGTTACTTGCACACAAGAAAAAGCAAATGAGCTACAACTAATATTCACTGTTGTCCAAAGTAATATACAGAATAACTAAATAATGACAGAAATACAAAAAATTATGTTTATTACATATGTATGTACAGCGAAAACAAAACACAATTGTCTAAGTTATATAAATATATACATGTTAACATGGGAAGACAAACATTTATTTCTCTAGATATACCTACACATATATACAAATTGATAGACAAAGACAAGGTGCCACACAACACGAGACAGTGAAGATAATAAAAACATAACACTGAACAAAAATGAAGTTCATATTTACAAAGATACAATAAGATACAAGCTGAATATACACACTTTCTCTTTCTGGAGCTTTAATAATGTTCACAATAATATCATATTATAATTCAAATCCTGATTATGTCTCAGTCTTACTGATTCACGAAAGAAATGATTTGTACTATAACACCATAAGTTCATAGTCCATCCAGACAACTGTAGGAACCAAGCCTACGCGCATTTCGGCAGTAACCATCCAATTTATAAGGCCGCCTTCATCAGGGCAGTTCCTTTACAATATTTAGTAAAGGATATCGCAGGTCTCATAAGTTCTTGTCCTTCCCATAAGTATATATCCTGATAAACACAAAATACAACAAAAGTGATGCATTTAATCCAATTCCTTGAGATCCTACTAACCACCAGAGATTAGCACCAGAATAATACCACAACCAGAATAGAATCTAAAGAATCAAAAGTAAACACCATAAAGAAGGAATGAAAAGTGATGAAATAACAAAAACAATAATTGAGCACCTGAATCCAATAAAAGTGAAATAAAAGATAAATACGTGCACCAAAGCCTCACCATATACGTGAATTTCCCCATAGCAGCATTCACAAAAAAAATATTAATAATCATAAATACCAGGCGACGGTGTTGATGAGTTTCCTCAAACACAAAGCAAACAGGGCTCAATTCTTTAATTCCAACTTCCGATCACAAATGGCTCCTTGTGTGAATACACAACCAGATATGAAGAGTTACCTGCCCCTATTTTCAAAACAAACACCTTAGGTAAATAAAAAGGTGAAAAAAACAATCTTTTACCAACGGGCACAGAAACTTACTAATTCACCTACCAAGATAGTCTTTGAGGTAGAAAATTTCTAGGGGGATCTTTCACATAACTTCCATAAATCCTCCATCTTTGTACAAAAAGGAAGAAGAGATCGACAATATAATAATAGTAATATCCTTCCACAAAAACTGGTCACCCATATTCCTTTGTCAAACTATCTGAACTTCCACATTCATTGCAGTTACAAAATCTGCTCAATTTGAGTTTTAACCGTTTTCATCCGAAGCTTCAGAGCCCCATTTTTACAAAAACAAAGTAACATGCCTTACCAATACACAGAAAACGAGTCCTAATGTAAACTTAGAAAAGACTCGATTCTTGCTAACCGGCACCTCAAATCCCTGTCCTCTTGATAAAGACTATTGTTTTTAAAAACAAAAAAGGAAAAAAGAGAACCCACCTTATGATAGCCGATTTCTTCCCACGTACGCAAATCACGAGCGCCCGATAAAAGATTGCCGAATGGAGCAATCACCATTTTAAAGCCAGGCATTGTTTTTAAAAACAAAAAAGGAAAAAAGAGAGCCCACCTTATGATAGCCGATTTCTTCTCACGTACGCAAATCACGAGCGCCCGATAAAAGATTGCTGAATGGAGCAATCACCATTTTAAAGTCAGGCATCTTGTTTTCATTCCTGGTCAAAGACCGCTGGACTGCTAACGTGATCTCGAGATCACCTGACAGGAACAAACACCGAAAAGGGTTTCGGCCATCTTAGAATGGTCATAAATCAGAAATCAAAATAGGAAAATGAAAATAAAACGAAAATAGACCAAAAATATATTTTTAAGTGAAGTAACATCCCAGTCTATGTTCATTTAAATAAACATAAAAATATATAAACATAAAACCACCTATGATGGTTCATTTAAAAAAAAGCCTGGGGACTATCAAAAGTATCCCTCTTCATCGTAAGGCCCAGGCATCGTACTCTGAGTTCTGGTCAGTAGACCGAAACTCCTCCTGTTAAATCACAACACCCCAGATCTTGGGGAGACAGCACATACTGTCAACCATAAAAAATGGTCGCTCACTTCTGAGGGGAAATGCGCTAAATGTCAAGAAGCATTCAAATTAAGGCATTTTCCCACGGTATGTGCTCGTTAAGACCATTACCGTGTGTGTCCAGGGTAAACATCCAAAAAACTTCCCGCTTTTTCCTTATGTTTTCCCTTTCTTTACCTGGAACGTCCTTGATTTTTTCCCAAATCCTCCAAGTCAGATCATCCAACTCGTGTTTTTCTTTCAGCCAGTGTTGTACTAGGGGAGCTCCCTCCCTCTTGTTACGAATATTAGATAGATGTTCTGAGATTCGAACTCTAATTTCACTTCCAGTCTCTCCCACGAATCCCGCCGGACAGGGACAAAAAATCGGGTATATACAATTTGAGGTTCTACAGTTGGTCATATCACAGAGTTTGTACTTTTTTTGGTTCCACACCAATAAGTCACTTACAATAGCTTTGGGACATGCTTTGCAAGTCCCACATTGATGATTTCCCCTAACTGGGACTGCTCCAGTGATGGGCTTCTGACAAAATTCCCCATCTCTTGGTAGCTCTGCCTTAACCAGTTTATTGCGGATATTCTGATTTTTCTTAAACGCCAAAAGAGGTCTATCTAAAGGTATAATAGTTTGATCACTATTCAGGATTTGCCAATTGCTGTTAATTATTTTCCTGATTTTATCATTCTTATTCGAATGTTGAATGACCCAAACTAATTGTTGTTTAGGTTCCTTTGTACGTTGTTGAAACATGCTCTCTCTATTACAGTATTTTGCTTGTTTGTACGGTTCCCTGATCAATCTCTTAGGGTATCCCCTCAAGAGGAGTTTTTCTTGGAGAACATCTGCATGAATGTTATATTCACTCGGTTACGTACAGTTTCTACGGATACGAAGAAACTGACTGAAAGGAACACCTTGTTTTTGGCTTCTTGGATGATAACTATCAAAATGCAAAATGGTGTTCTTTGCCGTAGATTTGGTATATAGTGACACCTCTGAGAGTTATCACTTTTTATCCAAATGTCTAGAAACTCAATTTTGTCCCTACTTCTATGAATAGAAAATTTAAGATTTGTATCACATAAGTTAATCCATTCACAGAACTCGTCCAATTGTTCTTCGTGTCCTGACCATATAAAGAAGACATCATCTATGTACCTAGACCAAAGCCTGATATTCTCATAAAAAGGGGCAATTTCATTGTAAATGTGGGTCTGTTCAAACAAACCCACATAGATATTAGCGACACTGGGGGCACATGCTGCCCCCATACTAACTCCCTTCTTCTGCTGGTACATTTTTCCATCAAATAAAAGAAAATTGCCTTCCAATACAATCTTTAGGCAGTCAAAGACGAACAACGAATGGTCCGTCATACCTTCTTTATCAAATAGTTTACGGACTGCCTGCCAAGCTTCATGTTGAGGGATATTTGTATACAGAGCCTCGATGTTCATAGTCACCAAAAGCTCAGTGTCCGGATTGAAACTAACCCCTTCCAATATTGAAATAATGTGTCCTGTGTCTTTAATGTATGCAGGGAGTTGTACCACTCTTGCTTTCAATAATTTTTCCACAAATTTCGATAATGGTTCAGTATTGGACCCTATCGTAGACACTATAGGTCGAAAAGGAGGGTCTATCTCATTCTTATGTATTTTCGGTAGAACATACAAAATGGGAACTCTAGTAGTCGTAGGATTCAAATATACGTATTCTTTGTCACAGATCAGTCCTTCGTTGTATGCTTTCAGACTTACTTCCTGAATTGCCTTTTTTACTTCCCTTTGCCAACCATTGTTGGCTTTGCTGTAATGCTCTGATACTCCTTGCATGAGATTAACTTTATGTTTACATTGATCTGTTTCAAGCAGGACAATTCCTCCCCCTTTATCACAAGGTTTAATAACAATGTTCTTATTTTGCTGTAATTTCAAAAGGGCCTGTTGTTCATTTCCCGTAAGATGGTCAGAGGAAGATTGAAAAAGCATACCAACAACCTGCTTGAGTGGTCATCTTGCAGTTAGCCAAAATGCTTACTAAAAAAAAAAAAAAAAAGTAACTTAACAAATAAGTCAACAACAGCCAACACTGTGTAAAATAAGTAATAAACAGTGTGGTTTTATCATAAAGACCTATATACTCAAAAACGATACCACTCACTTGCTAGAGACAGCTAGACTCACCAGCACCTACTCTGCACTGACACAGCAAGCACCAACGATATCCCACTAAAAAGGAAAAACAAAATAAGATTACACATATGACAACACAATACACATTATGCACAAATCCAAGGAGAATTTCACACACATTTAAAACATAAGCTAAATATGCTGTTATTATTACACCATTTACAAAAAACGCATTAATGCTTGACAATGATACTCATTTGGAGCAAACAGTACAAAAACGTTTTCTTACCAAACACATGCAACTAAGCAAACTGCAGATCTACAACAGGCGGAAGCAAAGTCACAGGAAAGTAATCAAAAGATTTGCACTAGGATGAAAAGGAAAGATATAACTTTATGATCACAAATGCAAATTAGCACCAGTCCAGTCACACCCCACCACCAAACATTCAGAAACTTTCCCTAGTGTCTAGCGGTTTTCTGCATCCCTTGGGAGCAGATGGACCTAAAACAAATGAGACCGATCTGCCCTTAAGGGGGTCAGAAATGGCAAAATACATGTCTCCTAAAAGGGAGTGACCCTTGCCAAAGGGGCCGCTCCCCTACAATACAAATAAATAGAAAAAAAAATTGCTGGTGTCTAGTGGGCATTCTTGCTGCTCAATCACATTGCAATTGTGCAACCTGATAGAACGGACCATAAATGCTAACTGGAGGTCACATTCTGATGTTGGCTGGGTGTGTTGTGTGTATGTAATCTAGGGTGAGGCTTGCTAAGCATCGTTTGGACTTTATCTGGCTTTGCTCTGGTATTGTGTCCTTGGGCCAAATGCAGGCCCTCTGCTGAGCCTTTGTTTGTGTTTGAGTGTGTGCACCTGACTGTTTTCCTAGGCATTACATCCTTGGGCCATATGTGATTTACTGCTGAAATCTTCCAGGTGTGTTTGAGGCTGTTCCATATCTGGTGTTTCCATCACAAGAAGCGCTAGGAGTGGATAGAGGGCAGCTATGTAATGTTGATCTGATAAAGGGTGACTCTGAAACTGTAACGAGTGTTAAATTGTGAATTTGGGTAGCGCAGGGCAACAGTTGCTCTGCAGTGTGCTGGACTCCTAAAAGAAGGACCTTTTTATAAACTAATCCGATAGCTAACATTACCCCTCTAGTTGAGTTATCAACTACTGCCCTGGCTGTTTGTCTCTGTTTCTTGCATGTGGGGGGTTCCCTGTTTCTGGATTGTGGTGTGTGTGCTTCCCTCGGCTTTGCTGATCCTAGCCAGATGTATTCTCCCTATTTTCAGAGTAACGTTCATGCAGGCACATATTAGTTGAGGGTACGGCACAGCAAGACAGAAAGAGCAAGATTAAAACCACTGGTAACAAGTCCTTGGATAGGCCTGTGATCCACCTGGTACCCAGGCAATCCAGTTGGTGAACCATTCTATGTTTCGGGCATGTTTTTTTTTTTTTTTTTTTAACTATGACCTGCTGTAGGTTGTGAAGTGCTTGGATGGTGATTGACAGCGTGCCATTGTCCAGGTTGTTCATGGAGATTTTATTGCATCCCCCCCCCAACTCACTTTTCCATTGCGGTCATGAAGTCCAGCCCATACTGATGCTGCATCACAATGAGGTATATGGTGCACATTTCTTCTTTGATTGCGTTGAGGCCATCTTCTGTAGAGTTCATCATTTTCAGCAGTTACCACCTGGTGATCTGCAGCCCCCGGACGTTTGGCCTTGGTTTGCACAGTGAAGAAGGGGATTGACCCTCCTACACCTATTTGCACATTGGTGAAGAGCTGAAACTCTTCAGGAATGTCTTTGAACCTATCCAACCAATGTACTCAGCTGGCCTTCTTTTGACTTGAAGTAGAAGCGCTGTGCCTTTGCCCATTGGGTGGTGATGCAGCGCGGAAAGATCTTCTTTGGGTATGACCTAAGTGGCCGTGCAGAGGGTGACCAGTGCGCAGACCCCTTTCCAGTCTAGAATGAGCTGGGTGTAGGATTAATCACCTCATTGCCAGTAATAGTCCATCAAGGTGGACGTATCTCACTGCATATCATTATATTGGTTATACTCCTGTTGTTGCTGTTTACCCTGACGAGTACCGTTCCTTTCCCCCTAAAACACAAGAAACAGATTGGTAGTTTCCTGACTACTATGGGTTTCTCCTTACCCTCTATCCATGTGTAGCCTCCTCTCTCTGAGTTCCAGGTGTCTTGGGATTGCGTCAATTGGGTGTCATTCATCCTGGCCCCATGGGACCCGTTGTTACTTCTTTTCCACAAATTGATGGCCCTACAGGTGAACTGAACGCTGGGGTGCCACGTATTGTTCATAAGTACTGCTCCATTTACACTGAGGGCATTCTTGGTCCACAGACAGGTTGGTACTTGTGTGGACACATTATTGCATTGGGCTGGAATGCTTGTTGACCTCCAAGAAACCTTTGTGGGGCTGGTTTTAAGTCCTGTGCTCCAAAATTGTGTCCGGCCCTTTTTCTTGAGCTTATGTAGCTTGGACTGGATCTCATCCTGCTCTGTCAAAATGTAAAGGACTTCTAGTATGATGTCATACTTGGTTAGGTTCACTGTGACCTCATGTGGTGTTATAGTGTTGGGCTGAAGTTTGGCTCTTATTCAGCATAGGTAGATGTGTGTGAGGCAGAAGGTTTCGCTAGGAGATACCTACTGAGACAGGTATAGTCCAGTAGTGCCTACTGCATGTGGGGTATCAATGAGCAAACGTAGCAGGAGTTGGTAGATGCTGGCTCTCCACTGAGGTAATGTGCTGATACCAGGTTTGGTATAGTAGTGCTCTGTGTAGTGCGTAGGATGCTGTTGTTGTTTGTGGGGAAGTTGTGTGTTAAATGTGTTAGATCCTGGGACTCACATTGGACCACTTTACCTGGTGATCTTGGCTGAAGCATGACCTGTTCCTGTTCGGTGATACATAGCTGAAAAAAACATCAAAGTGCTTGTATGTTTTTAGTTGAGGTATGACAGAGTCACCCTATGGGCGCTCCTATCCACAAAGTGTTTGCAAAGTCAGGTGGAAGCCCTAAGGGGCACTTCTGTCCCCAAAGTATTCAGGGATAATATTGACTCCTTTAGGAGTTAAAAAGATTACTTTGAAGGGCCCTTCAAACTTGCTGTCTCTCCACCTGCGATGGAAGTTGTGGATTAGGACTCGGTCGCCGAGCTGCAGGATGATGTAGGGTAAGTTAACGGAGGTGCGCTCCACGTTCCTTTGGTTAACCTGTTTAGAGAGGAATCTGCAAGCTTTGGTCAGTTCAGGGAAATATATATATTTCATTACCTACGGCCTCGGTGCTGGACTCTGCACCTGCTCTTAGTTTGGTTCTGCTCTGAGGTATTGGTGTCCAAATTGACCTACCAGTTACTAGCCGATAGGAGGTCAAGTGGTGGTCTCTGCTAGGGGTGTTCCTTAGAGTGAACAGGGCTAGGGGCAAGCACTGCAGCCATTTCTTACCTATGGTTGTGCACAGTTTGCTGAGCGTGTTTTTTTAGCAGGCAATTGAGTCATTTCACTATGTCATTGCAATCGGGGGAGGTATGCTGAGACCAGCTTGTAGGTTATACCCATCAGGGTACAGAAGATTTTAAACATTTTATTCATGAAATGTCTTATCAGATGACCTCTGGTGACCCCCTACCTGGGTTTGACTTCTACCACCTACTGCTTCTCCTATCCACCTAGAGAAGGAGCAGACCATCACGATCAGATATCAGTAAGTGGCACATCTGTCAATCATGTCGATGAAATCTACATATAGTACCTGGAATGGCGCAGAACGTCTCAGGATGGATGAAGTTATGACCTTCAGTGTGGGTTTAGGTGAGTTCAGCTGACATACTGTGCACTTATTTAGGTACATAGAGATCATTTCTGCTGCATGAGGATTAAACCAGTCTAGCTGTAGGTTAGTGAGCATGCTCACTTCAGGGTGTGTGTGCTGGGAGGTGGAGCTGGTTCAGGGCTGTATAGAATAGGTTTAGGGCCATGGCGGGTTTCCCTGTAAAAGTGTCCCTGTAGATGAGATCATTGGGGGGGGGGGGGGGGGGGGCACCTGTACTGGAAACTCATGGATTGCTCCTGTGGTCCCATAGGCCCCCCCTCCTTTGTGGCCCAGTCTGCAAGTGCATTGCACCAGGAGATCGAGTCCTGACCTTCTGTATGTGCACTGCACTTGATGACTGTGGATCTTTTAGAAAGTGTCAATGCATTGGTGAGGAGCTCTAACAGATCCCTGTGCATTACTGGTGTGCCGTCACATTTTAGGAAGCCTTTTCTCTTCCATCTGCTCATCCTGGAATGTACGCTAGTTGTAACATAGGCTGAATCGGAATATACTGTGATGGTGTCCCCTATGCCTTGTGTGAGAGCCACAATGAGTGCTACCAATTCGGCTGCATGTGCAGATTGGTACGGCAGCAATGTCAGCTGTGCTGTGACTTGCAGGGAATCGGAGTGTGTCCACTGCTGCCCGTCTATGCCTGACACCGTTTTCTGATGTGTGACGGAGGAGCCATCTACGAACCTGATTTTGCCGTTGTGGATGGGTTCTTCTTCTACCATGGCGGATTCATCTGGAGCCCGCACAGGGCAGTCGTGTACTTCCTGTCTTTCTTTTACTGAATGGCCAATGAAGGTAGCTGGGTTGACAATATGGCACCACACTATGTTGAGCACTGGTCTGGATAGCATAAACTCCTATCCTGAGACTTGCTGGGTGGTCTGGGTGCCTTTCCCTTTCTCTGTGTTCGGTGTACAGTGTGGCGGTGCGTTTGTCCACTGCCAAGGCTGCGGCAGCCAGGGCCTGCTAACAAGAGAAATGTCCCTACATTTCAGAGTAGAGTTGACTACTGTAATACACAATGGGTTTGTGCCCTGAGTGGTGCTTATGGGTGAGTACTGCTGTCATCACCCATCCATCACTATGGTAGGACAGGGAGAACTCCTCAAGACTTTAAGATTTCTTCTTTTAATCCAGCGAAGGTCTCCTGCATCTCAGGGGGTCCATTTCAGTTGGGTACCACCGGACTTAACACTCTTCATTGCTGCCAGCAAGGGGGCTACCAGGGTGCTGTAGTTCGAGACATTGCGTGGCGTAATTGAAGAGCCTGAGGAATTTGTGCATCTTCTTCTTTGTTTGGGGTAGTGCGATAGCTCTAATAGCTCGGGTGTGACAAGTCTTCCTGAGGCTGAGATCACTGACCCAAATAGCTGACCTCCTGTACTATGTATTGTGCTTTCTCTTCTTAAACCTTGTAACCTCTTTCTGCTAGCGTGGTGAGGAGGTCTATAGTGTCATGTCTGCATATCAGCTCAGTGGGGCTGCATGTCACAGGATATCGTCAGCACAATCTAACAGGGTGCTCTTACATTGGAAGCTTGACAGGTCACTCTTCAGGATCCTGGTGAAGATACTTGGTGACTCACAATACCTTTGTGGCAACCTTTGAAAGAGCAATTGAGCTCCTCCAAAGGTGAATGCTGTTGGTGGCTGTCAGGGTGAAACAAAATGCTGAAGAAGGCATTTTTAACATCTATTACTGAGAAGTATTCAGTGTTGGTTCGGGTTTTGGTATGATGGAGGGGTCTGGTATAGCAAACTCTGGATCCACTAAATCATTTAGGGGGTGTAGGCCCTGTATTAGACACCAAGTCCCCCTCTGCCGCCTTCTCAGGATGTATTGGGGTATTCAGTGGTGACACCCCCACACGGAGGACTCCCTGATCGACGAGGGCCTGTATCATGGGGGCTATTCCTTCCTCTGCTTCCCTGGACAGTTGGTACTGTTTTATTCTGGTGGCCAGTTGCCCATAGCTGTGGGGGTATCTGTGTGAAGTCTTGATCACTGAGGAATGTTGCCATGGTGACAGGTGCCATGGTCCTGAGCTGCAGTATGACTGATGTCTATGGGTTCTTCAAAGAATATTGCTGAGGCTTCTGGGCAGTCAGCAAACAGTTGTTTGTCTGATATGTCCCATACTTGGACACATGGGTCTAGGAAAATGACGCATGGCCATGGGACTTGATTATCATCAGAGGCAATCAATACCCCATAAATGTGTTTGATCCCCACTGCCTTGGCTTTCACTAGTTTCTCTTGGCGCTCCCACTTTTGGTGCCATTCCCTACAGAATAGGAATTACTTGGACAGCCGTACTTGTCTCCATAGTAGTCTTGGGACATTGTTGATGGGGCTCAGGACTGCCTTGGAGAATGTGGCCTGGTCTGTTGGTGAGGTCTGGACTGTCACCCTTACCAAATTTGGGTCTTCGGGTCGTAAGGGGGAGACCCCTGGGATTGAACAAGTCATACCTCCACCCTCTGAAAAGTAGACAGTCATGTTTAGTTTGGCCCCAAAAGGTTGGTAGGAGATGAAGGATGATATAGTAGTTTGGAGTTGGTTTCCACTTATCTCTGAGTCAAGTATTTCGGTGAAGGGAACCCTTTTCAAGATCCCTGAAAACCCCTGTGTCTATAGTATCCTGTGATAGATTAACATTCCCTTCCTTCATGCAAGATCTTGTGGCCCCCAGTGTCCACTAGGAAGGTGTAAGGTATGTCATTGATAGCCACCATCACAGTCGGTTCTTCATCCAACCTCTGCACGACCAACAGTACGGGACACATGGGGTTTCTTGGATGCTTTCATCTGACCCAGCGCGGGATGTGTGACTGGAACAGTGCACTCCCTCCAAATACTGTTGCTCGTCCTTGGGCAGCTGGGAACCATGGTCACTTTGCTAATGCTAAGGATGGGTTCCCTGCTGCTTGCTGATCCTGGCATAGGTGTGGCCCGTCCATCTGTGTTTGCTGTGGGGAGGGGGCTCTTAGCTGCCCTCCTTGGGGGGGATGCCCACTTTGTGTGGGGGGGGGGGGCGTACGTATTCTGCATCTGAGGGTACTGTGGGTTGCTGTTGGGCTGGGGTGCTGGGTGTTGTATGTGTTCCTTGCACCCCATCTGGATCTTTGTTGCTTGAAAT
Source organism: Pleurodeles waltl (assembly GCF_031143425.1). Classification (NCBI taxonomy): domain Eukaryota; kingdom Metazoa; phylum Chordata; class Amphibia; order Caudata; family Salamandridae; genus Pleurodeles; species Pleurodeles waltl. The sequence goes on along the minus strand of NC_090449.1, from coordinate 490,665,867 downwards.
ACATTTTGGTCCTGCAATCTCCTGCAGGGTGTCCCATCTATGGCAGTAGAAACATTCTCTATTGTTTTTCATTGGTCCCCCCCTTCCTCATTCCAGGTCTCAGTCACTGTCTTTTCTGCTTTCTGCCTTTCTCCTTTTTAATATTTCCTGTCTTTCTTTCTGGCTTTCTTGTATTCTTTTTGTATGTTGCTTTTTTGTATTCTTTGTATTCTTGCCGTTTTGGGCCTTCCCCGCTTCCCGTGCTTTCCCTCCATCGCTGCTGCCCCTGCAACCCCGCCCCTCTCCCTGCAAAGCGTTCTCCTTCCTCGCAATCCCTCCTAACTCCCTCCCCTTCTTAAGGGTGGCCGCTGGACAGCAAGGGGTGACTCCACTGACCTTTCTGGTCAGCGTTTGTCGCTCCCTACAGCGTGGCCACCCCTGCTGCTGCCTCTGAAGAGCCTGCCAGCTTTGAGATCAAGGCCCACCTCCACCCGCAGGCACCTGCCTGCACCTCATCTCTCTCCATGTATCTGTCACTGTCTTTTCTGCTTTCTGGCTTTCTTTTTAATATGTCCTGTTTTTCTCTCTGGCTTTTTTGTATTTTGCTTTCCCATTATCCTTGCTTTCCTTCCTGCCACACCCCACTCCCTGCAAACCGCTGTACTGCTTCCCAGCTGACCAATACCTCCCTCCCCTTCTTTAGGGTGGTTGCTACGCTGCCACTGGCAAGCCAAAGGCAAGCCCATCTGCACCCGGACCGCACCCTGCACCACGGACACTGGTTCCCACATCACCCGTCGCTACAACTCAGAGACCCTCCATGCACTGTACACACAGGACGTTCCAAGCCTGCCATCTTGTGACACCCATGGACCTTTCTCATGCCTCAACTGCCACCCAATCCTTACATTACACCATATGAGAGGCCCTCTTGCCACAGGGCCTTCGGACACCCAGTGTGAGCACCTCCACTGCATCTTCCTCAACATACATTCCCTCCACAAACACAGTGTAGAACTCTGGGACCTGCTAAACTCCACCCGCCTGTACATCGCCTTTCTCACCGAAACATGGACAAACCCAGCGTCTGAACTGGATTTCGCCATCTCTATCCCCAACTACTACAAACTGCTCCGCAAAGACTGGCCTTCCCGACCTGACGGCGGACTGACCATCTCACACATGACCACCCTCCAGCTGACAAAAAAAACAGAGGAGCACTCCCCCCTCATGGAGCACCTCCACTTTCAGGTCCACACCACCTCGAAGTCCAGCGTGCGCGGCACCCTGATCTACAGGCCTCCCGACCCCCGCCCAGCCTTCAGTGACTGTCATCATAGTTCCCCACGCACTCACATCCACAAACTACCTACTTCTCTGCAACCTCCGCTACCACAGCAACAGCCACAACGACCACAACACCGCTTCTCTCCTCAAGAACCTCGCCGCAATCTGGCTCAAGCAACTGGTCACCTCACCAACGCACATCGCTGGACACACACAACCCCATCTTTTCCAGCAGCAGCATCACTGTTGACTCCACCTCTACGCTACACTGGACCAACCCACCACTGCATTCACTTCTGCATCATCACACCCACAGCCCATCTCAGCATCGCCCACTCAATTCACAGGAAATGGAACCAGACCACAGAAGAACAGCTCATCAACACACTCAGCAAGTCCCCACCACTGACACCATAGACGCAAACATCTCATCACAGAAATTTCACCAATGGCTCTTTTAATGCGCCAACACACTAGCTCCACCCCGAACGACCTCAGGTAAACACAACACCAAGAAGGCCAGCTGGTTCTCCCCTGCACTCCAGGACTCCAATCGCACTTACAGGCAGCTAGAAAAAAGATGGAGAACCCGCAAATCCCTGGAGGACTTTGTAGCATTCAAATCTGCCACCACATCCCACCATCACCTCATCAAATCCTCCAGAAAAGCTGCCCTGCAGAACCTTATCAACCACCACACACAACACCAAAGAACTCTTTGCCGTGGTCAAAGAATTTGCCAAACCCCAAATAGAAACAGTGAACATCCCTCCATCACAGGACCTCTGAAACAGACTAGCCTCCTTCTTCCACCACAAAATCAAGGACATCTATGATAGCTTCGGACCCCAAGACTCTCTGAACCCACTAATAAATCTCTAGCTCTGATCCTCTGAACTCAGATCCTGCACTGCTGGATCCCCCTCAACACGGACGAGACCCGCTCCATCATGGGCAGCATCCACTCTGGAGCCCCGACTGACCCCTGCCCCCACTACATCTTCAACAAAGCCAGTGCTTCAATCTCACCTGAGCTACGCAGCACCCTCAACTGCTCATTGGAGACCGCTGCCTTCCCCGAAGACTGGAAGCAAGCCGAGATCCGCCTGCTCCTGAAGAAACACACATGACCCAATGGATCTCAAAAACTACCTCCACATCTTGCTGTTGACTTTCCCGGCCAAGGTCGTCAAAAAAGCTGTCAAGACTCAGCTTCACAAACCCATCAAGGACAACAACATCCTGGACATCTCCCAATCAGGATTCAAGACCAACCACAGCACAGAGACCGGCCTCCTCGCCGCCAAAGATGACACCCGCTCGCTCCTCGACCGCGGCTAAACAGCAGCCCTCGTCCTACTGGACCTGTCACCCGCCTTCCACACAGCCTCCCATCACACCCTCTGCTCCAGACTCCACACAGCAGGCATCTGTGACAAGGCCCTACAGTGGATACGATCCATCCTGACCGGCAGAACACAGAAATTCAGACTCCAGCCATTCCTGTCAGAGTCTACGGAGATCAGCTGTCGAGTACCTCAGGGTTCCTCCTTAAGCCCCACACTCTTCAACATCTACTTGGCCCCTCTTGCGTCCATCGTCGAATGCCACAGACTGAACATCGTCTCCTATGCCGATAACACTCAGCTGATCATCTCACTTACGAATACCTTTCAACAGCCAAAAAGAACTTCCACAACAGGTTAGAAGCAGTCGCCACCTGGATGAAGGAGAGCTGCCTCAAGCTCAACTTGAGATCCTCATCCTGGGACCCTCCACATCAGCTTAGGATGATTCCTGGTGGCCCACCACACTAGGCAGCCCCCCACCCCTACACACCACACACGCAGCCTTGGCTTCATCATGGACTCATTGCGGACCATGACCCGACAAGTAACCTCAGTCGCCTCCGCCTGTTTCCACACCCTTCAACTCCTCCAGAAGATCTTCAGGTGGATCCCAACAACTGCCAAAAGACGGTAACCCACACCCTGGTCACCAGCAGACTCGACTACGACAATGCCCTCTACGTCGGAACCCCCAAGCAGAACTTGAAAAAACTACAACACATCCAGAACGTCTCCGCCAGACTCATCCTGAACGTCCCCTGCCGCGAACACATCACTGGACACCTGAGAGCTCTCCACTGGCTCCCTGTCGAGAAGAGGATCAACTTCAAACTCCTTGTCCACGCCTAAAAGGCCCTCTACGACCTGTGACCCACCTGCTTCAACCGCTGCGTTACCTTCTACTCGCCTGCCAGACCTCTCCGCTCCTCTCAACATGCACATGCCACTGTACTCCGCATATGGAAGACCTCGACTAGAGGAAGATCCTTCACCTACCTTATGGCAAGGAGCTGGAACACCCTGCCGATCCACCCCAGGCACTCACCATTCCTACCTCAATTCAGGAAGGACCTTAGGACTTTGCTCTTTGACTGGAGCTCAGAGGACCGACCCCACATCGCCTTGAGACACTCACAGATGAGTAGTGCACTTATAAACACTGATTGATTGAAACCTCCTCTTGCCCTTCAATCATTAGTTTGGAATCTCTGGAAGTTCTGTGTGTCTCTTCCCATGGGGATCGCAGCCATCAGTGTGACTGCAGCTATAACTGCTCCCTCTAATGCTGCCTTTTTAAATTTCTGCTGTGCTAACTTGGTTGTATCCCTCTGTACTTGTTCCTGTCAGTCTCTGTCTTTTTCTGTTTTCTTCTTGTAATAATATATGATGTGGGCCTGTAATTCTGGCCATGGTTTTGTGTCCAACTCAACTATGTTGTCTAGTCCGTTCAGTGGGCAGTCCCTTTTTAAGGATATTGAAGAAAAAGATAAGCTGCAGGTGTTTAACCCATGGCTATCCTGTCTGCTGGTCCCATCTTACCTTCATTCTGCTGAGGTAATCGTTTATCCCTTTGTCAGGCTTCGTAGTCTCTGCCATCAGTGCCCCAATGTCCAGGAGGTCAGGGAACATTTCTCTCAGGGCCGCCTAGATCTGATGTCTATATGTGTTAAACATTGCCCCATCGTGCTGGGGTATTATTCAGGGTTATTGCTGGTATGCAAGCTAGGGCAAACATCGCATTAGTTTGGTCGCCTATCAGGCTACTTGGTAGAGTTTTAATGTCCCCTATAGCAGGTGTGATGCCTGCTGTGTTCTTTTCAAAGCAGGTTATACAATTCCCTGCACCCTCAAGTAGGGAAGAAAGCTTAGTCCTCAGCCCTTTCTTGTCCATCTAGGCCCAAGGAACATAAACAATCCCTGTGTCACCTTGCTGAAGCAAGGGAACTTGCCTTGCTGCTGAAGGGGTGGTGGGTTTATCCTCGACATATTTCTCCGACTTTGCGACATATTGGTGCATGTAGAGGAAGTCCCAATCTGGGTTTCCCTCCCTCATACCTAATGCAGTCCTCTGCCATGGCCAAGTCTTCTGGCTCAATAAACTCTTCTGTGGTGGCCAGGGCCTAGCGTACCCGATCCATCCCCTTGTCCATTGGGCTAGTAAACTACAAAAAGTGTTCACGTACAATTTGCCTTCCTTCAGTGCAGGTATGTTGTTTGGGGTGTGGTTACCCATCCCAAGTGCCCATGCCATTGGTTGCTGTTTCTCGGGAGGTGCTACGTCCCTCTGCTATCAGTATCTTATTTTTGGAGCGTCGAGGTTGAGTGAGGGTCAGATCTCCTCATCTGCCCATATGTCTCAGGGATTTAGACATAGGTGTTGGTCTGCTGCGTGGTGACCCTAGGCTGGCAAATAGCCTCTCATTGTCCAATTCCTATTACCTTCGCTCTCTGTGCCAGGCCTCACTTCTCTCTTCCTCTTCCAGGGCACGAGTAGTGCTCCTCTCCTCTCTGAGTCTCCTAGCTACGTCCCTGCGTTCGGATCTGTCTCCCTTTGTCCTAGACCTACCTGTACTCCCCTACTGGATGTTTATTTTTCTGTTACTCATATGACCCCTGTGACTCCGTCTTTGCTTTCTGTCCCTGGGGAGCTAGAGCTTCCTTCGTTGCCCAGGCTTGCAGGATTGCTAACTAGGATGGCTAAGAATCACTAAGATAGCCACCCTGTTTCATCTAACCCTGGAGGGTCTGAGGTCCAGCTCCACTGTGGTGCACTGCAAGTTGATTTCCTGTGTGGGGTGGCCTTGGACTAGGACAGGCCTAGAATATGTTGAGTAGTTAAAAGTGAGGGTGATTGAGATTCCCTTTTAGTGGGTGGTTCTTCTGCTTCCACTATGGGGGGATTGTAGCTCCCCAAGGCTGGTGTTGCAGGGATAACCACACACATGACGGTGTATGGAGGAGGAGGTGCTGAAGCCCCGACACTGGGTTGAGCTGCGAGTTCCTTTACTCTCCTTTCTTCAAACAGCATCCAGAGGTTGAGTGGCCTCCCTCCTTCCCCTTTTATGTCCTTTATGTTTGGTAATTGTGTGTTTTGGTATGCTCAATTGTTTTAGGGTTGATTTTTCCTTCCTTAGGCTAAGGGTATGTGTGTGCTTTTGTTTGCAGGTGCCACTCTTGGCGCTGTTTACTCATTTGGGGAAGCCTCCCTGCATGTGCTCCAGAGGAGTGCACATTTTTGTGGCTTGAGGGGCCATGAGGCCAGTGAGGGTTTAACCCTGGTTGTTGGTGGTGTGGACATTCATAAGTGCCCTGTTGGTCTGAATGAGCAGGGTTTGGATTCAGCAGGTCCACGGGGTGTGTTTTGTCAGGAGCTATCAGCTAAAAACTTGGGGGTAAAAATTACAGTTCACTTTCCAACCTGAGGCAATATACTGGCAATCAAAAGCACATCTTGCATGCATAAAATCATAAACAATGCAGAGACAATAAAACCTTTTTTTGCTTTACATTAATAATGACAGTGGTCAGAAGCTGATGACAGAAAGGTGAGGGATATGAGAGAGAGAAAATGGAGGTGTAGAGTTCAGAAGTGCAGGGTTCAATAACACAGATATAACGTAAGTCATAAAGAGGAAATAAACTGTTGTACTTGCACAAGGGAGAGCATGTGTGAGCAATGCAGAAGACAATTTTTTAAAAGGCAGATGTGCACACGAGAGAAGGTGCACACGAGAACTGTGTGTGTGTATTAGGACACGTGAAGCAACCCTAAAGGAGTTGCATGCACACAAGAGAGGGCGCGTCTTCAAAAAACTGGAGTGGGCTCATCTGATGAAAATTAAGTTAGGAAGATGAAGTCGGTACTCAAACGAGTACCCACAGAGAATAGCGCGCATACAAGAAAATGCACATTTTGAGAGTGGCCCAAACAGTGTAACAACAATTAAATTATGAGCATGCAGTCAATACGCACAACAGAGCAGTGTGTGTGCGTACTGAGCAGAATGAAAAATGTCCTAGCTCTCGTAACGGAAAGTTTCAATTCTATTAAGGACACGGAGGCGAGGATTATGCTTAACTTTCTTTCCTTTAATCAACAGCAGAACTTAGAAGCAAAAATATCACTTCCCAGAACACCCTGGGATGGAACTACAAATTTGAACAGCTAATCGACATTGTGTACAGTCCTTACCCTTGATGCCCCTCCTCAGGCACTTCCTCTTTCTTGACGCGAGATGAAGATAATGGAAGAATCATTCCCTTTTGCTTGTTGCAACACCTACAAGAAAAGGAAACCACAATATCTGAGCAGAAATCCAGACTACAGTCATCTTAATATTTGCTGCAAGAAAAGAAACCTTTAACATCAGAAACATGCCCCAACATTGCATTCCGTTGAAATATCATGTAATATTAAAATTCTGAATACTTTACTTACTCCTAACTCGAGTTCCCGTACAGGAGAATACCATCCACTGCGTGGGGATAAGATGAGCTGTATCTGGGTGGGAATAGCCTCGCCTCTGTGTCCTTAATAGAATTGAAACTTTCCGTTACAATAGCTAGGAAATGTTTCATTGTGTGTCAGGACCGGAGCTTACCCACCACCAATGATGCCATGTCCAACACTGGTTTAAAATAGAACCTCTTGTACATGGAATCTGATGAGCAGTCTGCAGCATTGATAATCTCCTCTAGTCTAGCACCCAGAGAAAAAGCCTTAGATGCTATGGCACCCCTGAAGGAATGCACCCCAAAACAAGCCATGTTGATCCCTGCCTCCTGCATAACCCACCTTACCCATCTTGCTATGGTCGGAGATAAGACAGCTTTAAAAGGCTTTTGAATGGAAATAAGCAACTGTCTCCCCTGGGTGGCGAACACCCTCAGTCGCATTCTCATATGCGTTGAGGCATCGCACCACACACAACTTAGGAGAACTATCAAAAGCAGGGTAAGAAATCAATCTAGTGTCCGTCTTAGTCCTCCTGGAGACATGAAAGGTAACCCCTTGTGGCATAAAAACCCTACTGGAAAGGTCCAGGGCTCAAACATCCGAGACCCTTCTGCAGGAAACAAGGCACAAAAGCATTGCTAGCGTGGCCGATATTTCCTTCCTTGAAAGGTATTTGATTGCCAGGATTGGAAAAGATTAAGAACCATATTGACATCCCACAAACTTGAGTATCTGGGCTGTGGCGGGAGAGCAAGCTGAATAACCCTAACATTTTGCCCACCAAAGGATGTTCTCCTATCGGTAAACCCAGAATAAGAAGATGACCTGCCGAAATAGCCGAGCGATATGCATTAACGGTGCAATAGGCCATGCCCATGGATGCCAAAGAAGCCAAAAAATTCAAGACTGGGACATCGCAACCCATGGGATCTTTGCGTTGAAGACCGCAACATACCCACTTTGTCCATGCAAATTTGTATCTCTTAGAAGTGCTGTCTGCCCAGGCTGCAGCCAGCAATCTTTCCTTCTCTGAAAGGCCTGGGACTCTCCATCTTTCCCTGAAATCCTCCAGACCACGAGAGGAAGACAGCCTTGGAGAACTAACGGGTGACTCTGGCCCAGAGGATCTTTCAGAAAATCCGTATCCTGGGGGACAGGGATTGGAAAATCCCCAAAAAAGTTCCAGAAGAACCAGAAACAACACTTGAGATCACTACACCAGAGTGATCACTACCACTTGCGTCTCCTTTCTGTGCATGTGCGCCACCAGGTGCATTATCATGACGAAGGGGGGAAGCGTAACCCTTCTCTTTGAACCAGCCTTGAAGAAATGCATCCGTGGCACCTGCTTGTGGGTCCGACTTCCAGCTGACATAGCGGGGAACTTGGTCATCCAGCCTTGATGCAAAAAGATCTATTGTGAAAGGACCCCACAGTGCATTGAGATTCGCAAAAAACCCTGAATCTAAGTGCCACAAACTTGTCTGGCCACTCCCTTCAACACCAGTCCGCTATCTGATTTGAGGACTCCGGAAGATATTCCGCCGTAATGGAGATATTGTATGTGAGACAATATGCCCATAGATCCTTGGCCAGATTTGCCAGAGCCTTGGACTTGTGCCCCCCTTGGTGGTTGATGTAGCGGACCGCTGAGCGATATTCCATGTTGAGTAAAACCAAACAATTTGCCCTGTCCTTGATCCAGCATTGCATGGCGAAGGAACCTGCCAGAAGTTCCAGGCAATTCATGTGGAGAGTTCGTTCAGCAGATGACCACCTTCCCCCAGTGAAGGATTCCCTGCAGTGAGCTCCCCAACCCGAGCCACTGGCATCGGATTCTATGATTGTCAGGATCAGATCGTTCGCCCGTTCCAAGCCTCATTATGGGAAAGCCACCATCTCATCTCGTTCCTTGATTCATCTGTCAGAGACACCTGATCCGAGTAGTAGAGGCCTTCGCGCAAGTGAGAGGCTTTCAGGTGCTGCAGAGCCCTGTAGTGTAGGGGCCCTAGGAAAATCGCCTGTATGGAAGAAGCTAAAAGACCCACAATCCAAGCAATCTGGTGCAGGGATGTCGAGGGCCTTGAGATTGTCTTCCTTAACTCCCTGCGAATCTTCGTGACCTTTGCGAGACGGCAGGCTGAGAGTCTTGTCTATCTAGTATGACAAAACCCAGAAAAGTTGTCTGTCTGGAGCGAGCCTGAGCCGACTTCTTGACATTTATCAGGAAACCCAAACCCTCGAGAAGAGAGATGGTGTATTGTAGCTGCTCCCGCAACCTGTGGGGACATTGATTCATCAGCAAGAGATCCTCTAGGTAGATGATTAGACGCATTCCCTTGCTCTGAAACTGAAGAAAACGAGGGGGGGGGGTTAATTGGCACTGCAAGGTACGGGTCTTGAAGATCCAGGCGCACCATCCAATCGTTGGGGTGCAGAAGATCGCGCAAGAGATGGATGCCTTCCATCTTGAAGTGCCGATACAAAAGCCAACTGTTGAACTCTTTCAGGTTGATTACTGGATGCTGGCCCCCATCCCGTTTGTCCACCAAAAAGATGTTGTTTAGGAAACCCCGAGGATGAAGAGAAGTTGGAACTATAGCCGCTTTTTCCGACGCAATTTCCTCACCTCCTGGTCCACCAAACGTTCTTGTGAACGGGTGAACACCAGAGGGTGTGGGTGAGAGACCTGAACAGGAGACCCGAAGAATTCCAGCTGAAAACCTCTGATGGTCTGAAGGACCCAAGGGTCTGAGGTAAGGGACTCCCATTGATGTGGAAAGAGAGACAGCCTCCCCCCCCAACGGGTATGAAGACCACCGACATGACACTTACCAGATTGGGCTCCTTGCAGTTGCCCTCGTAAGGATCCTTTACTCTTCAGCCACACTGACCCCTTCTGGTGGGGAAGAACTCTCTGTATCGAGGTTGCTCAACCGCCCTGCGTGGGGCTTGACCTCTGGCGGGGCTTTGAATGTAGAAAGAGCCATTGAGTGCCCTCTCCCACGACCGGCTGAGACAAAAATGTGCGGCTGAAAAATCTTCTTTATTGATGATTGCACCTTGTAGAGCGTTCTAAAGGTAGCAACAATACCGAGGAGGAAGCAGAGTCCCTTTTTGGAATTGACCAAGGTCAATTTCTGCAATACGCAAGCCTCTCGCAGACAGCACATGAGGTTTGGACCTCTTTTCCTACAGAACCGTTTGAATCCCGCCTTACAGCGACCCTTGTTGACCCTGGTTGTGACTGCGGTCTCATCTCCTGGCTCTACAAGGCTCTAAAACAAGATAGACAGATAAGCATAACTGAGGCTAGAGATAGTTGGGATGCTGATCTGGATGGTCTGCTCACAGATGGTGAATGGACTAGAACTTGTTCCCTGGTGCGGGATGCAACTAGCAATGCGAGATTTAAACTGACACTTTTATTACGTGTACTGGTCTTACTTGACACCGCACCACATACATAGAATATTCCCAACACGCCCAGGCAGGTGTGCTCACTGTGGTGGGGCCTCAGCTAACTTTGACCATATGACGTGGGTATGTAGCATGATTCAACCCTTTTGGCTCCAAATAGTACGGACACTGAGTGAAGTGTCGGCTGTTAACGTAGAGGTGACCATGAAACACTGCCTACTGGGCTTAATCCCCTACCCCAAAAAAGGGCGCAAAATGACTTACAGATTTGCACAGTTGGGGCTCATCTTAGCGCATTGCGATACACTTGGCAAGCTCGAACCCCCCCCCCCCCCCCCCCCCCAACCACCACATGTTTGGCTGATTTTGTTGAGTGGGCGACTGCGGAGGAGTGTCGGCTTCGAAAAGTGCATATGGATGAGTACGCTGAGCGGGACCTGTAGAGCTGGAGAGGTATGATTGATGGCCTTTTAGGAGACTCTGTGGAGATTGTGGAGGACTCCTTGGAAGGTGCTTCCACTTGCTGAGCCTAGATGATGCCAGCCCGGGCGGGTAACGCATGAGTGGATTGTGTCTGAATAGTTGGAGATTATTGGAGGATGGGGTTCGTCCCTCGCCCCTGCAGGTTGATTTGTCACTGAGGAGTGGATGTCCACCCTTTCTCATGCTTACATGGTGGGCCCTATATGGGACTTGCGAGAATGTTTGTGGGCCCGGATAGTTCCTCCATGCTGTGCTCCGTCGGCTGGGCTGGTCTGGTTCATGTCTGTAGTTTCCCTCCAGACTCAGATTTAATACACTAGCTCGGTGACAGAAATGCACACTGGTTTGCTCTGAAATGTCTTCCACGTTATATCACTTATGGTGAATGATATACATTTCTCTGTTGCCCATGTAGTGCTTGTCAGGCGACAATTGTTTTTGCAGTCACATTGGTTAGTTTTGATCTACCATCACATGTATGGGTAACACTTTATCTATCACTGGAGACTCTGCTAAGGACGTGATGCAGACATCATGATTGCCAATTTAGAATGTAATACTGTGCTGCTGCAGTATACCCCATGAACAGTGCAGTTGAAATGTTATTATATAGTAATAAAGTTTTTTTTTTTTTTTTTTTTTTTTTTTTAAGTTGCAACAAACTTGGACAACTCTTTTATGAAAGGGTCTCTAAAGAGGTTTCCCTGAGCCACCGGCCCTGCCTCCAATGAAGCCAGGTTCCCTAACTTTGGATCCACCTTAATCAGGAGTGACCTGCGCCTGTCCGCTAAGAGGCCACAGTTGGCATTCCCATTGAAGATTATAGCCCTCTGGGTCCAGCCGGAGACCACCTCAGGGGACAAGGGTGTATCCGCCGCCTTGGCCTGCTCCGCTTGCTCAAATATCCTCGTCAGGGGACCAGAAATATCAAGCAGTCCTGACAGGCCCGCCATGACCTGTCAATCCCTTTTTAGGGACCTTAATGAACTTTTGCAGAAAAGTGGCAATTCTGGGATCTATAGGGTATAGGAAACCTTCCCCGGAAGAGATGGGCGAGGGCATTCCGCTCTCAACCACCTTCAAACCTCCTTTTCCAGAGGTTTGCTCAACCTGGCGGCAACGTATGCCATGACCTTGTCACAGGAGACCCACTCGGAGGAGCGAGGATGGACTAAGTCCTCGGGGTCTAACATGTTGGATGACCCCGTTGGCAGTTGCAGCTCCGAGGGAGTTTGGGTTGGTCTCCAAGGCCTGTAGGGACCTGCTTCATCATTGGAGTCATGCAAGTCATCCTCTTCAGGGTCTGCTGACAGCAACAGGGAGAGAGGATCGCCCACTTGAGGGGGTTGCCGGTGAAAGCCTGCTTCACCTTATCAAAGGCTGCCATGTCCAGCCCGCCCTCCATCTTGACGTTGCACTGATTGCCCTCCAGTCTGACGGTCCTCTCATAGGAAGAGACAGATTAAGGGGGGCTGGGTATGAGTACGCCAGTTGGAGCAGCCTCCTCTCCAGTGGCTCAATGGCAGCCGCCACTGCCTGTTGGATGGACGCATCCACCAGTTCACAGAACTCATTATCAATAGGAAGAACCAAGGTGGTCTCTTCCTCCACATACTCATAGCCTTGCCAAATGGCTGCAAGAAATACAGTTTACTGGGCCCTGAACTATGCCGGCGAAAAACCGGAAAAATGTCTGAGACTCACTCAAGGTTAACTGCTGGACAGAGCCCAGCAATATCAGGCACAGTGTGCAATTTACCAGGGGGAAACCCCTACAGGATTTTACTATTAAAAGCCTTGAAATGCTACTTGTGGTAACCCTCTGGGGCCAACCTCCCTTCGTTCGATGGAAGTGACAAGGGGGAAAAGAACACCTGGGCCCTTGGCAGCGGAGGAAGAAACACTTACTTGCTTGAGAGGGGCGTTATTGAAAAGCCTTGCGGCCCGATACATGCCCTGAACAGCTGGGCATCTGCCGCTGCCAATTAACAGAGGCAAGGAGACATGCCTGTACCGAAATACGGACTGGCGAAGGGCGTCAGGGCTTCCAAGGCGTGCGGTGCGTGGGAGGTGTTTCTGCGGGCTCACGCTGCAGCTGGAACAGAGCAGAGTGGGAATCATTGAGATTCGGGGTGCGTGTCGGAACACTGCTCTGCCCTCTGCAGGCATGCAGGTGCACCGCAGTGCCTGTCGGGCGACCGAGGCGCATGAGTGGGGGAGGACAACGCCCCCGAGGCTCCCTGTGAAGAGGAAAAAACAAATTAGTGCGCTGCTTCGCCTTTTAGCTTACGTGCACGCTAAACAGAACATCAGAAACGTTTGACAGAAGATAAGCACTTACCTTCTTCCGCAGCAGTAAAGAAAGAGGAAGTGCCTGAGGAGGGGCATCAGGGATATGGACTGTACATGATGTGAATTAGCTGTTCAAATGTGTACTTCCATCCCAGGGTGTTCTGGGAAGGGTTGTTTTTGCTTCTAACTTCTGCTGTTGATTAAAGGAAAGAAAGTTAAGCATAATCCTCACCTCCGGTCCTGACATAGATGTCACATATGAAGCACCCCTAAAGACTAAGGTGCACACTAGAGAATGTGTTTTTTGAGAGCAGGATGAACAGTGAGACAACAAGTGAATTATGAACAAGTAATCAGTATGCACAAGAGAGCACAGAGTGTGCGTATTGTTCCAGAAGTCACATATGGAGAAACCCCCAAAGAATAGTGCGCCACAAGAAAATGTGTGTTTTGAGAGCTGGGTGAACAGTGAGACAACAATCGAATAATGAGCAAGTAGCCAATACGCACAAGTGTGTGCATATTGACCAAACTCATATATGGAGCACTCCCAGAAGAATAGCGCAGCACAATAAAAGTGTTTGTTTTGAGAACGGGGTGAACAGTGTAGCCATTTGTAGAGTGTTAATCAGCTGGGGCGTTTCCTTTTAGAGTGCATGCAAGGGCTTGGTGAGCAGCAGGCACATAAGAAACTCTTTCTACAGAGGGTAGGGTGTGCTAGCTGGGCGCACAGACGTCAATTTAAACAACTGATTAGGATAACAAAAGTGACCCACAACAGCAATGCGATCCTGTTAACCCCTTCGCTGCCAGGCCTTTTACCCCTCCTGTGCCGAGCCTTTTTTTTGGCTTTTTGGGGCAGTTCGCACTTAGGTCCTGTTAGACCTGACATGCCTTAGGGTGGTCACCCCTAACTTTTTGCCTGCCTCCCTCCACTTTTTGGACCCTGTTTTGCTGGCTTTTAGACTCTGCGCACTTTACCACTGCTAACCAGTGCTAAAGTGCATATGCTCTCTCCCTTTTTAAACATGGTAACTCTGGATCATACCTGATTGGACTATTTAATCTACTTATAAGTCCCTAGTAATGTGCACTACATGTGCCTAGGGCCTGTGGATTAAATGCTACTAGTGGACCTGCAGCACTGATTGTGCCACCCACTTAAGTAGCCCCCTTAACCTTGTCTCAGGCTTGCCATTGCAAGGCCTGTGTGTGCAGTTTCACTGCCACCTCGACTTGGCATTTAAAAGTACTTGCCAAGCCTAGAACGCCCCTTTTTCTACATATAAGTCACCCTTAATGTGTGCCCTAGGTAACCCCTAGAGCAGGGTGCTGTGTAGGTAAAAGGCAGGACATGTACCTGTGTAGTTATATGTCCTGGTAGTGTAAAGCTCCTAAATTCGTTTTTACACTACTGTGAGGCCTGCTCCCCTCATAGGCTAACATTGGGGCTGCCCTCATACACTGTTGAAGTGGCAGCTGCTGATCTGAATGGAGCAGGGAGGTCATATTTAGTATGGCCAGAATGGTAATACAAAATCCTGCTGACTGCTGAAGTCGGATTTAATATTACTATTCTAGAAATGCCCCTTTTAGAAAGTGAGCATTTCTTTGCACTTAAATCTTTCTGTGCCTTACAATCCACGTCTGGCTGGGCTTGGTTGACAGCTCCTTGTGCATTCACTCAGACACACCCCAAACACAGGGTACTCAGCCTCACTTGCATACATCTGCATTTTGAATGGGTCTTCCTGGGCTGGGAGGGTGGAGGGCCTGCTCTCACACAAAGGACTGCCATACCCCCTACTGGGACCCTGGCAGACAGGATTGAACTGAAAGGGGACCTGGTGCACTTCTTAGCCACTCTTTGAAGTCTCCCCCACTTCAAAGGCACATTTGGGTATAAAACAGGGCCTCTGCCCTACCTCATCAGACACTTGCTGGAGAAGAAACCTGAACCAGAAACTACATCCTGCCAAGAAGAACTGCCTGGCTGCTCAAAGGACTCACCTGTCTGCTTTCTACAAAGGACTGCTGCCTTGCTGTTGCCCTGCTGCCTTGCTGAACTCTTGTCTGGCTGTGAAAGTGCTCTCCAAGGGCTTGGATAGAGCTTGCCTCCTGTTCCTTGAAGTCTCAGGACCAAAAAGACTTCTCTCTTTTACTTGGACGCTCCGTGCGCCGAACATTTCGACGCACAGCTTGTTTCGTGGCGAGAAAAACGCCGCACTCCGACGCTGATCGACGCAACGCTCTTGGGACGATCGAAGATCTGACGCACGGCCTCGCAAGGACAACGCCGCCCGACCTCTAGAGGAGAAATCGACGCAACGCCTGCCGTGAGATCGTAATTTCAACGCGCAGCCCCGCTGATCGAAGTCTAGAGGAGAAATCGACGCAACGCCTGCCGTGAGATCGTAAATTCGACGCGCAGCCCCGCAGACCGACGAGCAGCCGGAGAACAAGCCGGAAAATCCACGCACAGACCCTGGACATCTGGTAATCCCCGCGATCCACAGAAAGAGACTGTCCGCGCGCCGGAAAAATGACGCCGACTTCCCCGCGTGGAAAATAACGACGCAAGTCCGTGTGTGCTGGGGAGAAATCGACGCACACACCCTTTTTCCACGCACCTCTTCCTTTGTGGCCCTCTGAGGAGATTTTACCACTCTAAACCAGGTACTTGTGCTTGAAAGAGACTTTGTTCATATTCTAAAGACTTAAGACACTTTATATCACTTTTCAGTGATATCTCTACAATTTCCCATTGCAACTTTATTCTTTTTGACCTACAATTATCCTGATAAATATTATATATTTTTCTAAACACTGTGTGGTGTATTTATGTGGTGCTATATGGTGGTATTGTATGATTTATTGCACAAATACTTTACACATTGCCTTCTAAGTTAAGCCTGACTGCTCGTGCCAAGCTACCAGAGGGTGGGCACAGGATAATCTTGGATTGTGTGTGACTTACCCTGACTACAGTGAGGGCTTTTGCTTGGACAGGGGGTAACCTGACTGCCAACCAAAACCCCCATTTCTAACATTGGTGATCAGCGGTGAGGATAGGACTTGTATTTGTGCAGTGACATACAGTAGCTAAGTATTTCACTACCTACCCACAGTTGAAGGTCAACTTGGTTTTTATCTCTTTTTGCAAATCCGTTTTTTTTTCCTGACAATTTTCAAAAACTAAATCCTCACTCAACATGTCTCTGACTGGGTCTCAGACAGGGGACTTTGACCTAGTCCAGTTGGATACATATACGGTCAAACAACTAAGAGGATTCTGCAGGGCATTGAGGGTACCCACCCAAGGGGCCTCCAGAAAGGAGGACTTTCAAGTGGCGCTGAGGGCCTGGGCAGAAGCCCATTTAGAGGATGATGAGGAAGAGGAGCCAGAAAATGGCCCCTCAGAGGGATTTTCACTATCTGTGGATGGTGTTACCACTGAAATTGTGCCCCCTTCCAGACCAGGGAGCAGTGTCTCTGTGCAAAGCCTGACCGCAGAGGAGAGGAGAGAAGAAAGGGAGTTCCAATTGCAAATGGCAAAACTGAAAATTGAGGCTCAACAGGAGGAGAGAAGGGCAGAGAGAGAAGCCAAACAAGCTGAGGCTGAAAGAGCAGCCAAACAGATTGAAGCTGAAAGAACAGCCAAACAAGCAGAAGCTGAAAGAGCAGCCAAACAGGTGGAAGCTGAAAGAGCTTTGGCTGAAAAGAAACTATTGTTGGCTCATGAACTGAGTCTCAAGGAGCTGGAGATCAAGGCGAGACAGTCTGAATCCAGCAATAATGGTGGCAACATACAGACAGGACCTGCTGGAGAAAAGAAGGTTCGTATACCCAAAAATGTGGTGCCCAGTTTTGTGGTGGGAGATGACATAGATAAATGGTTAGCTGCTTATGAAGTTGCACTAAGGGCTCATGAGGTTCCTGAAGGGCAATGGGGGGTAGCTATGTGGGGTTATGTGCCGCCATTGGGGAGGGACACACTTCTCACATTGGATCAACCTGATCAAAACACATACCCACTTCAGAAAGCCACTTTACTTGCCAAGTTTGGGCTGACCCCTGAGGGATACCGTCAGAGGTTCAGGGACAGCACCAAACAACACACACAAACATGGGTAGATTTCTTTGACTTTTCCAGTAAGGCACTGAATGGATGGGTGCGGGGCAACAAAGTAAATGACTATAAAGGGTTATATGACTTGATTCTGAGAGAGCATATGCTTAATACTACTTTTACAGAGTTGCGCCAGCACTTGGTAGATAGTAAGCTGACTGATCCCAGGAAGCTTGCTGAGGAGGCGGACCTCTGGGTTAGCACCAGAGTGTCCAAAAAGGTACCTGGGGGGGACTCACACAAAGGTGGTCAGGGTTCCCAACAGAAGAAAGAGGGGGGAGATAAACTTACAGATAAGGAACTCTCAAAAGGCCCCCAAAAGAATTCCCAGGGAGGGGGTGGCAACCATTCCTTCTCTAGATTTGGGAAGAAGCCAGGGACATTTGATAAGTCAGGGAAATCCAACCCCAAATGTATGGAGTGTTACCAGTATGGTCACTATAAAGGCGACCCCCAGTGCTCCAAAAGGGCACCGTCCACTACCGGACAGACACCTGGGATAACTAGTGTAGCGCTTGGAGGGGAGATGGACCCAGATAGCTTTGGGGAGCAAGTAGAGATTTCCCTAGTGTCCCTGGGAGAAAGAGAAATGGTGCCCAAAGCCCACATGCCCCGAAATACTTCCAAGTACAGGCAGTGGGTCACCATTAATGGGCAGAAGGTGGAGGCTCTGCGTGACACAGGAGCCAGTATGACTACTATCCAGAGTCAGCTGGTGTCCCCAGAGCAGATAGTCCCTAATACATTCCACCAGGTCATAGTCGCTGACAATCGTGAGAGTCACCTACCGGTGGCTCTGGTTCCCTTTGAGTGGGGGGGGGTCTCTGGTACTCTGAAAGTAGCTGTGAGTCCTGCCATGCCTGTAGATTGTCTGTTAGGCAATGATCTTGAGCACACTGCTTGGAAAGAAGTAGAGCTCAGATCTCACCTGGAGATGTTAGGGTTACCTGAGTGGGTCTGCATGACCACCAGGTCCATGGCTGCCCGGGAAGGGAGTCAAGGTCGTCTGGAGCCTGGAAAAATGGCCCAGACAGCCGCCCAAGAGGGGGGCCAGGGGCACGGGAAACCCCCCTCCAATGTTCCCACGGTGGTAGACGAGGTCCCTGAGGAAGAGGAGGCCCCCGAGCCAACCGGGGAGGACATAGCTGCCCTGGGTAACCTACCTGAACTTGCTGGCTGGCAAGTAGAGGGGGGGCCAACCAGGGAAGCATTCTGCAAGGCGCAGAGAGAATGCCCCACCCTTGAGGGTCTGAGGAAGCAGGCCACAGACCACGCAGCAGGTGACGCCTCTGGCGCTCACCATATTTACTGGGAGAATGATCTCCTTTACAGTGAGCGTAGAATTCCAGGTCCTGGGCCACACCGTGTGCTGGTGGTCCCCCAGTGTTACCGGAAATTCCTACTAGGCCTGGCTCACGACATTCCCCTGGCAGGACACCTGGGCCAAGACAAGACCTTTGACAGGCTTAACACCCACTTTCATTGGCCCAGAATGAGGAAAGCCTCAGATAACTTCTGCAGAGCTTGCCCCACCTGCCAGGCTAGTGGGAAGGCAGGGAAACGGCTTAAAGCTCCCCTGATCCCACTCCCAGTCGTTGGCACCCCCTTTGAAAGGGTGGGCATCGACATTGTTGGTCCCTTGGACCCCAAAACTGCCCTGGGCAACAGGTTTATCCTGGTTTTGGTGGACCATGCCACCCGCTATCCAGAGGCAATCCCTCTGAGAACAGTGACTGCAAAGGTGGTGACCAGAGCCCTGATGGGAATATTTACCCGTGTGGGATTCTCTAAGGAAGTCGTGTCTGACAGGGGCACAAACTTCATGTCTGCATACATGAAGACCCTGTGGGATGAGTGTGGGGTGACCTACCGGTTTACCACCCCTTTTCATCCTCAAACCAATGGGCTGGTTGAGAGATTCAACCAGACCCTGAAAGGCATGATTGGTGGCCTGACTGAGGCCATGAGGTGTAAGTGGGACGTCCTCTTACCCTGCCTGTTGTTTGCTTATAGAGAGGTGCCCCAGAAAGGGGTGGGGTTCAGCCCCTTTGAGCTTCTCTATGGTCACCCTGTCAGGGGACCCCTAAGCATCGTTAAGGAGGGCTGGGAGAGAGCTCCCCAGGCCCCTCCCCAGGATGTGGTCAGCTACATGCTGGCCCTCCGCAAACAAACCCAACGCTTCTGGAAGGAGGCCCAGAGTAACCTCGAGGCCAGTCAAGAGGTGATGAAGGAGTGGTACGACCAAAAGGCCACTCTAGTTGAGTTCTCACCTGGACAAAAAGTTTGGGTGATGGAGCCAGTAGAGCCCAGGGCTCTCCAGGACCGCTGGACTGGCCCCTTTGAGATCAAGGAGCATAAAGGGGAGGCCACTTACTTAGTGGACCTCAAGACCCCTAGGCAACCCCTAAGGGTCCTACATCACAACCGGCTCAAACCTCACTTTGAGAGGTCTGAGGTCAGTATGCTCCTAGTTACCGATGAGGGCATGGAAGAGGAGAGTGAACCTCTCCCCGACCTCCTCGCTGTCAAAGAAGGGGATGGGTCAGTAGGTGGTGTCATTCTCTCTGACTCCCTGACTCCAACACAGAGAGGGGACTGCTATGAGCTGCTAGAGCAGTTCTCCCCCCTGTTCTCCCTTACACCTGGACTAACCCACCTCTGTGTGCATGACATTGACACAGGTGACAGTGCTCCTGTAAAGAACAAAATTTACAGGTTGTCAGATAAAGTGAAGGCCAGCATCAAGGAGGAGGTCTCCAAGATGTTGACTTTGGGGGTTATTGAGAAATCCAGTAGTCCCTGGGCCAGCCCTGTGGTATTGGTTCCCAAGGCTACTGCCCCAGGTGCGAAACCAGAACTCCGGTTCTGTGTGGACTACCGGGGTCTCAATTCAGTCACCCGGACTGATGCTCACCCCATCCCCCGAGCTGATGAGCTCGTTGACAGGCTAGGCGCTGCCAAGTTCCTGAGTACGTTCGATCTTACTTCCGGGTACTAGCAGATTGGCCTGACTGAGGGGGCTAAAGAAAGATCTGCTTTTTCCACCCCTGATGGCCATTACCAATTCCGGGTGATGCCATTTGGGCTGAAAAATGCCCCTGCTACCTTCCAACGGTTGGTTAACGGGGTCCTAGCTGGTAAAGATGCCTTCTGTGCAGCTTACCTAGACGACATAGCTGTCTACAGTTCCAGCTGGGAGGAACACCTGCTCCACCTCAAGGAGGTGCTTCAGGCCCTGCAACAGGCAGGCCTGACTATCAAGGCTAGTAAGTGCCAGATTGGGCAGGGTTCCGTGGTGTACTTGGGACACCTCGTAGGTGGTGGAAGGGTGCAGCCGCTCCAGGCCAAGATTGAAACTATCAAGGCCTGGCAAACACCTCGAACACAGACTGAGGTGAGAGCCTTTTTGGGCCTCACTGGATACTACCGCAGGTTCGTCAAGGGCTATGGTACCATTGTGTCCCCCCTTGACTGAACTCACTTCCAAGAAACAACCTAGGTTGGTGAATTGGACAGAGGCCTGTCAGAAGGCCTTTGATTCTCTGAAGGAAGCCATGTGCACGGCCCCCGTGCTCAAGGCCCCTGACTACTCCCAGGAATTTATTGTTCAGACAGACGCTTCGGAGCATGGCATAGGGGCTGTTCTAGCACAGCTGAATGAGGAGGGCTCAGACCTACCAGTAGTCTTTATTAGCAGAAGACTATTACCACGGGAACAAAGGTGGAGTGCTATTGAGAGAGAAGCATTTGCTGTGGTCTGGGCACTGAAGAAGCTAAGACCCTACCTGTTTGGGACTCAATTCCGGGTTCAGACAGACCACAGGCCCCTCAGATGGCTCATGCAGATGAGGGGTGAGAATCCAAAACTCTTGAGATGGTCTATTTCCCTACAGGGGATGGACTTTACGGTGGAGCATCGCCCAGGGGTTGACCACACCAATGCTGATGGTCTCTCCAGATACTTCTGCCTTAGCGATGAGAGCTCCCAAGAGGTCGGGTAGCTCTCCCCACTTTCAGCTGGGGGGGACACATGTTAGACCTGACATGCCTTAGGGTGGTCACCCCTAACTTTTTGCCTGCCTCCCTCCACTTTTTGAACCCTGTTTTGCTGGCTTTTAGACTCTGCGCACTTTACCACTGCTAACCAGTGCTAAAGTGCATATGCTCTCTCCCTTTTTAAACATGGTAACTCTGGATCATACCTGATTGGACTATTTAATCTACTTATAAGTCCCTAGTAATGTGCACTACATGTGTCTAGGGCCTGTGGATTAAATGATACTAGTGGACCTGCAACACTGATTGTGCCACCCACTTAAGTAGCCCCCTTAACCTTGTCTCAGGCTTGCCATTGCAAGGCCTGTGTGTGCAGTTTCACTGCCACCTCGACTTGGCATTTAAAAGTACTTGCCAAGCCTAGAACGCCCCATTTTCTACATATGTCACCCTTAATGTGTGCCCAAGGTAACCCCTAGAGCAGGGTTCTGTGTTGGTAAAAGGCAGGACATGTACCTGTGTAGTTATATGTCCTGGTAGTGTAAAGCTCCTAAATTCGTTTTACACTACTGTGAGGCCTGCTCCCTTCATAGGCTAACATTGGGGCTGCCCTCATACACTGTTGAAGTGGAAGCTGCTGATCTGAATGGAGCAGGGAGGTCATATTTAGTATGGCCAGAATGGTAATACAAAATCCTGCTGACTGGTGAAGTCGGATTTAATATTACTATTCTAGAAATGCCACTTTTAGAAAGTGAGCATTTCTTTGCACTTAAATCTTTCTGTGCCTTACAATCCACATCTGGCTGGGCTTGGTTGACAGCTCCTTGTGCATTCACTCAGACACACCCCAAACACAGGGTACTCAGCCTCACTTGCATACATCTGCATTTTGAATGGGTCTTCCTGGGCTGGGAGGGTGGAGGGCCTGCTCTCACACAAAGGACTGCCATACCCCCTACTGGGACCCTGGCAGACAGGATTGAACTGAAAGGGGACCTGGTGCACTTCTTAGCCACTCTTTGAAGTCTCCCCCACTTCAAAGGCACATTTGGGTATAAAACAGGGCCTCTGCCCTACCTCATCAGACACTTGCTGGAGAAGAAACCTGAACCAGAAACTACATCCTGCCAAGAAGAACTGCCTGGCTGCTCAAAGGACTCACCTGCCTGCTTTCTACAAAGGACTGCTGCCTTGCTGTTGCCCTGCTGCCTTGCTGAACTCTTGTCTGGCTGTGAAAGTGCTCTCCAAGGGCTTGGATAGAGCTTGCCTCCTGTTCCTTGAAGTCTCAGGACCAAAAAGACTTCTCTCTTTTACTTGGACGCTCCGTGCGGCGAACATTTCGAGGCACAGCTTGTTTCGCGGCGAGAAAAACGCTGCACTCCGACGCTGATCGACGCGACGCTCTTGGGACGATCGAAGATCCGACGCACGGCCTCGCAAGGACAACGCCCCCGACCTCTAGAGGAGAAATCGACGCGACGCCTGCCGTGAGATCGTAATTTCAACGCGCAGCCCCGCTGATCGAAGTCTAGAGGAGAAATCAACGCAACGCCTGCTGTGAGATCGTAAATTCGACGCGCAGCCCCGCAGACCGACGCGCAGCCGGAGAACAAGCCGGAAAATCCACGCACAGACCCGGGACATCTGGTAATCCCCGCAATCCACAGAAAGAGACTGTCCGCGCGCCGGAAAACGACGCCGACTTCCCCGCGTGGAAAATAACGACGCAAGTCCGTGTGTGCTGGGGAGAAATCGACGCACACACCCTTTTTCCACGCACCTCTTCCTTTGTGGCCCTCTGAGGAGATTTTACCACTTTAAACCAGGTACTTGTGCTTGAAAGAGACTTTGTTCATATTCTAAAGACTTAAGACACTTTATATCACTTTTCAGTGATATCTCTACAATTTCCCATTGCAACTTTATTCTTTTTGACCTACAATTATCCTGATAAATATTATATATTTTTCTAAACACTGTGTGGTGTATTTATGTGGTGCTATATGGTGGTATTGTATGATTTATTGCACAAATACTTTACACATTGCCTTCTAAGTTAAGCCTGACTGCTCGTGCCAAGCTACCAGAGGGTGGGCACAGGATAATCTTGGATTGTGTGTGACTTACCCTGACTAGAGTGAGGGCTTTTGCTTGGACAGGGGGTAACCTGACTGCCAACCAAAAACCCCATTTCTAACAGGCCCTCATAACTTTTTGTCCACATAAGCTAGCCCAGCCAAATTTGCGTCCTTTTTTTCCAACATCCTAGGGATTCTAGGGGTACCCAGACTTTGTGGGTTCTCCTGAAGGAGGCCAAGAAATTTGCCAAAACACAGTGAAAATGTAGTTTTTTTTCAAAAAAATGGGAAAAAGTGGCTGCAGAAGAAGGCTTGTGTTTTTCCCTGAAAATGGCATCAACAAAGGGTTTGCGGTGCTAAAATCACCAGCTTCCCAGCTTTCAGGAACAGGCAGACTTGAATCAGAAAACCCAATTTTTTAACACAAATTTGGCATTTTACTGGGACATACCCCATTTTTACAATTTGTTTGTGCTTTCAGCCTCCTTCCAGTCAGTGACAGAAATGGGCGTGAAACCAATGCTGGATCCCAGAAACCTAAATATTTCTGAAAAGTAGACAAAATTCTGAATTCAGCAAGGGGTCATTTGTGTAGATCCTACAGAAAATAACAACTGAAAAAGAAAGATATTGAAATTGAGGTGAAAAAAAAAACACTTTTTCTCTACGTTTTACTCTGTAACTTTTTCCTACATTGTGAGATTTTCAAAAGCAATATACCGTTACGTCTGCTGGACTCCTCTGGTTGCGGGGATATATAGGGCTTGTAGGTTCATCACGAACCCTAGGTACCCATAGCCAATAAATGAGCTGCACCCTGCCGTGCATTTTCATTCTAGACCGGGTATACAGCAATTCATTTGCTGAAATATAAAGAGTGAAAAATAGCTATCAAGAAAACCTTTGTATTTCCAAAAAGGGCACAAGATAGGGTGTTGAGGAGCAGTGGTTATTTGCACATCTCTGAATTCCGGGGTGACCATACTAGCATGTGAATTACAGGGCATTTCTCAAATACAGATCTTTTTTACACACTCTTATATTTGGAAGGACAAAATGTAGAGAAAGACAAGGGGCAATAACACTTGTTTTGCTAATCTATGTTCCCCCAAGTCTCCCTATAAAAATGATACCTCACTTGTGTGGGTAGGCCTAGCGCCCGTGACAGGAAACGCCCCAAAACACAACGTGGACACATCCAAATTTTTGAAAGAAAACAGAGGTGTTTTTTGCAAAGTGCCTACCTGTAGATTTTGGCCTCTAGCTCAGCCGGCCCCTGGGGAAACCTAGCAAACCAGCGCATGTTTGAAAACTAGAAACCCAGGGGAATCCAAGATTGGGTGACTTGTGGGGCTCTGACCAGGTTCTGTTACCCAGAATCCTTTGCAAACCTCAAGATTTGACTAAAAAAAAAAAAATTTCCTCACATTTCGGTGACAAAGTTCTGGAATCTGAGAGGAGCCACAAATTTCCTTCCACCCAGCGTTCCCCCAAGTCTCCCAATAAAAATGATACCTCACTTGTGTGGGTAGACCCAGCACCCGCAACAGGAAATGGCCCAAATTGTTTCATAGGAAACACTGTCTACCTGTGGATTTTGGCCTCTAGCTCAGCTGGCCCCAGGGGGGGGGGCAGAAATAGTCTCAAATAAATGTGTCCCCCACCCCCCCCCCCTCAATTCCCCCCCGGGAGCGACCCTTGCCTACAGGGTCGTTCCCCCACGTGACAACAGCGCCAAGGTGCCTAGTGGTTTCTGCCTCCTTGGTGGCAGATTGACCTAAAATCGGCCAATCTGCCCCCAAGGGGCATTGCCTAATGAGTTGCTCCCCATCTCTAAAAAAAAAAACATTTGCCCTGGCGCCTAGAGGTTTCTTCCCCCCCCACCCCCCCCGGCGGCAGATAGGCCTAATAACAATAGGCCGATCTGCCCCCGGGGGCAGAAATGGCCTAAAATAAATTCCCCCCCCCCCCCCCGAAATACCCCCCCACCCGGGAGCGACCCTTGCCTACGGGGTCGCTCCCCCTGCGTGACATTGGCGCCAAAAAAAAATCCCCGGTGCCTAGTGGTTTCTGCCCCCTTGGGGGCAGATTGACCTAAAATCAGCCAATCTGCCCCAAAATGGTCTAAATACAATTTGCCCCCAGGGGAGCAACCCTTGCCTAATGGGTCACTCCCCATCTCTAAAAAAACAAACTAAAAAAAAAACAATAAAAAAAAAATTGCCCTGGCGCTTAGAGATTTCTGCCCCCCCCCCCCCCCCCCGGGGGCAGATCGGCCTAATAACAATAGGGGCGTGGCAAGAAATCCGGCTTTTGAAACGCTTGGAGAGACTTCAAAGGGAAGGAAATACATTTCCTTCCCTTTGAAGCCTCTCCGGGCCTCCCCCACGTGATCGAAAGAGTAATGCAAAGCATTTCTCTTTCGATGCGATAGGGGAGGCTCTGTGATTGTCAGCGCACGCGCGCTGACGTCACAGGGGGGGGGGGGGTCGGGGGTGGAAGGGGAAGGGCTTCCCCTTTCATCCCTGACTTGGGGGGGGTGAACCCCACAGAGGGAGCGATAGCGCTCCCTCTGGGCTCTGTGACCAGGATGTAATGGTTACGTCCTGGGCACACCAGCACTGTGCCTCAGGACCGTAACCATTACGTCCTGGGCACAGAACTGGTTAAGCAGGCTCCTCTTGACCACAGACATTGAGAATGCGCTTTGGCAGCGCAGGCTTCTGCCCTTCAGACAACAACAATGCGGACAATAACAATTTTTTTCCTGCAGTCAGGCTTCTCTCATTCAGAATACAAAGGTGCAAGCAGTATCAATACATTCCTGCAGCTCAGGCTTCTCTCAGTCAGGCAACACTTGTACCTTGTTCATACAGCATATATGTACATAATTACCTCAACTCAAGTGCACAATTGTCGTACAGCCCCTCCTGGGCTCTTTTAGAGTTAGGTCTAGTCTCTTAGGTACACTGTCCCTGTTCCGAATTGAAAATGGTATACTCTGTATTTGCTTTTCTCCTCTCAACACTCCTTTCAGATACAGGGGTTGTTAAGAAACCCTACTGCCCTAAGCTTGCTGTTAACTGAAAAAAAAAAATATGAGGTTGAGGCTCAGGTACCTCCAGGCCACTCTGCTCAGGAGTGCTGGGTGACTAGTCCACAATAAATACAAAAATTACCTCTAGGGAACTTCTATCTGAGTGCTGGGTGAATCTATTTTTATGCTTACCGCTTCTGTTTCCCACGCTATGCTGTTCATATTTAGAAAAGAAAAGTTAATGGTGGCATATTACCCTTTCTGGTGGCCACCAGTGGATGGATCCAACGTGCCACTGGCCGGCAGGCGTGCAGTAAAGAGAGGTGCCTGCAGCGTCTTTTTCTTCAGAAATGCATGCAGAGTGGGCTCAGGCAGCAGGATCCTCCTGTCTCCAGACTGCAGCCTGGGTATCCGCCGTGATCAGCTCCTATCTGTCTCGCCAAATGTCGTAAGCAGGTTCTGACTATCAGAAAGAACAGCGAGGCTTGGCAATCAGGTCCAGTTTAAGTTTAGTTTAGTTAAACAATAACGGCCGGGAATACCAGCCACATCTCTCAGTTGTGTGCTGAAATACAACTTGCAGTAGGTACATGCCATCCTTTATACTGTACAGCGGGTGCAATCAAGTGAAGCTCATTCGCCTTTGGGCAGGAAATACTAGTACAGTGGGCCTTAAATTACGTGCTAGATGCTTGATCCCAACCTGATATAAGGGGCCTTAAATAGCAACTGGAGGTCACATTCAGAGGGTGGGGGGTGATCTAGGGTGACACTTATTACTAAGCAGTGTTTGGGCTTTATCTGATGAATGCAGCTGGCTGGTTGTTCTGGTATTGCGTCCTTTAGCCAAATGCAGTCCCTCTGGTAAGCCTTTCTTTGGGCTTGAGTGTGAGCATCTGACCTGTTTCTAAGGCATTACATCCTTGTGCATATGGGATTTACTGCTTTATTCTTCCAGGTGTGTTTGAAGCTGTTCTATATCTGGTGTTTCCATCACAGGAAATACTACAGATGGACAGAGGACAGCTGTGTTGTTGATCTGATAAAGGGTGACTCTGAAACTGCAACAAGTGTTTTATTGTGAATTTGGCTAGCACAGTCAACAGTTGCTCTGCAGCGTGCTGGACTCCTAAAAGCAGAACCTTTTTATAAATTGATCCATTGCTAACAGCTGTGAGTTCCCAAATAACATTATTTTGAGATTACCCTTCTTCCAAGCAGAAAGTCGTTGTTTACCTTGTATGATAACCTAAACTCTTCACAGGACAGGAAAGATAATTTAGCTGATAATGTGTACATTTATGATGATATGACCATCACTGATGTCCTGTCATAGTAGTTAGTAAATCTCAGTGGATGGTGGGGAACATTAATTTAGAGATCTGTCTTCATACAATCAAGAATCTTCCTTGACAGGGTTAACACCAAGTGACTTCAGGGTTTTACATTAATTTGTAGAGCACTTGACTCATGAGATTAAACCGAATTCTAATGGTAACTTTGGAACGAGAACAAATCCTAAATGCTTTCATGTTTTCTGTTGATTATCTGAGTTTGCAGAAGGCTTTCTCATAAGTCAGTGGAGTAGAAACCATAGACCATGGCAATGGTTTTGGCTTTTGCAGTTCACCTTTTTACATTTTTCAACATGTACTTTTTTTAATTATTTCATCTCGTCAGACCTGTAATCCCCAGTGCATTTACCAAATAGAGGTTTTAAATTGTTTAGCAGCACAGTCTGTCCCTTCTCTGCCCTCTCGATTCCACCATAGACTCTGATTTTCTGCTGCACATTATGGTTCAGGTACATCGTTATGGTGCATGTTGTAACATATGTCGTACTACGACCTCTACCCCTCACTCCCCTCAAAGATACACCATCGCCCAGCTCTACACCCCCCACCCCAGATGCTGCAACAAACACTGCCACCATGCTGACCCACGTTTCAGTTGGGACTTTTCACCTGCACCCATTGCCACTTCACCTGCCACAGCACACACACCAGCCCCACCTCAAACACACCACAGGCACCACCTGAACAAAAACACCTACTTGCATGAGAAACTTCAATGCCTGGATCACCGGTTGCACCAACAGCATTGTCCCTACCAAAGGCAACATCCAGAGAAAATCCTCCAAAAAAGGCCAGCTGGTACGCCCACGAACTCAGAACAACGAAACGAGACAGCAAATAGCTGGAGAGGAGGTGGTGCACCAGCAAGAACACCTCCGACAGAGCAGCCTTCAAGTCCTCCCTGAATCTCTACCACTACCTGCTGAGGGCCGCAAATAAGATAGCCCTTGCAGCATGCATCGAAACCAACACCACCAAGGAACTTTAAACCGTCTTAAGAAATTTTCCAACCCGGCTGCCAGCGAAAACATCACACCCTCACAGGAGCTGTGCAACAACCTCACCCACTTCTTCCATGACAAGATTGCAACCATATACAGACTCTTTGAACCCCCAAACTACTGCCTCAACAGATTTGCCACCAACGCAACCAACAGGAGCCACACACTGACCAAGTGGAACATCCTCTCCTCCTCTCCACCCAGGACATCACCTCTACCATGAAATTCACCCACTCAGGAGCTCCCACAAGGATCGGCCAGGAACTCACCACCCTGCTCAACACTCCTATCACCACTGCAACATTCCCTGACACCTGGAAACATGCTGAAGTCAGATCACTACTCAAAAAACTATCCCCCAACCCCAGTGAACTAAAAAACTACCGCCCAGTGTCCCTGCTCCCATTCCCAGCGAAGGTACTGGACAAGATCATCAACAAGCAACTCATGACATACCAGGAGCAGAACAAGGTACTCGACGCCTCCCAGTCCAGCTTCTGCAGCAATCACAGCACTGAAACTGCCCTGATCACAGGCACCGATGACATCCAAACCCTCCTCAACCGAGGTGGAACAGCAGCTATGATCCTCCTCGACCTGTCTGCTGCCTTCTACAACGTTTAACACCATGTGCTGATCAAAATACTCCACTACATTGGCATCCAAGGGGATGCTCTCAGATGGATCACTTCTTTCCTCACCGGAAGGTCCCAGAGAGCCCATCCTCTCACCGTTCTCCTCCGAACCCAAGGAGAACACCTGCAGTGTCCCCGAGAGCTTATCCCTGAGCCCCACCCTCTTCAACGCATATACAACACCGCTGGCCAATATCGTCAGATCCCACGGTCTCAACGTGCTTTCTTACGCAGGTGACACCCAACTCATTCTCTCACTCACCGGCAGCCCCTATACCACCAGAACCAAATTCCACGGATGTATGACCAGCGTTGCTGACTGTATGAAGAACAACTGCCTGCAGCTGAACACAGACAAGACAGAAGTATTGTTCTTTGGCAGAGGCAGTAAATCATGGAATAACTCCTGGTGGCCTTCAGACCTAGGACCTGCAACCACTCCAGAAACCTCGGAATCCTCATTGATAACAAGCTCACAATGAAATCATAGATCAGTGTGTGATCTCCTCTGCCTGCTTTCTCACTTTGCGTATGCTATGTAAGATCTTCAAGTGGCTACCTCTACACACGAGACGCACCTTGACACAGGCCCTCATCACCATCCAACTGGACTACAGCAACGCCTGCTATATAGGAATGGCCGTGCACTTCCTACAGAGACTTCAGACCATACAGAACGCCGCAACCAAACTTCTCCTCGGCCTTCCCTGACGAACCCACATCAAACCCCACCCAAGGCAACTCCACTGGCACCCCATACAGAAGAAAAGCAATTCAAGCTGCTGACCCATGCACACAAAGCTCTACACAACCAAGAATCTGCGTACATTAACCACTGCCTGCTCTTCCACCAACCATTGAGAAGACTACTCTCTCCCTCCCTTTCATTTGCCCGTACTCAACGCATCTACCAAAGCAGAAGTGGAGGACGCTCTTTCTCTTAAATTGCAGCAAAAACCTGGATCAACTTCCCCTCGCACCTCAGGTCCAACACCTCACTTCTGGAATTTTGAATGCCCCTCAAGATCTGGCTGTTGGAATAAGCCTCCGGGACCTGCAAGTGCGTGGATACTTTATTAGGTGATTAGACACATTTTATAAATCCTGATTAATTGACAATCCTACCTCACTGTTCTCTGTCTTGCATAGAAGATTCCCAATTCCATACACACTTCCTCCTGTATTGTACTTTGAGGTTGCAGTGTCCTGCAAAGCTGTTGGTACTCTCACCAGTATTGGCATCCCTGTTTTCCGCTTTCAGTAGATGACCCAGTGCATAACCTAGTAGGTCATGAAGATGACTGGAAGATGAGTCTTACGAAGACAACAAATGGAAAGGCTTTTGGTGCCTAAAAACGGCTTTCCTGATTCACCCTTAAAGTTTGTAACTGTACAAAACATCTAACTTGAGTCATGTATGGATTGTTTCGTGTGGCGCTAGGAGTTTAAAGCAGAGGCATACAACTTGCTTTTATTTGCAAAATATGTGAATGCCTAATAGTCACAGTTTGCAGTATTATAGTGTAGCATTTATGTAACAATTTATACCCTTGAACGGTTGCAAAGTGCACTGATTTGCATTGGTATCCTGGACGCCCTAGTCTGATACCAGTGCTGAGTAGGGTGTTGATTTTAGTTTCCTACATGGAAGATGTCAGTGTACTTACAGCCATACTCTAAATGTAGTGTAGAATAAAGTGTAAGATCTTATAGAATAGTGTGACAATAGCTGTATTCACGCACGTGCACCACTACCCAATTTAGGGCTGATTACAACAGTTTTGAAAGACATGGGAAGACCCTGGTTAGCGGTGCTGTTGGGTAACAGGTTGGTTGCAAGTTACTCCTATTCTTGCGTGAAGTAAGCCTTTTTTGTTCCTCCAGTTCAGGCTTTAGTGAAGAAAGTTAGAACCGGACCCCGTCTAGAAGAGGTATGGATTTATTGTAAGTACAAAGGAAACTGCAAAAATAAATACTGCAGACATGGAAGTAATATTAGTTTGCAGTTTTCTGTACAATATAAATGTATGTATGACCTACACGGTCTCCATGCAAGATGAAAGAGTAAGAACGGAGTTGATGTCCCAAAGTGGCTTGTTCAACCGCCATAGAAAGGGTGGAATTTTGAGATTTTGGTTGGTGCATTAGAAAGTGTGATCTCAGATGTGACCTTACATTGATGCCCACCAAGGCTATTTTTTTGTTTCCGAGTAACATTTTGAAAGCAGTTATGGATTCACCCAAATGATGGCAAAATGATGCAGTACTTGTGAAACCATTACTAACTATCCAGTCCTAAAAATATCTTGCTTTAAATTAACCTTGCTTCTTGAGCGCCACATAGACAGTTATTTCACCTGTAACAATAGTTCTGTAGCAGCACTTATCCAGCGGTTAACTTTTCTCAGAATAAAAAGCTAATCAAAAGTAAGTTAGTTTGTGAATATGGTAAGGAAGCCATGCCTTGGATTCGTATTGGCCAAAAAATTCCATTGCAGGGCTCTGCTCTTTTGATAAGAAAAACGAAAGATATGCTGTTCAGAGCGTCAAACACCTACTTAAGATGTGTCCTTATTGACAGCGCGGGACTCCACCTTAGCGTTTTGGAGGCGAAATTTCCTGTGTGACGTCTGACAAGCATAAGCCACGCCCAAGGAAGGGCGGGAACGGGGCTGACTAGATTGACGATAAACCGTCATGTGAGTGACAACGGAGTGGAATGGTGCAAAAATGCTCCCTTATGCACTCGGATTAAAGATGGCAGGGTTCTTTGGAAGTTCACTTTAAAATTGTGTGTATGTGTAAACTGGATGAATTGCTCATTTCTGATGAATTAGGAAGTTCGTGCGTGTTGTGTGCGCATCTCACAAACCTAACCATGCGTCTCTGGAGCGGCGCCTTAGAGAATTGCCTCATAAATTACTAATTGACGCTAGCATGAGTTAGCTCAGTGAATTGAGAGCCTGGATACAATTTTACAGTTAGATTTGGGTAACATCAACACACATTTAAATAAAAAAGGACCAAGATGTATCTGTCGCCATGATGTACATTATAAAAAGAAAGTGGGCACGCCGGGTGTGCCGGATTTAAGCACAGAGACTCTTTCGACGCCTCGTCAGGGGTAGTAAGCGCTATATAAATACGAGTACAATACGAACTTGACACGTCTGCTCTTTTGAGCGCGGTGTAACGTTTCCATTTGGGCCGCTTCCTTGTGCGCACCCCTGTGGTCATACTGCACTTTAGAGAGGATCACCAAAGTACTCCTTGCTTATATGTAAGTTTCGATAACGAAGGTCGTAGAAATCTCAGGCAAATTCAGATTCGAGGAAGCATGTCGTTTGCCAAACTTATTCTCATAGATTTAACATATTCATGTATATGGAGCTCAAACTCGCTTCAAGCCCCCCTAATTACTTTCGTGTAATGTGTAGTTTTTAAAGAACTGAAGGTCTTTCACTTTTTTCAAGTGCACAGCGACACTTTGAACGTCTTATGAATTTACTGTAATGCACTTACTTAATACTGTTTGGGAACAGATAGCGAGCAGAGTCTGAAAAAACTTGAAGAATTAAATTTCTCCATTAATATGCTTTGAATTGAGGTTTTAAGTAGGACAAAATAAAAACACATGTAGCTGAAACAATCGGCTGTCTCTCCAGTACCACCAAATCTGGAGTGTTAGCATTAACCCATTAGATATAATTCTACGCAGGTTTGTTTATAGCTTTTTGTTAGGCATCTGTATAGGTAGATAACAAGTTAAATCTTGTATTGTGAAAATGCCTTACCAATGGTGGCTTCTTCAACGCAGCCCAGTAGTGGCTTCTTATATTTTCATTTTTTCCCCACCAGTGGACAACACTCTTGTTCATGTAGGAGAGATAGATGGTCAGACTTTATGACCATTCAATTCTTTGACTCGCCTGGTTTGCCAGCAGAATGCTAACTTCGTGCCAGTTGTAATGGTATTTTTGTTGAAATACATTCGACAAAGTGGGGTCATGATAATCTGCATAAATTACATATCTCAATTGGGAGTAATTGGGTGAGCATTAGAATAGCATTGCTTTAGATTCTGGCCTCAAACTGAAAGCGTATTCACTGTGTTTAGTGTTACAAAGCAGGGAACCTAGACATTCATCTTTAGAAGATTACATCTACCTTATGTGCAAATAGTGAATAATTGTTATTTGGAATAATAATTTGGAGGATATAACGGATTCCTAAACTAATTAAGTGAAGACGTATAATGGCATGGATTGACAGAAAAAAATATTTATTTTTTAATTAATGTTTTTTTTGAGAAACATATTTTATTGTTTTTTAAATTAATGTTTTTTTTAAAAGTGCTTTCAAGTAAGTTAGGGGGAGTTTGTGGAACTTGTGGTATCAACGGCATTTCCTTTTCTGTTTGTTTACCATTTTCTATCATTGAACACATTATAAAACCCCAACAGCATGTGGTGGATATTTTTGATGTTATTTTTACTCCTTCAGGGAAAGAGAGCACAATGAAGCGGAAAGGAAAGCTGATCATGGACAGCGTGACTCAGTTGGATGGCTGGACCATACGGGCCCAGCTGAGCAACTACTCTGACTTGGTCACCACACTGGATCTTGCCCCACCAACCAAGAAAGGCATGAAGTGGCGGGAGACAGGGGTGGTCCAGAAGTTGCTCTCACTGCCAGCCCAGCCCCTCTGGAACCAACGGTTGTTAAAGGTAGGACATGCACCTTTCAGGAATTCAGGGTGTGAGAGATTTTGAGATTCAAAATATGCTGTTCCTTTCTGTTGCACTGCCGTAGAAACATCCACTTCTGAAGGTAGGCCATTGTAAATCATGGGGCTTTGTGGGACCCATACAAGTGGGAATAGAGTAGCAAAGGCTCATTTCATGCTCTGCTGGAATCGCTGTTCCATAACCACTGGTTGCGGATGCTGTGGCAAGCAGTATGGAACAGAAGAATGGTAAGTGGTGGAGGAGGAGGAGTATTATGCAGATGGCGCTATCCCTCTTGACCCCAGGTCCATAAGTTGATCAGATAACAGCAGAGTTTGAGATTGCAAAGCTTCACAGGTGTGGCTGTGCAGGGGATGTTCTCAATACCAGCCTAGCAACTATAGAAAGAACAATTGCGTTGGTACTAGGAGTTCAGAGAAGGAGAAAGAAGGGTGGTAGAACAGCTGCTTTTTTGCTGGACAAGCCACTATGGATCCAGCGACTGCCAAGTTTTAAAAATTGTAGTGGACTGATCAAAGAGAGGGACAGACTAATTCACTTCCTGTCTGGGTATCACATTTTGTCCTTTTGTTGGAGGGAGTAGTAGAGGGCAGTTACATGATCTGATAAGTAAAGTACCCTTGGAACCCCAAACACCATCTTTTTATGTGCACTGCGTGGTCTGGGGATAAAAAAACTAACTTTGGAGTTGGGAAGTGACTTTCATAAGCAAGGCACCTTCTGCATTGTTTGGGGAATAACAGTCCTTCATATTTGGTGATTCCTGATCTCGTTGTGTCATGGTAGAGTACAGTATGTTGTTCTAAGCAAAACACGATGATTTTCTGGGCAGCAGGGGTAGAGTAAAAAAGCTATTTCTGCTCCACAAGGGATCATGGAAGAGGACCAGTGACCCAAAGGCGGCAATCTGTCCCCTGTAATAAATAAGAAGGGCCTGCAGTAAAGGACATTTGAGCAGTAAGGTTAGCGTATGACTGATGGTGAGGCAGTGCTTAAAGCAGACACATTGGTGTTTCTTCAAGCTGTACCAGATGAAACAAATATCTAGGCTGATGAGATGAATTGGGATTATAAATGCGAGGTTGAACACCACGCCAGTGTCTGTCTCCTTGCTCTTGATAGTACTCAGTGTGAAAAAATAGTCTGTATCCACTGTAATCGGTTGGAACTGAATAGTACCACAACTAGGGGAATTGTCAAAAATAGTCCATTTACACTATTCAGTCAGACTCTTTAACCACTCTGGGTCCTAAATCATTCACTGGTCTGCTCACAGGTAAATTCTTAGTCAGCAGCCCATTATCTGGCCCTCCTGGCTAGCCTCCCAGGTGGTAGCGAAGTCCCAGCCAATGGATGTTCTAGATACCTCAAAGACATTCTACTTGCTCCCTGATCGGTTTCTTTGATGTCACCCACACACGTGACTTAAAGAACAAATGGTGGTCTAGCACATTTCCTGGCTTCCTAAGCTGTTACAGTTCCCCTATTAGGAGACCGGGCTGCTTTGGGCCCACCTATGGATCTAGCCAGTCTTGAGTTAGGGATTGATGTATACAGGCCAAGCCAGGAACCAGCTGTTATAAAGGGACATGATTCCTCCTTCCACGTGGGATAAATGAAGGGCACACTCATTTACCAGCCTAGTCTATGCCGGGAAGTTGAAGAAATCCATGGGATGTGCAGTGAAAGCCCCTGGCCTTCTCTGGGACATGGGTTGGCAAGAATGTTGAATTCCCAAATGTCTAGAACCATTTGTCTTTAATTCCTCAAAGTTTTCTTATAAATATATTGTTAAAATTTATATTGGCAGCACAAAAGGATGATGGACGGAGTGTTGAACAATGTAAACACTCACCCCCGTCACAGATGTGGGTTTAATCCATCATTTTTTTGCTCACCATGCCACCCCAGTTTGGACCCAGCCATATGCAAATCAGTCTTGACCCTACTCCCCATGGGAACAGCCCAGCCTGAACTGCCAAGCCAAGTCCTCCCTGGACCGGAAACAAGCATCCTGGTTCCGGTTTCAGGGTATCACCCTTCATCAGCCAGGCTAGCTTGAATCCAGTGGCACAGTGAGCATGGGACCCACGTCTGGGCATACCCTTCCCACTTAGGGCAACTTTAGCAAAACAAAAGGATGATGGACGGAGTGTTGAACAATGCAAACATTCACACCCAGTCACAG
Source organism: Pleurodeles waltl (assembly GCF_031143425.1). Classification (NCBI taxonomy): domain Eukaryota; kingdom Metazoa; phylum Chordata; class Amphibia; order Caudata; family Salamandridae; genus Pleurodeles; species Pleurodeles waltl. The sequence continues at coordinate 490,629,431 of NC_090449.1, read as the reverse complement.
ATCTGGGTTTAATCCTTCTTTCTTTTGCTCACCATGCCACCCCAGTTTGGACCCGGCCATATGCAAATCATGAAGTTTACATTGGCCTTGCAGAAAGTGCAAGTAGGCCTCAAGGTATGCAGAAAGTGGTGGAGATTGTGTGTAGGATCCAGTGATGTTCTCTTGTCTCTGGTGATTGATGCAGTGCTCCTAAGGCCTTGGCCACGGGGATTGGTACAGTACATGCCCATGGATAGGACAGTAGAAGGCGGACACAATTTTCTAAGAGCACAGAGGCCTGGATGTTTTAAGCATCACCTCGGAGCAGTAGCAAGATGGGAATATTTCCAAATATATTCTCCTTTCCCCCATCTGGATCTTGACTGCAGAGTTTCGAGAAATGGTAATTTGTGGAGAGCCACAGTTGTGGGCTCTTGTTGCTGAAAACACAGAATGCAGCCAACAGACTAGCGACTCGCCCACATTGTCACTAAATTATATGGGATGGTCTTGGGAGAGGAAAAAACGGGCATTTGACAAGTGTGCCCTTTATAAAAAAAACAATAGGAAAACAGACAGTTTTTTTGTTTAAAGACTTAAAATATTGTTCCAGGTCAGGGTGTTTTTCTTACAGCTGTACTTGTGACGGTGAAAACTGAACAGCATTAAAAAGGAACAGCTTGCTAGAAAAAAAGATGATTGGTTAAAAGAAAAATGTTTTACTTTAGGGTATCTGGAAAAAAAAACCACAGCTGTCTGAAATAGGGGAAGCCACGTGCTATTTTCGTACACCTGGCCTAGCAGTGCCCACGTTTAAGTACATTTTGAGGGCAGGCACTTAAACTATTGGTGATGACTGACGTTTGTCTGAAGAGGTCGCCTAAGCTGGCTCTTTGGGTATATCTTTCCAGACCCAAATCCCTTCGCTTCTGTGCCTCCCCCACCCTCTTTGCTGAGCCCTTTTTTTGGCTATTTAGGGGTAGTTTGCACTTAGGGTTCATTTTCGATTTTCCTAGATAAGGTACCCATACCAAATTTGCATCCTTTTTTTTTTTTTTTTTTTCCCCAACACTCGGGGATTGTGGATTTTCCCGGCCGGGACTGAGAAATTACGCAGAAATTAGACAGAAAAATAGCACAATTTTGAGTTTCTATTAAAAAAAAAAAATAGTGAAAAGTGCTCCAGATGAGTGTTTGTTTTTTCCCTAAAAATGGCATCCAAAAACGGTTTGCTGTGCTAAAGTCGCCACCTTTCCAGCTTTCAGGAACATGCAGAGCTGAATCAAAAAAACGAATTTTGTACCACAGTTGTGGCAGTTTGTGAAGTGGTAGCCTATTTTCCCTATTTTTTGTGCTTTCACCCTACTTCCAGTTTGTGGTGCAAACCAGTGTGAAAACCATGGGGGATTCAGAAAAGCTATAGAAAATTCCAAATTCAGTGAAAGGTCGTATGTGTAGATCCCCCAAGGTTTTCTCAAGAAAAATATCTTGAAATAATGAAAATTAGTAGGAAAAACGGGCATTTGAGGCAGCATTTTCATCTGTAACTTTTTGTCACAATGGCAGATTGACAAAAGCAATATACCATTAAGTCTGCTTGACCCATGTGGTTGCAGGGATATATAGGATTTGTAAGTCCTCCATCAACCCAACCCAACCCAGAGCAAACAACTGAGCTGAACCATAGGATGGGTTTTCATTGAGTACAGGGTATAGACCAGTTTTTACAGCAAAGTAGGCAGAGTGAAAAATAGGTATCAAGAAAATGTATGTATTTCTGAAATGGGCACAAGATGTGAAGTTCAGAAACAGCATGGCGGCGGCGCATTTCTCCACCCAAAACTGACCGTCTTTTTCCAATGTGGGTAGCCCTAGTTTTTGAACCCTAGATCAGCTGGCACCTAGGGAAATCTAGCCAACCTGTACATTTTTTAAAACTAGAAACGTAGGGGTATCCAGGGTGGGCTGACTTGTGTGGCTCATCACATTTAGTTTCCCAGAATCCCTTACATACCTCAAACTTTGACAAAAAAAACACATTTTCCTCACATTTCTGTGATGGAAAATTCGAGAATCTGCGGCGAGCCACAAACTCCCATCTACCCGGCATTCCCTCAGGTTTCCTGATAAAAATGGTACCTCACCTGTGTGGCTGAGCCTAGTGCCTGCACCAGAACGAATCCAACCAATGTCAAGGGGGGTCCGTTTGCGAGGACTCCCTTTGATGTTACTTACATCAGTTCCTGCTGCAGGCACTAGACTCAGCCACACAAGTGGGTAGCCTTTTTATTGGGACAAGTGGAAAAACATGGGGTGGTAGTAATATTGTGGTTTTCTTCTGATTCTGGAAGAATATGACTCAGAAATGCAAGGAAAATGTGTGATTTTAGTCTCATTTTGAGGTTTGCAGGACATTGTGGGTAAGAAAACTTGTTGGGATCCATGAGGGGCGCACCACCCTGTATTCCCCTGGGTGTCTAGTTTACAAAAATATCTAGATTTGGTAGATTTTCCTTGGAGACAATGTACACCCTGGCAGAGAAGGATAGAAATGACAAATATTACTTCACAACTATCTGTTCAAGTACATGCACATACTGGTTGGATTTGGCACAACTGTTTGTGAAGGTTCAAAATTTATAATTTTGTTCACAAGAGATTTCACAAAAATGAAATGCACTGTTAATAATTGAAAGGTCAAAAAACTGAACCAGTGACTCGCAGCTCGTGAGCTTTAAGGCCCTGACAAGGCACCAACCATTTTTTAGGCAATCCATTCACCTTTCATACGTGACACACACAAGACCATTCACACAGCCAGCCATGGGCCCAGCACATTAAAATACTGACATCAGCAGGCAGTGTAGAGTCAATGTACATCCTGGGAGAGAAAGATAGAAAAGGCACATCTTACTTCACAACCCACTGTTCCTCAAGTACACCCACATACAGGTTGGATTTGGCACGAGGGCGAGTGAAGGTTCAGGACGTAAAATTTTATTAACAACATTTCACAAAAATGAAATGCACTGTTAATAATTGAAAGTTAAAAAAACTGCACCAATGACTGACTGCTTGTACGCAGTAAAGCCGCGAAAAGGCACCAACCGCTTTACATGCTATTCACACACCTTTCATACGTGACAAACACACACAACCCTTCACACTGCTAGCCATGGGCCCTGCACATTACAACACTCACATCAACAGACAGACCTGTTCAAGGGGCCATCACTTCCATACGCCCACATGACTGACACAGGAATCACACCAGCTGGCGGCTGACAGTGTGTGTGGACTGACGTTTGGCGACTAGCGGCAAGCCACTACTCACCCCCCAGCCAAGCGCCAGTCCACGCACACCGCCAGCCAAGCGCCAGTCCACATACACCACCAGCCAAGCGCCAGTCCACATACACCGCCAGCCAAGCGCCAGTCTACTCACACTGCCAGTTAAGTGCCAGTCCACGAACACAACCAGCCAAGCACCAGTCCAAGCACACTTCCAGCCAATACACGCACACCACCAGCCACACGCCAGTCCATGCACACTGCCGTCACATTTTTAATGAAAAACAAACCAATTGGAAGTAGAAGAAAAACTATACCTACAAACACAGCAGCTTTAATTAATCTCCCAAATGCCAACCATGAAATCCGAACAAAAAATTTAAAATTATACAGACCAGTCAGTTTACTTTTACGATCACGGTTGCGCCCAATAACTCAGTTGACTGGTACAGTTTAAAACATGTGGGTACACACAGCCCAGGTTTAGAAGGACAATTGGTGCAGTACATACAACACACCTTCCTCACACCTCTTTCGAATACAGACTCTACATCTCCTCGGGAAGTCTTTTTTGGGAGTGAGAGGAATGTGATCAGGAAAGTGTCAGTCTTTCAATCTAGCCACATCCTCCACTACTCCAACTCTAGGTGCTCATGCCTGTTCCCCCTACAACTAGGCTGCCTATAACAGACTTCTGAAACTGAACAAATGTCATCTTTGACTCTGGAGAACAATCCTTGAACTCAACACAAGCATTGAAGGATGCTAAATGGAATAAATTGATAGTCAACTTCTTATACCAAATTTAAGCCTTACGAACAGCAGTGTAAGGTTCCTGCCTCTGATCTACACCACCCATGTGGTTATTGTAGTCTAAAATGCATGCAGTTTTGCACACTTCAGCAACTTGACTCACAAGTGAAGTTCTTTCATCATGGATGGTAGTCAGCACGTGTAGACATCTCTCCAGTCTGAACATTTCACAGCTAGAAGTTCATCATGATGCAAGGCACTGCACTGTCCCCCTTCAAGGTTTTTTTTTTGTTTTTAAACAATCAAACTCTGGGGAACCATTAGGGTTAGAGCAGATTGTGCCACAAGCAGCAGTGTCCCCTTTGATCAATTCCCTGAACAATTGCACAGCATTGTAGAAGTTATCTAGGTATAAATGGTGACCTTTGTTAAAAAGTCCTCTACCAAGTTCCCACACAATTTTCCCACTAACTCCGAAAGTGAATGGTCAACCCCGGGGGGTCAAAACTGGAATTCCTACCAGTGTACAACGTGAAAGTATCAGCCTATCCAGTCCTACTCTCAGACCAGCATATATATCTTTATTCCATAATGTGTCCTCTTGCTAGGAATGTGCTGCCTAAAAACCAAACAGCCCTTAAAATAGGACCAAAGACTCACCCACAGCTATTTCTTTCCCTGGAACAAAGATCTCTGAAAATCGATCAAGGACAGGCCGAACCTTAAAAAGACGATCTCAAGCAGGATGATCTTGTAGCAACACTGAAGCATTATCAACAAAATGCAGCACCCGAAGAAGAAGCATATACCGATCATGACTCATGATTGCAAGAAATATAGCTGTTGTCATAAAGGGACTAGTACACCAATATGAAAACAGCAACAGCTTCCTTATCAAGCTCAAAAAAAGTTAAACTCAAGAACTTCTTCAACTCACCCAGATGTGTTGGAGTACACCAACTTATCTTTAGAGTGTGGCGCTGTTGTCCCTCAAATACTGTTCAGATTACAAATTAGTCTGGTCAACAATCTCATCTAAAAAATACATTGTTCATAAACAACTGAAAGAAGTTTTGTAAGGAAATGGCTCCCTGTTTCAGTTACCCCCGACTTTTTGCCTGATACTGATGCTGACTTGACTGAGAAGTGTGCTGGGACCCTGCTAACCAGGCCCCAGCACCAGTGTTCTTTCACCTAAAATGTGCCATTGTTTCCACAATTGACACACCCCTAGCACACAGATAAGTCCCTTGTAAAAGGTACCAGTGGTACCAAGGGCCCTGTGACCAGGGAAGGTATCTAAGGGCTGCAGCATGTGTTGTGCCACCCTTAAGAACCCCTCACCTAACACATGCACACTGCCATTGCAGATTGTGTGTGTTGGTGGGGAGAAAAAGGCAAAGTCGACATGGCATCCCCATCAGGGTACCATGCACACACAATACTGCCTGTGACATAGGTAAGTCACCCCTCTAGCAGGCAGGGTGGACTATACGCAGGTGAGGGCATAGCTGCATGAGCACTATGCCCATACAGTGTCTAAATCTATTCTTAGACATTGTAAGTACAGTGTGGCCACGTTAAGTATATGGTCTGGGAGTTTGTCAAAAACGAACTCCACAGCTCCATAATGGCTACACTGAATACTGGGAAGTTTGGTATCAAACGTCTCAGAATAATAAACCCACACTGATGCCAGTGTTGGATTTATTAAAAACTGCACACAGAGGGCATCTCTAAGATGCCCCCTGTATTTTACCCAATCCTTCAGTGCAGGACTGACTGGTCTGTGCCAGCCTGCTGCTGAGACGAGTATCTGGCCCCCCGGGGTGAGAGCCTTTGTGCTGTCTGAGGCGAGAAACAAAAGCCTGCACTGGGTGGAGATGCTTAACACCTCCCCCCTGCAGGAACTGTAACACCTAGCAGTGAGCCTCAAAGGTTCAGGCTTCGTGTTACAATGCCCCAGGGCACTCCAGCTAGTGGAGATGCCCGCCCCCTGGACACAGCCCCGACTTTTGGCGGCAAGTCCAAGGGAGATAATGAGAAAAACAAGGATGAGTCACCAAACAGTCAGGACAGCCCCTAAGGTGCCCTCAGCTGAGGTGACCCCTGCCTTTAGAAATCCTCCATCTTGGTTTTGGAGGATTCCCCCAATAGGAATAGGGATGTGCCCCCCTCCCCTCAGGAAGGATGCACAAAGAGGGTGTAGCCACCCTCAAGGATAGCTGCCATTGGCTACTGCCCTCCCAGACCTAAACACACCCATAATTTCAGTATTTAGGGGCACCCCAGAACCCAGGAAATCAGATTCCTGCAACCTGAAGAAAGGAGGAGGACTGCTGACCTACAAGCCTGCAGAGAAGGTGGAAGACGACAACTGCTTTGGCCCCAGCCCTACCGGCCTGTCTCCAACTTCGAAAACCTGCTCCAGCGACGCATCCTACAGGGGCCAGCGACCTCAGAAGCCTCAGAGGACTGCCCTGGACTACAGGACCAAGAAACTCCAGTGAACAGCTGCCCTGTTCAAAACCAGCTACTTCTTTACAAGAAAGAAGCAACTTCCAAAGACTTCACGTTTCCCGCCGGAAGCGTGAGACTCTACACTCTGCACCAGACGCCCCCGGCTCGACCTGCAGAAAACCAACACCTCAGGGAGGACTCCCCGGCAACTGCGAGCTCGTGAGTAACCAGAGACGACCCCCACAGCGACGCCTGCAGAGAGAATCCAGAGGCTTCCCCTGACTGCCTATAACAAAGGACCCGATGCCTGGAACCAACACTGCACCCGCAGCCCCCAGGACCTGAAGGAACCGAACTTCACCGCAGGAGTGACCCCCAGGCGACCCTGTGCCTTGCCCAGGTGGTGGCTGTCCCGAGAAGCCCCCCGTGCCTGCCTGCACCGCTAGAGTGACCCCCGGGTCCCTCCATTGTTTCCTACCTGAAACCCGACGCCTGCTTTGCACACTGCACCCGGCCGCCCCTGTGTGTAGGAAAGTACCATCTTGCCTGGCATGTTACCCCCATTTTTCACTGTATATATGTTGTTTTAGTTGTATGTGTCACTGGGACCCTGGTAACCCAGGGCCCCAGTGCTCATAAGTGTGCCTGAATGTGTTACCTGTGTAGTGACTAACTGTCTCACTGAGGCTCTGCTAATCAGAACCTCAGTGGTTATGCTCTCTCATTTCTTTCCAAATTGTCACTGACAGGCTAGTGACCATTTTTACCAATTTACATTGGCTTACTGGAACACCCTTATAATTCCCTAGTATATGGTACTGAGGTACCCAGGGTATTGGGGTTCCAGGAGATCCCTATGGGCTGCAGCATTTCTTTTGCCACCCATAGGGAGCTCTGACAATTCTTACACAGGCCTGCCACCGCAGCCTGAGTGAAATAACGTCCACGTTATTTCACAGCCATTTTACACTGCACTTAAGTAACTTATAAGTCACCTATATGTCTAACCTTTACCTGGTAAAGGTTAGGTGCAAAGTTACTTAGTGTGAGGGCACCCTGGCACTAGCCAAGGTGCCCCCACATTGTTCAGAGCCAATTCACTGAACTTTGTGAGTGCGGGGACACCATTACACGCGTGCACTACATATAGGTCACTACCTATATGTAGCTTCACCATGGTAACTCCGAATATGGCCATGTAACATGTCTATGATCATGGAATTGCCCCCTCTATGCCATCCTGGCATTGTTGGTACAATTCCATGATCCCAGTGGTCTGTAGCACAGACCCTGGTACTGCCAGACTGCCCTTCCTGGGGTTTAACTGCAGCTGCTGCTGCTGCCAACCCCTCAGACAGGCAGCTGCCCTCCTGGGGTCCAGCCAGGCCTGGCCCAGGATGGCAGAACAAAGAACTTCCTCTGAGAGAGGGTGTGACACCCTCTCCCTTTGGAAAATGGTGTGAAGGCAGGGGAGGAGTAGCCTCCCCCAGCCTCTGGAAATGCTTTGTTGGGCACAGATGTGCCCAATTCTGCATAAGCCAGTCTACACCGGTTCAGGGACCCCTTAGCCCCTGCTCTGGCGCGAAACTGGACAAAGGAAAGGGGAGTGACCACTCCCCTGACCTGCACCTCCCCTGGGAGGTGTCCAGAGCTCCTCCAGTGTGCTCCAGACCTCTGCCATCTTGGAAACAGAGCTGCTGCTGGCACACTGGACTGCTCTGAGTGGCCAGTGCCACCAGGTGACGTCAGAGACTCCTTGTGATAGGCTCCTTCAGGTGTTAGTAGCCTTTCCTCTCTCCTAGGTAGCCAAACCCTCTTTTCTGGCTATTTAGGGTCTCTGTCTCTGGGGAAACTTTAGATGACGAAGGCATGAGCTCAGCCGAGTTCCTCTGCATCTCCCTCTTCACCTTCTGATAAGGAATCGACCGCTGACCGCGCTGGAAGCCTGCAAACCTGCAACATAGTAGCAAAGACGACTACTGCAACTCTGTAACGCTGATCCTGCCGCCTTCTCGACTGTTTTCCTGCTTGTGCATGCTGTGGGGGTAGTCTGCCTCCGCTCTGCACCAGAAGCTCCGAAGAAATCTCCCGTGGGTCGACGGAATCTTCCCCCTGCAACCGCAGGCACCAAAAAGCTGCATTACCGGTCCCTTGGGTCTCCTCTCAGCACGACGAGCGAGGTCCCTCGAATCCAGCGACACCGTCCAAGTGACCCCCACAGTCCAGTGACTCTTCAGCCCAAGTTTGGTGGAGGTAAGTCCTTGCCTCACCTCGCTGGGCTGCATTGCTGGGAACCGCGACTTTGCAAGCTACTCCGGCCCCTGTGCACTTCCGGCGGAAATCCTTCGTGCACAGCCAAGCCTGGGTCCACGGCACTCTAACCTGCATTGCACGACTTTCTAAGTTGGTCTCCGGCGACGTGGGACTCCTTTGTGCAACTTCGGCGAGCACCGTTTCACGCATCCTCGTAGTGCCTGTTTCTGGCACTTCTCCGGGTGCTACCTGCTTCAGTGAGGGCTCTTTGTCTTGCTCGACGTCCCCTCTCTCTGCAGGTCCAATTTGCGACCTCCTGGTCCCTCCTGGGCCCCAGCAGCGTCCAAAAACGCCAAACGCACGATTTGCGTGTAGCAAGGCTTGTTGGCGTCCATCCGGCGGGAAAACACTTCTGCACGACTCTCCAAGGCGTGGGGGATCCATCCTCCAAAGGGGAAGTCTCTAGCCCTTGTCGTTCCTGCAGTATTCACAGTTCTTCAGCCTAGTAAGAGCTTCTTTGCACCAACCGCTGGCATTTCTTGGGCATCTGCCCATCTCCGAGCTGCTTGTGACTTTTGGACTTGGTCCCCTTGTTCCACAGGTACCCTCAGTCAGGAATCCATCGTTGTTGCATTGCTGATTTGTGTTTTCCTTGCATTTTCCCTCTAACACGACTATTTTGTCCTTAGGGGAACTTTAGTGCACTTTGCACTCACTTTTCAGGGTCTTGGGGAGGGTTATTTTGCTAACTCTCACTATTTTCTAATAGTCCCAGCGACCCTCTACAAGGTCACATAGGTTTGGGGTCCATTCGTGGTTCGCATTCCACTTCTGGAGTATATGGTTTGTGTTGCCCCTCTCCCTATGTTTCCCCATTGCATCCTATTGTAACTATACATTGTTTGCACTGTTTTCTAAGACTATACTGCATATTTTTGCTATTGTGTATATATATCTTGTGTATATTTCCTATCCTCTCACTGAGGGTACACTCTAAGATACTTTGGCATATTGTCATAAAAATAAAGTACCTTTATTTTTAGTATAACTGTGTATTGTGTTTTCTTATGATATTGTGCATATGACACTAAGTGGTACTGTAGTAGCTTCACACGTCTCCTAGTTCAGCCTGAGCTGCTTTGCTAAGCTACCATTATCTATCAGCCTAAGCTGCTAGACACCCTATACACTAATAAGGGATAACTGGGCCTGGTGCAAGGTGCAAGTACCCCTTGGTACTCACTACAAGCCAGTCCAGCCTCCTACACTGTGCCGCTGAAGGTGTGTTTTGTGTGCCTACTTGTGTCCCCCCCCCCCCCCAGTGCTCTACAAAAAAACCCTGGTCTGCCCCCCGAGGACGCAAGTACTTACCTGCTGGCAGACTGGAACCGGAGCACCCCTGTTCTCCATAGGCACCTATGTGTTTTGGGCACCTCTTTGACCTCTGCACCTGACCGGCCCTGAGCTGCTGGTGTGGTAACTTTGGGGTTGCCTTGAACCCCCAACGGTGGGCTGCCTATGCCCCAGGACTGAGACTTGTAAGTGTTTTACTTACCTCCTAATCTAACCTTTACTTACCTCCCCCAGGAACTGTTGATTTTTGCGCTGTGTCCACTTTGAAAATAGCTTATTGCCATTTTTACAAAGACTGTATGTGATATTGCTTTTATTCAAAGTTCATACAGTATCTAAGTGAAGTACCTTACATTTAAAGCATTAACTGTAAATTTTGAACCTATGGTTCTTAAAATAAACTAAGAAAAGATATTTTTCTATATAAAAACCTATTGGCCTGGAGTAAGTCTTTGAGTGTGAGTTCCTCATTTATTGCCTGTGTGTGTACAACAAATGCTTAACACTGCCCTCTGATAAGCCTACTGCTCGACCACACTACCACAAAATAGAGCATTAGAATTATCTACTTTTGCCACTATCTTACCTCTAAGGGGAACCCTTGGACTCTGTGCAAACTATATCTTGCTTTGAAATAGTATATACAGAGCCAACTTCCTACATTGGTGGATCAGCGGTGGGGTCTAGGGCTTTGCATTTGCTGGACTACTCAGCCAATACCTGATCACACGACTACATTCCGAAAATTGTCATTAGAAACTGATTTTTGCAATTTGAACTATTTTCTAAATTTTTTAAAGTCCTGCTGGGGCCTTGTGTAAGTCCGTTAGCATTGTTTTTTAGAGTTTAAAAGCTTGTAAAAGTATTGATTTAAGTTCTAGAAGTAGTTTTTAGATTCTTAACCCCTTCGCTGCCAGGCCTTCTCCCCCTCCTGTGCCAGGCCTTTTTGTTGCCTATTTGGAATAGTTCTTGCTTAGGCCCTCATACCTTTTTGTCCACATAAGCTACCCACACCAAATTTGAGTCCTTTTTTTCCAACATCCTAGGGATTCTACAGGTGCCCAGACTTTGTGGGTTCCCCTGAAGGAGGCCAAGAAATTAGCCAAAATACAGTGAAAATTTTGTTTTAAAAAAAAAAAGGGGGAAAAAGGGGCTGCAGAAAAAGGCTTGTGGTTTTTTCCCCTGAAAATGGCACCAACAAAGGGTTTGCAGTGCTAAAATCACCAGCTTCCAAGCTTTCAGGAACAGGCAGACTTGAATCAGAAAACCCAATTTTTCAACACAATTTTGGCATTTTACTGGGACATACCCTATTTTTATGATTGTTTGTGCTTTCAGCCTAAAATGGCCTAAAATAAATTTGACCCCCCGCCCCCCCCCCCCAGGAGCTACCCATGTGTGACATTGGCGCAAAAAAAAGAGATCCCTGGTGCCTAGTGGTTTCTGCACCCTTTGGGGGCAGATTGACCTAAAATCGTCCAATCTGCCCCCAAAGGCAGCAGAAATGGCCTAAATAAATGTTGCCCCTCCAGGGGAGCGACCCTCGCCTAAGGGGTCGCTCACCATCTGTAAAACAACAAAAAAAAAATCCCCTGTGCCCAGTGGTTTCTGCCCCCCTTGGGTGCAGATCGGCCTAATTAAAATAGGCTGATGGGCAGAAATGGCCTAAAATAAATTTGCCCTACAGGGGAACGACCCTTGCCTAAGGTTCTCAAACCAGTACATCCCAGGTGAGACTGCCAGAGTAAGAGTTAGCCCATACAGGGTCACTGAAAGGCCTGTGGCTTTTGTGCCCATATAGGTGGGTGGGACGTTTAGTTGGAGAAGGGTGGTAGTCAGTACAGACTTCCCCCTTGATTGTCTCCTTGGAAATGACTACCCAGAGGTTAGTCAGAGCCCAAGAGAGGAACTGGTCCAGTGCCAGTCTTCTCCCAAGGATTCTGGAGGTGCTTCCCCTGCAGTTACTGCAAGTAGGCCCCAGAAGAAAAAGAAAAGAAAACAGAGTAGGAAGGGTGGGCAACCTTCAGCCAAGGTTCCAGCAAGCCAAGGAGATTCTGCTCCAGTAGGGGAGAGCTCCAAAAGTGGCTCTGGTAAGGTCCAACCTGACCCACAAGAATTCCTGGCTAGTCAGGCAACTGTTAAATCTGAGTTGGTGGCTCCTCAGTTAACAGAAGAAAGAGTGGATGAAGGGTTCTTACTACAAGATGTAGTAACCCCCCACTCTTACACAGCAGACAAGCACCCTGAACCCAAAGAAGCCTGTAACTTAACTCCTTCCCTTGCAGGTGAAGAGCTAAAGGTGTGGTTCTGGGCACTGACAGCTGTCAGTGGCCTCTGTTGGGTATTAGCCTTTATGGCTGCACTATCCTTGGCATGGTGGTCTGACCCCATGCCAAATAGCAAGTTAGGCCTCCTGGCCCTGTTGGTCATGGTGGGGTTACTCCAGCTCTGGGTAACCTCTTTGGGTAAGCTGGGGTGACCCTAGCTAAAATAAGATTAGCAGAGGTGGATACCTCTAACCCCAAAATAGAGAGAATGGGTGAAGACATTAAAAGCACGGACAAGAGGCAATTCAGACTAGGTCCTGTGGAAGTGGGTCAGTTCCCCAGACGGAATTACCTGAACAGGAGGATGTAAGGCAGAGTAGGCCCGGGAACAAACCAGACTACTTCCCCTACTCTTCCTCGCCTGACAGACTAGGAAGACTCTCCCAGCTTTGGGTGAGTCTCCTGGCCTGTGGGCCTGGGGGGGGGTGCTTGTGTAAGGAAATGGCTCCCTGTTGCAGTTACCCCCCACGTTTTGCCTGATACTGATGCTTACTTGACTGAGAAGTGTGCTGGGACCCTGCTAACCAGGCCCCAGCACCAGTGTTCGTTCACCTAAAATTTACCATTGTTTCCTTAATTGGCACACAGATAAGTCCCTTGTAAAAGGTACCAGTGGTACCAAGGGCCCTGTGACCAGGGAAGGTCTCTAAGGGCTGCAGCATGTGTTGTGTGCCACCCTTAAGGACCCCTCACCTAACACATGCACACTGCCTTTGCAGATTGTGTGTGTTGGTGGGGAGAAAAAGGCAAAGTCGACATGGCATCCCCCTCAGGGTGCCATGCACATAAAATACTGCATAGGTACCACCTGGGGTGAGAGCCTTTGTGCTCTCTGAGGCCAGAAACAAAAGCCTGCACTTGGTGGAGATGCTTAACACCTCCCCCCTGCAGGAACTGTAACACCTAGCAGTGAGCCTCAAAGGCTCAGGCTTTGTGTTACAATGCCCCAGGGCACTCCAGCTAGTGGAGATGCCCGCCCCCTGGACACAGCCCCCACTTTTGGCGGCAAGTCCAGGGGAGATAATGAGAAATACAAGGATGAGTCACCCACCAGTCAGGACAGCCCCTAAGGTGCCCTGAGCTGAGGTGACCCCTGCCTTTAGAAATCCTCCATCTTGGTTTTGGAGGATTCCCCCAATAGGAATAGGGATGCGCCCCCCCTCCCCTCAGGAAGGAGGCACAAAGAGGGTGTAGCCGCCCTCAAGGACAGTAGCCATTGGCTACTGCCCTCCCAGACCTAAACACCCTCCTAAATTCAGTATTTAGGGGCACCCCAGAACCCAGGAAATCAGATTCCTGCAACCTGAAGAAAGAAGGACTGCTGACCTACAAGCCTGCAGAGAAGGTGGAAGACGACAACTGCTTCGGGCCCAGCCCTACCGGCCTGCATCCAACTTCAAAAACCTGCTCCAGCTACGCATCCGACAGGGACCAGCGACCTCTGAAGCCTCAGAGGACTGCCCTGGACTACAGGACCAAGAAACTACAGTGAACAGCGGCCCTGTTTAAAACCAGCTACTTCTTTGCAACAAAGAAGCAACTTCCAAAGACTTCACATTTCCCGCCGGAAGCGTGAGACTCTACACTCTGCACCGACGCCCCCGGCTCGACCTGCAGAACACCAACACCTCAGGGAGGACTCCCCGGCAACTGCGAGCCCGTGAGTAACCAGAGACAGCCCCCATAGCGACACCTGTAGAGAGAATCCAGAAGCTCCCCCTGACCGCAACTGCCTGTAACAAGGGACCCGATGCCTGGAACCAACACTGCACCCGCAACCCCCAGGACCTGAAGGAACCGAACTTCACCCCAGGAGTGACCCCCAGACGACCCTCTGCCTTGCCAGGGTGGTGGCTGTCCCGAGAAGCCCCCCGTGACTGCCTGCACCGCTAGAGTGACCCCCGGGTCCCTACATTGTTTCCTACCTGAAACCAGACGCCTGCATTGCACACTGCACCCGGCCGCCCCTGTGCCGCTGAGGGTGTGTTTTGTGTGCCTACTTGTGGTCCCCCCCCCCCCCCCCCCAGTGCTCTACAAAACCCCCCTAGTCTGCCCCCTGAGGACGCAGGTACTTACCTGCTGGCAGACTGGAACCGGAGCACCCCTGTTCTCCATAGGCGCCTATGTGTTTTGGGTACCTCTTTGACTTCTGCACCTGACCGGCCCTGAGCTGCTGGTGTGGTAACTTTGGGGTTGCCTTGAACCCACAACGGTGGGCTGCCTATGCCCCAGGACTGAGAATTGTAAGTGTTTTACTTACCTCCTAATCTAACCTTTACTTACCTCCCCCAGGAACTGTTGATTTTTGCACTGTGTCCACTTTGAAAATAGCTTATTGCCATTTTTACAAAGACTGTATGTGATATTGCTTTTATTCAAAGTTCCTAAAGTATCTAAATGAAGTACTTTACATTTAAAGTATTAACTGTGAATCTTGAACCTGTGGTTCTTAAAATAAACTAAGAAAATATATGTTCGATGGCATCTGTCGCTGTAGATACGCATGTTCTGCAATAGCTCGCCATCTGGTGTTGGGCCGGAGTGTTACAAGTTGTTTTTCTTCGAAGAAGTCTTTCGAGTCACGGGACCGAGTGACTCCTCCTTTTGTCTCCATTGCGCATGGGCGTCGACTCCATCTTCGATTGTTTTTTTTCCGCCATCGGGTTCGGACGTGTTCCTGTCGCTCCGAGTTTCGGAACGGAAAATTAGCTAATTTCGGAAGATTTTCGTCGGTATTGTTGCGTTCGGGATCGGCGTACTTAGATTCCACACCGCATCGAAGATCGAAGAGCTCCGGTGCCCTTCGGGGTAGTTTTTCGATCCTCCGTCGGGGCCTGGTCGGCCCGACCGCGTGCTGAAGAACGCCGATGGAACGGGCCCCGTTCCGTTTCTGCCCCAAATGCCACAATAAATACCCCTACACAGACCAACACTTGGTCTGCAACGTGTGCCTGTCACCTGAGCACAGCGAAGACACCTGCGAGGCCTGTCATGCGTTCCGGTCCCGAAAAACACTCCGAGACCGTCGAGCCAGAAGACTTCAGATGGCGTCCGCACCGACAGCCCAACGAGAGTTCGAGGAACAGGAAGAGGAAGGTACCTTCTCGATCCAAGACTCAGACTCCGAAGGATTCGACGATACACAAACCGTGAGTAAAACGTCAAAATCCACTCAGAAGAACATTTACAAGGCCCAGGGGACGCCACTGCCACCAGGCCATGGCTCGACCCATAAATTCGGTGACCGACCGTCGGCACCGAAAAAGGCCCAAACAGTGCCGAGATCGTCCGACTCCGGTCGAGACACCGGCACGCAGCCTTCTCGGGACCGAGAAAGTGCTGGAGACAAGCCTCGACACCGAGATGCCGGTGTGGACACGGCTCGACACCGAGACAGCGGCACCGAAACAGATCGACGCCGAGAGGTTTCGGCCCCGAAAAAGAAAAAAGTCACCTCGGAGCCGAAAAAACACGCAGACAGGGTTTCGATGCCGAAACAAACTGCAAGCGACCCAGTTTCAGGCTCTTATACAGAAGAGCACTCGCTAACCTCCCAAATGCAGAAGCATAGGTTTGAGGAAGAGCTACAAGCAACTGATGTGGACCATACGCAAAAGCGTATCTTCATACAGCAGGGGACAGGAAAAATAAGCACCCTTCCCCCCATTAGGAGAAAGAGAAGGTTGGAGTTCCAGACGGAACAGACACCACAACCAAAAGTGGTGAAAAGAGTTACCCCACCACCCTCTCCTCCGCCCGTGATTAACGTCTCACCAGCACAAACTCCATCACACTCCCCAGCTCACACCACCATGAGCCAGGGTGACCAAGATCAGGACGCATGGGACCTATACGACGCCCCAGTGTCAGATAACAGTCCGGAGGCATACCCTACAAAGCCATCTCCACCAGAAGACAGCACCGCGTATTCTCAAGTGGTGGCTAGAGCAGCACAATTTCACAACGTAAGCCTCCACTCAGAACAGGTCGAGGATGATTTCTTATTCAACACACTCTCCTCCACCCACAGCTCATACCAAAGCCTGCCTATGCTCCCTGGTATGCTCCGGCACGCAAAAGACATCTTTAAGGAGCCGGTCAAAAGTAGGGCAATCACACCAAGGGTGGAAAAAAAGTATAAGGCGCCTCCTACAGACCCGGCTTTCATCACTACACAGCTGCCACCAGACTCTGTCGTTGTAGGAGCAGCTAGGAAAAGGGCCAACTCTCACACATCTGGAGATGCACCACCCCCAGATAAAGAAAGCCGCAAGTTCGATGCAGCTGGTAAAAGAGTCGCAGCACAAGCTGCAAACCAGTGGCGCATCGCGAACTCCCAGGCACTACTTGCGCGCTATGACAGAGCCCACTGGGACGAGATGCAACATCTCATTGAACATCTGCCCAAGGACTTACAAAATAGGGCAAAACAAGTGGTTGAGGAGGGACAGACCATCTCCAACAACCAGATACGCTCCTCCATGGACGCAGCAGATACAGCTGCACGGACAATTAATACATCTGTAACTATCAGAAGGCATGCATGGCTCCGAACGTCTGGATTTAAACCAGAGATTCAACAAGCAGTTCTCAATATGCCTTTTAATGAAAAAGAACTGTTCGGTCCAGAAGTGGACACAGCGATTGAGAAACTCAAAAAAGATACGGACACTGCCAAAGCCATGGGCGCACTCTACTCCCCGCAGAGCAGAGGGAATTACAGCACATTCCGTAAAACGCCCTTTCGAGGGGGTTTCGGGGTCAAAGCACACAAGCCAGCACCTCACAAGCCACACCGTCCAGTTACCAGGGACAGTATACAGGAGGTTTTCGGGGACAATATAGAGGAGGGCAATTCCCTAGAAATAGAGGAAGATTTCAAAGCCCCAAAGCCCCTACTACTAAACAGTGACTCACAGGTCACTCACCCCCTCCACACAACACCAGTGGGGGGAAGAATAGGTCATTATTACAAAGCATGGGAGGAAATCACTACAGACACTTGGGTTCTAGCAATTATCCAACATGGTTATTGCATAGAATTTCTACAATTCCCTCCAAACATACCACCAAAAGCACAAAATTTAACAACACACCATTCCAATCTCCTGGAGATAGAAGTGCAGGCACTATTGCAAAAGAATGCAATCGAATTAGTGCCAAACACACAAATAAACACAGGAGTTTACTCACTGTACTTTCTGATACCAAAGAAGGACAAAACACTGAGACCAATCCTAGACCTCAGAGTAGTGAACACTTTCATCAAATCAGACCACTTCCACATGGTCACACTACAAGAAGTATTGCCATTGCTAAAACTACACGACTACATGGCAACTTTAGACCTCAAGGATGCTTATTTCCATATACCAATACACCCATCGCACAGGAAATACCTAAGGTTTGTATTCAAAGGAATACATTACCAATTCAAGGTACTGCCTTTCGGATTAACAACCGCACCAAGAGTCTTTACCAAATGTCTAGCGGTAGTCGCTGCACACATAAGAAGGCAGCAAATACATGTGTTCCCATATTTGGACGACTGGCTAATCAAGGCCCATTCGTTCATACAGTGCTCAAATCACACAAATCAGATCATACAAACCCTCTTCAAACTCGGGTTCACCGTCAACTTTACAAAATCCAACATTCTGCCGCGCAAGGTACAACAATACCTAGGAGCCATAATAGACACATCAAAGGGAGTAGCCACTCCAAGTCCACAAAGAATTCTAAATTTCAACACCATCATACAACGCATGTATCCAACACAAAAGATACAGGCAAAGATGGTATTACAACTCCTAGGCATGATGTCATCATGCATAGCCATTGTCCCAAACGCAAAACTGCACATGAGGCCCTTACAACAATGCCTAGCATCACAGTGGTCTCAAGCACAGGGTCACCTTCTAGATCTGGTGTTAATAGACCGCCAAACTTACCTCTCGCTTCTGTGGTGGAACAACATAAATTTAAACAAGGGGCGGCCTTTCCAAGACCCAGTGCCACAATACGTAATAACAACAGATGCTTCCATGACAGGGTGGGGAGCACACCTCGATCAACACAGCATACAAGGACAATGGAACGTACATCAAACAAAACTGCATATCAATCACCTAGAACTTCTAGCAGTTTTTCAAGCACTAAAAGCTTTCCAACCAATAATAGTTCACAAATACATTCTCGTCAAAACAGACAACATGACAACAATGTATTATCTAAACAAGCAGGGGGGGACGCACTCCACGCAGTTAAGCCTGCTAGCACAAAAAATTTGGCATTGGGCAATTCACAACCAAATTCGCCTAATTGCACAGTTTATACCAGGGATCCAAAATCAACTCGCAGACAATCTCTCTCGAGATCACCAACAGGTCCACGAATGGGAAATTCACCCCCAAATTCTGAACACTTATTTCAAACTCTGGGGAACACCTCAGATAGACTTGTTTGCGACAAGGGAGAACGCAAAATGCCAAAACTTCGCATCCAGATACCCACACGAACAATCCCAAGGCAATGCCCTATGGATGAACTGGTCAGGGATATTTGCTTACGCTTTTCCTCCTCTCCCTCTCCTTCCTTACCTGGTAAACAAACTCAGTCAAAGCAAACTCACTCATATTGATAGCACCAACTTGGGCAAGGCAACCCTGGTACACAACGCTGCTAGACCTATCAGTGGTACCCTGCATCAAATTGCCCAACAGGCCAGATCTGTTGACACAGCACAACCAAAAGATCAGACACCCAGATCCAGCATCGCTGAATCTAGCAATCTGGCTCCTGAAATCCTAGAATTCGGGCACTTACAACTTACCCAAGAATGTATGGAAGTCATAAAACAAGCCAGAAGGCCATCCACCAGGCACTGCTATGCAAGTAAATGGAAGAGGTTTGTTTGCTACTGCCATATTAATCAAATACAACCATTACACACAACTCCAGAACATGTAGTGGGTTACTTGCTTCACTTACAAAAATCTAACCTAGCTTTCTCTTCCATTAAAATTCACCTTGCAGCAATATCTGCATACCTGCAGACTACCTATTCAAGTTCCCTATATAAGATACCAGTCATTAAAGCATTCATGGAGGGCCTTAGGAGAATTATACCACCAAGAACACTACCTGTTCCTTCATGGAACCTAAATGTTGTCCTAACTAGACTTATGGGTCCACCTTTTGAACCCATGCACTCCTGCGACATACAGTTCCTAACCTGGAAGGTGGCATTTCTCATCGCCATTACTTCCCTAAGAAGAGTAAGCGAGATTCAGGCGTTTACAATACAGGAACCTTTTATACAACTACACAAAAATAAAGTCGTCCTAAGGACCAATCCTAAATTTTTGCCAAAGGTTATTTCACCGTTCCATCTAAATCAAACAGTGGAACTTCCAGTGTTCTTTCCACAGCCAGATACCGTAGCTGAAAGGGCACTACATACATTAGATGTCAAAAGAGCATTGATGTATTACATTGACAGAACAAAAAACATCAGAAAGACTAAACAACTCTTTATTGCATTTCAAATACCTCATGCAGGAAACCCAATTTCAAAACAAGGTATAGCCAGATGGATAGTTAAATGCATCCAAATCTGCTACCTTAAAGCTAAACGACAGCTGCCCATTACACCAAGGGCACACTCAACCAGAAAGAAAGGTGCTACCATGGCCTTTCTAGGAAACATCCCAATGCAAGAAATATGTAAGGCAGCCACATGGTCTACGCCTCACACATTCACCAAGCACTACTGTGTAGACGTGTTATCCGCACAACAAGCCACAGTAGGTCAAGCCGTATTAAGGACATTATTTCAGACTACTTCCACTCCTACAGGCTGATCCACCGCTTTTGGGGAAATAACTGCTTACTAGTCTATGCAGAACATGCGTATCTACAGCGACAGATGCCATCAAACTGAAAATGTCACTTACCCAGTGTACATCTGTTCGTGGCATCAGTCGCAGTAGATTCGCATGTGCCCACCCGCCTCCCCGGGAGCCTGTAGCAGTTTGGAAGTTACCTTCAATTATTTATATATGTATCATCTCAACCTTAAATAGGTGCATACTTAGTCACTCCATTGCATGGGCACTATTACTACAATTCAACTCCTACCTCACCCTCTGCGGGGAAAAACAATCGAAGATGGAGTCGACGCCCATGCGCAATGGAGACAAAAGGAGGAGTCACTCGGTCCCGTGACTCGAAAGACTTCTTCGAAGAAAAACAACTTGTAACACTCCGGCCCAACACCAGATGGCGAGCTATTGCAGAACATGCGAATCTACTGCGACTGATGCCACGAACAGATGTACACTGGGTAAGTGACATTTTCATTTTCAATATAAAAACCTATTGGCCTGGAGTAAGTCTTTGAGTGTGTGTTCCTCATTTATTGCCTGTGTGTGTGTGTACAACAAATGCTTAACACTACCCTCTGATAAGCCTACTGCTCGACCACACTTCCACAAAATAGAGCATTAGAATTATCTACTTTTGCCACTATCTTACCTCTAAGGGGAACCCTTGGACTCTGTGCAAACTATTTCTTACTTTGAAATAGTATATACAGAGCCAACTTTCTACAAGTTTATATGCAAAAAATGTTCAGTGTTCACTCTACACCCTGTGACACCACTAAGGGCAGAAATTGCCAGCTGAACTGTGTTTGGTGCTACCCAGAGCTCAGCTTTTCCAGTGGTAAGCCTTTAACCCCCAGGCTGCAACGATGATGCCTTTTATTGCAATTCGACAAATTGGTGTCCTCTTCCAAAAGAGGCATTTCTTCCGCACCAAGGGTGGCTTCATCATCAGATGATTCCTCTCCAGCAGAACATTCTCTGCCAGAATCCACTTCCTCCTCTGCCTCATTTGCAGAGTCAGTCTCATAATCATGGTCGGAGGAAGATTCAGAAAGCATACCAACAACCTGCTGAGCGGTAATTCTGCAACTAACCATAATCCTTACTAATAAAAGTAACTTGTCAAATAAGTCAACAATAACGAACACAGTGTAAAATAAGTAATAAACAATGTGTGGCTTTATCACAAAAACTTGTATACTAAAAAACAGTCCCACTCGCTTGTCAGAGACAGCTAGACTCACCAGCACATACTCTGCACATACACAGCAAGCACCAATGATGTTCCACTAAAAAGTAAAATAACACATAAGACAACACAGTACACATTGTTCACATATTGAAAGAGAATTTCACACACAATAAAACAGAAGCGAAGTATGCCGCTATTATTACACCATTTACAAAAACACATTAATGCAGGGAAATGATACTCATTTAGAGTAAACACTACAAAAAAGTTTTTCTTACCCAACACACATTCAACTACACAAACTGCAGATCTACAAGTGCCACAAGCAAAGGAAATCATAAGCTAAATAAAAGAGAAATAAAACATTCAAATCACAAATGCAAATGATAAGAAATAAAACAGTAACTTTATAAAGCACTGTGTCATTACCCAAATGCTAGTCTACACACACCGCCAGGCAAGCACCAGTCCAAACAAACCACTAGCGCAAATCTGCACACCAAATGCCAGAACACACACAGCAAGCCAAACGGCAGTGGACGCAGACCGTCAGTTGACCTCCAGTTCACAAAAAGAAACGTTCTCGGATAGTTAGTTTTTTTTTTGCCCCACTTGGGGCAGATGGGCCTCAAACTATGCCGATCTGATCCCTCGGGGTGGGGGCAGAAAACAGCCAAAAGTCATTTAAAATAATATCCTCTCATTGGGAGCGACCCTTGCCCAAGGGGTTTCTCCCAAACAAATGTACAAGCAAATCCCTGGTGCTAGTGGTTTTCTGGCCCCCTTGGGGACAGAGGATCCTCAAAGTACAGCCGATCTGCCTGGAGGGAAAGGGGGGCGGATGGGGGGGGGGGGGGGATGGGCACCAGTAATTTAAAATATTTGTTCCCACACTGAGAGCTACCCTTGCCCAATGGGCCGTCCCCCAACAAATCCCTGGTGCTAGTGGCTTTCTGCCCAACCCCACAACGTGCGCTGATGTCATTGGATCGCGAGGGGTAGACACGTCGGGGTCCCTGCTGAAGCGCTTCCTCTGATATCCTTGTAGGAGGGGGTTAAATGGGCCGCCCACAGAGGAGCGCCAGCGCATCCTCAGTGGGTAGCTGTGAGGACAGAACTGTTCTGTCCTCAGCACGGATGAGGTTAAGGCGGAT
This sequence comes from Pleurodeles waltl, assembly GCF_031143425.1. NCBI lineage: Eukaryota > Metazoa > Chordata > Amphibia > Caudata > Salamandridae > Pleurodeles > Pleurodeles waltl. The sequence continues at coordinate 490,606,783 of NC_090449.1, read as the reverse complement.
TTACGATAATAGCCCTCCTAACTGCCAAACATAGGGTAGCTATCACCTGGTACAGTGGTGCCGACCATTATGTACAAGAATGGTGTAGAGATATGAATTTCAAAATAAAATGTGTTCTTTCTGATGCTGTCAGATACAGGGAGCCCCATTAAGTGCTAAAGATACTCCTCATAGATACTCTTCATCTCAATAAATAAGTTACATGTATTACTGTTGAACAAGCATTTTTTACAGACAAGATAGTATTAGATAAACAAACATTCAAGTTTGGTAATAGTTGCTTCCGGTGCACGTGAACAGTGAAAAAGTGATATGTGCACAGAGAATATATGTACAGTTGTCACATTGACAAATACTTGTAAAACTCCTACATATATCAATTTGGGGGTATGTTGTCTGCAGTTCATGTGTGACCAAGTAAAAACAGTCAACTTTTTGAGCCACAGGACACCTTAAACAGGGGCTTCCTCAGTACAAAAGAACAGGTAGCAGTCTGTAGCCAGATACAGCAATAAAATCTATAAGTCCACAATGTAATATGTGTCTTTGAATGTTATTGTGCGTGCCAAGAGCACAGGGTGATTATAAGAAGCTGGCTTTTTATATGATATATCAATATGATATATCGGGCAGTGTGTCCAGGGGTTCTTTTACCAGTGAACAGGGGCTTGATCTAGCAATCTCAGGGTGCTCTTTTAGGAGGTAGTGTGGTCGAGCAGCCTCAGGCTTATTAGAGAGGAGTGTTCGATATCTGCAAATACACACCCAGTCAATAAACCAGACACAACTCAATAAGGAGCTCCACACCAATTTATTTACAAAATCAACAAGTATCTTTATATATGTTTAGGCACCAGAATCAGTACGATGAGTAAGTGTTTTGCAAGAATTTTTTTTTACAGGTTTCAAAAGTCGACACTTGGTGCATTTTTCAGAGGCTGCAATGTTATCATATGGAGTAAAACCAAGTACTGCATGCAAGTATAGCACAGTGACGTACGGGACCAATCTCCTGAACTTGAGGTGAGTATTGGGCAAGGGTCAAGGCCACACCAACAGGTCACACCAGGTGGCACTGGGGCGGCTGGGTTCAGAGGTGTAATATGGCGTTGGGTGCCCAGTGTTAGCCTATGGGGATTGGTCCAGTTGAAGAGAGGCTGCAGGTTTGAACCGGGAGTCCAGTCGAGGCAATCCAATAAGTGGGTTGAAATCTTGAGATGCTCAGGGACATGGGAACACCTTAGGTCCTCTTCTCCACGGGCCAGGGGCAACGGATGCAGAGGTGTCTTGAGGCATTGTTTTTTCTCCACCGGAACATTCACGGTTGAGGGCGGCTGGGGGCTGAGGTTGCAGACGACGTTGGTAAGTCCACAGTGGGCAAGTCCAAGGTGGGCTTTGTCTCTGGAGGGCTGGGGGACCATACTGGCACTGTGGGGGTTGGGGGGGGTATGGAGCATTTTTCCTTTTAGTAAAGCCAGATCTGCATAACAAGGGCAGTTGGCTTCTTTGAAGCCCCCTGCCTTGGAATGCAGATTTGCAGGACATCCTGTTGAGTGGGGTGTGTAAACACCACTCCTAGAGCAGGCTTTGTTAATAACCGGCTGCGAACAAAGGCTCTCAACTGTGGGGATCAGAGGTATGTAGGAGGTGCAGGCTGGCTAAAACTAGTGAGGCCGCACACTGGTAGTTGGTGGGTTTTCAGGGGGCATCTCTAAGCTGCCCTTTGTGTGCATGTATTAATAAATCCATCACTAGCATCAGTGAGGGTTTATTAATTCAAGATGTTTGATACTAAACATTCCTATTTTCAGTGAAGCCATCCTATAGCTGAGGAACGTGTGGTGACCAGTGTCCACCAGATATACCTAAAATGGCTTTCCTGTTCACTCACTGTCTAAGAATTGCCAAAGACATAGCAGGGTATATCTGCTCTTGCAGATATGCCCTCACATGTAATAGAATGCACCCTGCCTTAAGGCTGTAAGGTCTGCTGTAGCGGTGACTTACATATATTGCTTGTAGTGTTAGTAGACAATGTTTTCACTTAAGCTGCATCAAGGCACACAGCTTGCAATGGCGGTCTGCATGTGCTAGTTGAGAGGTCCCTGAGGGGGTGGCACAATACATGCTGCATCCTTTGGGGTACCCTCTTTGGTGCCTAAGCTCCAAGTACCAGGGGTTCCCCTTACTAGGGACTTATGGGTGGAGGGGCAAATGAATTGCTGAATGGGGAGCAATTGCACAGTTTTAGGGAAAGAGATATGGCACTGGGGACCTGGTTAGCAGGAACCTAGTGCACTTTGTCACAATTGCATCAGTTACCAGGCAAAACGTGGAGGTGACCATGTCAAAAGGCGGGTACTTTCCTACAGTGACCAGAAAGCTCACCTATGTACATCCGTTTTAAATCAGTCTAGTTATTGTTCATCTGTTCAGTTTTTTTGCCAATAGCCGACATTTTGGAAAGGCATAAAAACGTGCCAGGGAATATGTATGTCACATCATGTACAAAATGTACAAAGGTAACGTGCACAAACTATTTTCTAGTCATCCATAGCTGTAATTCAGTCTAGTAATGACCCCAGTAGAGATTAGTTTTTTTAAGATGGGTGTACACACACTAGGTGTTTCCAAACAACCTTGAGTTTCCAACTCGCCGACATCTACAGAGTATTTTGCAGCCATGAGTTCATTTTTAAATAAGGCTGTGTCAACAAAGTTTATTTTATCTTTGTGTTCCATTTTCTTTTTAAAGTTGAGGAATCTTTTTTGTTTATTTTAGTCATGCCTCTTCAGCTGCAGACAGCAGGACCTGATAAAAGATCAGTCCTCCACTCCACTTTATAACTGAGATTGGAGCACAGATGTGAAGAACTGAAGGACTGGTGTATTTAACTATTAAATAAAAGTTGGTGTTAACTCAATATTGGAGTGTTGAGAAAAAAATGTTACTGAATGCTTTTAAGTGAGATACGGTTATAATGAAGAGTTAACTTGATGATTGAGTTGGCTCTTTATTTTAATTTTCTCCCATTTCATAGTGTTGTATTTATACATGAGATGGGCATCTTACTCCCAGTGGTAGGCAGACACCACGTCTATAATAACTGAAAAACATAGCTATTTTTAGAGTGGGAGAAATTTAAAGTGCAGAAAAATGTTCCTTGTTGTGGAACATTTTTCTGCACTTTGAATTTTACTCATTTAAAGACGATGGTATGTTTGTGTTACAAATGCAGCTGTGCCACATGTGGTGACAAGTGTTCTGTGCCACAAGTGCGTATGACAGTCCCTCATTCCCCCTACACACATATATCCCATTCAAACACACACATTCATATAGCTCCATAGACCTTGCTTTCATTGACACCCATGCCAACCCTGTCATAATGCGTCTATTCTAAGTATTGTGTACAAACCATTATATCTGGCTCTATGGAAATTAGACTTGGCGAAGCTGAGCAAGGGGTGTCTGTTAACAGTGCACAAATTGCTTAGATTTTAGTAGCTCACAATGATCTTCACTGATCAGAAGTAGCTCTCTCTACAGAAACTGTTGGGAACCTCACAAGTTTACCTTGCGTCCTAGAATCGTGCATAGTTCATTGATAACATTCTTGCAAAATAAGGAAGAGCAGGGGGACCTAGATTATTCCTCAAGTGTTGCCCAAACAGTGGATGACAAGAAATGGTTTGTATCTAAATAATCGTAAAGTTAAAACATGGAGATTGTGTGTTGGTCTCTTTGGATCCTGCCAAATCACTCCCAGCCATCATAAAAGAACGGAAAGAGTTCCAAAGAATGTCAGGATTTAAGAAAACTGGTACAGATCTGAGGCATTTAACATCTCCTCCCCCACTGTGTTGACGACGGCACTTCAGAATATAGCGTAACTTCTGTAGATCAATTTACTGATTCAGTACCTGGGTCTAGAATTAGGGTAAGCCACAGCAATGACTAGATAGGCAAATCTACATAAATTGAGCACCCCTGGAAGGCACAATAGGAAAAACAAAAATCTCTCCTGGTCGGGGGAGTTAACCCTCAAGGTCCTTGCTTCCTAACCTATTGTGTATTTTTTTAAAACACTGTCTCTTCATATTATGATTGCATAGAGGATCTTCAGCATACGTGTATGCATTTTGTGTGGCTAAACTGGGAAAAAAAGGAAGGCACAATTGACGACAAACCATCCTGGGCATTAAACAGAGAGCTATAATGGTACTTAATCTCCTTAACTGTTACTATGTTGCATACCTCAGTTTCTTGCTTAACTGGCGAAGAAGGATACAGACAAAAGTAGGAACATGATTGACTGTGCCGTAAGTGGTGGTTAATGTTGCGAGGTCCTTTGGCTACCAAAACTTGACAAGAAATTTGCCTTGTATATCTCCCCAATCACTGCTTTGGTACTGAAAGTCTGGGATACACTGGTTGTATGGAGAGGCCCTTCCCTTTACACACCCTTCAATTTCTTTCAGGGCGGGTTAGAAGGAAAATCTTGAACAGGTGGGAAGGAGGATGTATAGCATTAAAGAATATGTTCGAAGGGGAATTTTGACTAATTCAGAGACAAATATGGGCTCCAAGAAACTGACGCATTTTGGTACTTATCAGGTGCAACACCGGTTCCTACAGTCAAATGTAAAAAAAAAAAAAAAAAGGGCAGCAATGAGAGACCTCGCTATACCTTCTGTAACACGATAGTGAGAGGAGAGAGATTTCTAAGCTATATCAGATACTAAATAAATTGCTGCCAGGCAAAAGACTCCCTTTCCCAGATTCGTGGGGGGATGCATCTAGATGATGACCTTTGTGACAAAAACCAGGGGGGCACCACAGTTAGCCATATTGGCGGTAGACAAACTCTGTTGAACATATTGTCAATGTTATTACACCGACTAAATTGAACCCCACAGGGCACCCAAAAGGTGCTCACTGCTGGAGGTAGTGTAGAGACCTGGACTAGCTCTTAAATATGCTTTGATCTTACTGGAAGATCAAGTCCTTTAGGCATTTGATTCATAAAGTAATGGAGGAGGTGACGGTTTCCAGTCTGCACACTGTCCTTAGGTTGTCCTGCTTGGTTCCCCTTCAGAGAAAATGTACTCCTTGTATGGAATGTACAGCAAAAATATCTCTTGACACAATCCTAGCAACAAAGTAATGCATAATGTCACTATTGGGTACTCAGCAGTTACTGGAAGGCAGCCTGGGTGGGATCCTGGCAATGTAAACAAATTCAAAAACTGCCCAAGGGAAGAAATGGAAGTTAAGGAAACAATGAGGGATGCTTTTGACCTGCTTGTCCAAAGAGTTTCAAGAACTTCAGTGTCTGAGACTGCTACAAGCTGTACACATTTTGGAAGACTCCCAATTGGACCTATGCAGTGTGATGACGTAGCACACTGGAGACTGAAAAAGAAAAGACCTCCATTTGATTGTGTCTGAAATTGTAATCAATGCATCAGCTTGTTGTTTTTTGTAGCAAATTATACTAGGAAGAACTGTGTGACTTGTATAGTCTTACTTGTCGTTTTCTAGATTACCCATAATAACATTTTTTTTTAATCCTGTGTCAGCTGTTTCCTCCCTGCCTTACTCCCCTGCTACTGGAGGAACTTAGGCAAAGAAGGGAAAGCAGGAAGGGTGAGAAGCTGGAGAAGTTTCTGGAGGAACTGGAGGAGTCAGAGGTACCTACAAAAAAAAGGCTGCGGCAGCAAAAGGAGGAAGAGAGGCTGCAGAAGAAGTTGAAAAAGCTCAGCCAGGCTAGTTCAGGTATGTGCCACCCGCAGTATATTCTGTCTTCCGTCATGAAAAAAGTACAATGGGAAAGGTTGCAATGAGTGGTATGCACAAAATGTTCATGGAACACTTAAAGTAAACATGTAGAGAGTTTAGAGTTCAAACCTTTATTGATTGTAGGAAGCAAAAGATGTGAATGATTGAGAACGTAATTTATAAAGGGAACAAGTGCAAGAGACTGTTTAAGCAGCAGTATGCTGCATAGCACAAGAAGCCTTGCTGTGGATTTGATCAGAGAGTCTCATAAATAGCTGAGAAAATAATTTTCTCCGGGAATGTTATGGAAACAAATTATAAATGAATTTACATTGAGCTAGCAGAGGCAAGGAACATTAAATAGTAATTTCAATATGTTAAGTCTTTAGATAGAGCTTGTGCCACATGCATGATAACAATCTCCATTTCTAAAGCATGAGGGTAGTAAACAGTATTGATCTGATTGAGGTTCAGAAGAGAGAAGTGCAACTCCTTTATATTTCATATGGATCGAAACTGGCTGGTAAACGTTATACACAGAAAGTTGAGGGCAGGGAGTTGTCCTTTAGAATGATGTCCTACAACTAACACAACAGCTAGTAGAGTAATTCATGGTACTGAAAATGAGAACATGGGCTAAGTCACTGGAGGGACAGCTGGACCCAGGCTAATTCTGATCCATTTGTTTGATGGCAGCTGAATGGGAGAAATAGAAGTCTGAGAAACCGACTGGGACATCTAACTTGTATTGACAGACCATAAGGATGTCCCATAACCATTAGCCCTTGGGCAACTTGTAGCATGAACATTACCTGAGACAATTTCCAGAAATAGTAATTAGGTTTTAGCTAAATGTACGACTGAGATCCTCAGACCTAAACATTGGGCATGTTTTTTTGTTTTTGTAAAGACAGCGGGGTATTCCATCCTTCCAATCAGCATGAGCTGACAGTCCATTTTTTTTTTTTAAAGATGAGCAAGGGGAAAGAGAGGCATTTTAAGGGTATTGAACCTTTTTTGACATTCAGAAAAAGCCGGAAAAAAGAATACAACAAAACAGATCTCAGAGTGTCACAAAAAGTTTGGAAAAATGTGTGGACTGCAAGTGTACAATAAATAGATGCAGGGGAAGTTTGGTAAATGAATTTAGAAACATAGAAAAGTGTGAGAAGAGTAGCAGCGATCTTGTTCTAGATGCATATGCTGTGTATTATTCAGTGACGTAGTGGCTGCGTGAGAAATATTCCTACAAAATGTAGTTTTCACTCATGTGGTTTGATAATAATTGCGATCCTTTAAGGAACACAGTACCTTGTCTTCCTTTTCTTTTCAGACAGAGATGTCCTAAATATATTATTGAGGAAAAAAGATCCACTTAACAGGAGAGCAGGAAAGAGCAGCACAATTTTCATTTAACAGAACATTTCAATACATGTTGAACTCCTCTTTCCAAAGATTTCTGACCAGCAACATAAGAGAGTGGGAAGTCTTCCATTGCCTAAAGAGACAAGAGAGTGGCACTAGGTCATGTGACTTCATTGACAAATCAATAGTAAGCTCCAGAGACTAGAAAAATATAGTTGCAGAATGTAGACTCTGGAAAGCCAGTTCCTTGACAGAAAAGCTGCTAAATCAGAGGGACCTAAGAGTGGAGATCCCAAACAGATTCCCAGAAAAAATGCAACTTGCACAACTTCTCAGGTGAATTTAGTTCACACCGTTGAAACTATGTAATACTGATAACCCAAGCTGTAAGAGACAAGTAGACCATGCTTAATATCACACCAATTGTACATAAGGAGGACACTAGGTAATGGAGAGTGTACAAGGGCCAGCATAACCTTTGGGCGAGCAGACAGTCTAGAAGAATATATAGTATGTATAAGGCAATGCCTCCTTGGCATGGTTACCCCCTGACATTTTACCTTTGCTGATGCCAAGTTTTGATTGAAAGTGTGCTGGGACCATGCTAACAGAGCCTCAACACCAGTGTTCTTTCCCTAAACTGTACCTTTGCTTCCACAATTGTCACAGCCCTGGCACTCAGATAAGTCCCTTGTAACTTGTACCCCTGGTACCAAGGGCCCTGATGACAGGGAAGGTCTCTAAGGGCTGGAGCATGTCTCATGCCACCCTGGGGACCCCTCACTCAGCACATGCACACTGCCTCACAGCGCGTGTGTGCTGGTGGAGAGAAAATGACTAAGTCGACATGGCACTCCCCTAAATTCCACAAATTCTGTGTTTGCAGTTCATCTAAGGCAGAAAGTCAAACATTGACCTGGTGCAGTGGAATTAATTTCAGTAATGCCAAAAACATGTGATTCAGATACTTTTCCAATTGGAATTCACACTCCATGTAACTAAGTCGTCTCTTAAAACCATTCAAACAAGACATTATCTGATAGAGACATCTAGCCCCAGATTCCTCACCTTTGAATTTCCCCAGGCATGAGACTGGATCAGAAAGATGTTCCTTGAGCAGGACTGTGCGTGCCGGTCGGTGGCATCACTCAATTCCACTCAGCGTTGTACGTATCCGAAGTGACTTTGCGGTCACCTATGTAGGTGCCACCAAAGCGTACGGATGTCATTTCTTTTCTTTCTGTGCCAGTTAGCAAGGATCCGGGAAGAGCTGCACCTCTGTCATTGTTTTTTTTTTTACAGATTATTTTCTACGTTTTAGCAAAGTTTTTATTTGGTGTGTCGAAAATGTCTTTGAGGAAGACAGGCTTTAAACCGTGTGGTGCCTGTTGCCATGCCATGTTGGTTACAGACCCCCATTTGATCTGTTTATGGTGTTTTGAATGCAACTGAGACTCCCAAATCTCGGCTCTAACTGCTGGGCCATGGAACCAGAGGCTTTGAGGGAGGCAGTCCCTGAAGCTGCTAGCAGCCCGGAAGGTGACACCGCGTCACACAACTCCTCTGAGGACTTGATTCCGATCAAAGGGAAGGTTGTGGGACCTCTTCAGGAGCCCCAGGTCCTGTTGGTCCCATTGTAAATCTTCAGGACGCTCTGGGAAAAGGCAAAGGAAGCATAAGAAGTCAAAGCATGCTTCAACTTCTCAACCTCCATTGACCGAGTGACGAATACAGAACATCGGTTTTCCAGGCACAGTTCTGCGGAGCCATGCCCTGCAACTTAGTAACCCCATCTCAAGTCAGAGTTCTACGAGGCCATGCGTTGCATATTTAAGCAGGCAGACCCCTCCCGAATGCCTTCATGCCCCGCAGGGTCAGAGGAGGCCCCAACAGGTTCCGCTTTGGCTCCAATGGGCCATCAGATCTTATTTTGAGTTCATAACAACATTGGTCGTGCCACTGTGACCTTCCCCATCGTCGGTCCAAAGGCCACTGTTTCAAGTGCCCATTGGCAGCATGAGCCTCATTCTGATTCTAAACAACTCGGAGTTTGAACAATGCAGATTCTGGTGCTCACAGACTCGTGGGTCCTAGGTTGCCTTCTGAGCCTATTCTGAAGGCTAAGCATAGAAAAAGAATGGGGTGGGGTCACTGGACTCTTTGGAATACCAGTTGGAAGGATCAATGGACTGGTGTGAGGAACTGGGAGATGCCATGGACTGGATACTTCTCCAGATACTGGCTTGCTTTCTACCCCTACCGTGGCTACGGAGGATGGGATGCATCTTATGCAATGGTAGTGAAGAGGGCAGCGCAGGTCCTCGACCTCAAACTACCCTCGGTGGAAGTCAAAACTAACATCTTGACTGAAGTGCTTCAGCCTGGAGGTTCCTCTTCTGAACCCCTGCTCACCTTTAAGGAAACACCTACAGATGTCCTCCTTGCAACCTGGTCCAAGCCCAGCACAGGGGCTCCTGTAAACAGGACAATTGCCCGCCACCATCGCCTCACACCAGGGGACCCATTTTTCTTCACCCAACACCCCACCCCGGAAAGCTTGGTGGACCAGGCTTCCACCTCTAATGGCGCATTCCCTGCCGCTCCCTGGACAGGGAATCCAAAAGGCTGGATATCTTAGACAAAAGAATGTTTCCTTCCACCAGCCTGGTGTTGTGGTCGGTGAACACCACATGCCTTTTCGGCCACTACTCACACATGCTCTGGTACACTGTTGCGGTGTGGAGTGCTGGAAGCTTGGGCCATTCTCTCCCAAGTGGTTAGTGTCGGGAGGGATTCAGTCAACTTCACAATCAGGTGTGGTTTGGATACAATTGACTCACTGGACACTGCGGTTTCGCTGTCGGTGGTGCTTCGACGTCACACCTGGCTGAGGATATCTGGCTTTTCAGGGGATGTCCAGGCAAATCTCATCTACATGCCTGTCTGTGGTACCGATCTCTTCAGAAAGAAGGCATACTCAGTGCTGGAGCACTAAAAGGACTAGTAGGTTATAGCCAAGTCCTTGGGCCTCTCAGTATCCCCATGTCCCCGGTCTGCCTTTCCACCTTTCGAGACTATGGACAGGGCGTGCTACTGTGCTACCCCTATGCCAGCTGCTGTCCTGTTCAAGCTATCCAGGCTTTGAGTAGGCACAGTGCATACCAAACCCTCGGATCAGCTAGCAAAAGGTTGCCACAACCACCAACCCCCCTGGCAGCTGTAGCCTCAAAGTCCTCCTAATCTGACCCTAAAAGATCATTGGTGTCAAGTAGTTGAGAGAATCCATCATAATCTTGATCACTGGCAGTCCATTATGTTGGGCAAGTGGGTCTTACAGATCATAAGGAGGGGCTACTCTCTCCCCTTCAAATCCTCCCCTCCCCCATATCTCCAAAACACGACCGGATGACGCAGGATCATTTGACCTTGCTCCTCGAGGAAGTCATGGCACTCTTGACCAAGGGAGCCATAGAGAGGGTTCTGATATCAGAATTAAGCAGTGGTTGTAATTCCCGCTACTTTCTGATACCCAAAAAGAACAAGGGTCTTCGGCTTATCCTAGACATCCGAACCCTCAATCTCTTCCTAAAAAAGAGAGATTCAATATGCTCACTTTGACTCAGGTCTTGTCTGCCCTAGACCAAGGAGACTGGATGGTAGTGTTGGACTTGCAGGACGTTTATTTCCATATTCCCATCCTGGCTGCCCACAGACTTTAACTGCAGTTTATGGTAGGCCACAAGAACTTTCAGTTCACTGTGCTCCCCTTTTACCTTACCAGCGCCCCTCCAGTGTTCACCAAGGTTATGGTGGTGTTCGCAGCTCATCTGCGGAGATCAGGGGTGCCAGTTTTCCCCTATCTCGACGACTGGCTGTTGAAGGCCGACTCGCCCTAGGGTATTGTCTCCCACCTCTAGACGACCTCTTGGATTCAGTGGAGTTCACTATAAACGTGCCAAAGTCACACCTGACTCCCTCTCAGAGGCTCCCTTTCATCGGAGCAGTTCTGGACACAGTGCAGTTTTGGCCTTGTGCTCCTGAGCAGCTAGTCCAGGATAAAAAGGCTATGATACAGATGTTTCATCCTCTATCCTGGATTTCGGCAAGAATGACTCCGAGGCTGTTGGGCCTCATGGCCTCCTACATCCTGCTTGTGACTCATGCCAGCCGGCATATGCTGGCTCTGCAGTGGGACCTGAAGATCCAGTGGGCGCAGCATCAGGGGAATCTCCCTGACATGGTCCAGATCTCAGAAGGAACCGCACAAGATCTGCAGTGGTGGCCGGCGAACAGCAATTGTTTCAGAGCCCTCTCCCTTTCCCAACTAGATCTCATAGTAGTGACAAATACGTCGAGTGGGGCAGCCATGTGGGAAAGGTGGCGATCAGCAGATTCTGGTCTCCGGTGGGATTGAAACTCTGCATTGACTTATTGGAGCTCCAAGCGATACAACTATCATTTAAAGCCTTCCTATCCTCCATCAAAGGAAGGGGTGGTGTAGGTTTTTACAGACCACACCACCGCCATGTGGTACTGCAACAAACAGAGCCAGGAGGGGTCATGGACCCTTTGTCCTGCATCTATAGACATTTCTAGAACAGTAGAGCATATCCCTGGTGTGTTTCAACATGTGGCAGGTTCTCTGAGTGGCATAGGCACAACAAACTCAGCCGCTGGTGCCTAGCGGATCACAAGTTGAATCTCCATCAGGAGGTGACACAAGGCCCCTTTCGGCACTGGGGAGAGCCTTGATTAGATCTATTAGCCTACTAAGAGAATGCATAATGTCAGCAGTTATGCATATTGAAGTTTCCAAGGCGACAATTGCTCCGAGATGCTTTTGGTCTTGAGTGGAACTCAGGCCTCCTGTACGCCTTTCCCCCAGTACCACTCCAATACAGAGTTCTCAAGAAGATCAGCCCAAGTCATCCTTGTAGCTCTGTACTGGGCATGGAGAGTCTGGTATCCTGGGCTTATCAGCATGAGCATCAATCCTCCGACCAGGCTGCCCCTTCAGGAGGATCTTCTGTCGCAGCTGCAGGGGAGGGTCCTCCATCGGAACCTGTCAACTGTCTGCCTTCTTGCGTGGAGATAGAGAGGCAACAGTTGACAGCCTTCGACCTTCCTTTCGCTCCACCAAGACTGTGTACTCCTGCTGATGGCAAACATTTTAAAATTATTGGACAGAAAAGTCTATCAACCCCTTTTCTGCCTCTCTCTGTGATAGTCTTCTTTTCATTCTTACCCATGCCCAGCAGGGCTCTGCTCTGGGTACTATTATAGGTTATCTTTCCGCTCTGTCTGCCTCCCTGTCACTGCCTGACCAACGCTCTCTCTTTAAGTTCCCTATTGTAAATAGATTTTGTGGCATGTGTGGCTGTAGATACACATGCTCTGCATACTTCTGCCATGTTGGGTCCAGATGTGTACAAGCTGTTTTTCTTTGAAGAGGTCATCAGTCACAAGGTCAAGTGACCCCATTGTCTCAATGAAACTGCGCATGGGCATTGACTCCATTGTAAGATTGTTTTCTTTCGGCTATCAGGCTTAAAAGTGTTCTTCGGTGCTGTGGTTCAAGAAGTTTTTCGGGCTCCCTTCGGACCAACCTAGAATCCCATACTCGTCGGTATAGTTTTCCCTTGCACTTAATTCATATAATGCAAACTAGGGACGCAAATCACACTTCATCCGGTCAACAAACTTCGCTCTCAGCCTTTGGGCCTTGCCCGGTCGGTCTTTTTTTTTTGTTTTTTTTCCTACATTGGTACCAAAAAGAAATGTACTGCTGATGGAACAGACACCTTTTCTTTTTTGTCTCCGGTGTCAAATATCCCTGTGCAGATTAGCACTCGGTGTGTAACCTTTGTTTATCACTCGGTCACAATGAGAACTGTAAGGCCTGTCGATCATTTTTGATTGAGTAAGACGCTAGAGGATCGTCGAGCGCGTCAAATAGAAGTAAAGCGAAAAGAACTTGAGGGGACACCAGACATCTTCGGTCTCTGGACATTGAGCTGCAGGATGAGTTTCAGGAGGCTTCTGCAGCGGAAGAGGTGGCCTTTATCATTTCAGATTCTGGATCCAAGACTGAAACCAGCATGCAGACACAAGAGGTACCATCGGCACAGCACACAGTGAATGCAAAGGCCCATATAACACCCACAAAGAAACATTTGGCTTCGACCCAGAATAAGACTATCAGGCCACCACTGCCATCAGGCCATGGTCGGCACCAAACAGTTGCCACGGATGCCCCGCATTCCGGCTCAGCACTGAAGGCTAAGCCGAAAGACTTTGCACAACAAACTAGCTTTGAAGGTTTCGACATCAACCCAACCTAAGCTGCCTTTGGTCCCGATAACATTGGCGTTAACCATTTTGGCACCGAAACTCAAGCCCTTTTCCGCATTGAAAGTTTTGCCATTCGGATTGAAAATAAATGTTTCAGTGCTAGAGCCTATTTCACAAACTATGGCAGAGTAGCTAGACTCGAAACAAACAACTAACCGTATTCAACCAAATACTGGCCAGAATATTACAAAACCATCTCACTCTATACGCCAGACTTCATCTGAGGAGACTCTTGATTACCAGCCACCTCCTCAGAAGAAAAACAAAAAGGAAATTGCCACCAGTCCAATACTTCCACCTTTTCTACCCTTTCCTCCACCTCCTTCATCACACCACTCACACTCAGAAGCAGAAGATCTAATAGAGGGAACTTCATTAGGACCTCCACAATCTTATATCGATGATCAGGGAAGGGATGATGACACACAGCAGCTACCATTTGACCTTTGGGTCACATATGACATTGACCCACCAGGGGATCCAGATCCAGATTTATACCCAGTGAAACCATCTCCACCAGATGACACCACATCCTTCAATTAATTGGTAGCTGGGGCCGCTGCATATCACCAGGTCCCATTACCTAATGACCCTATGGAAGATGTCTTCTTATTTGAAACCCTTTCTTCCACCAATAGGTCATCTCAGTTCCTGCCCATGTTAAAAGGTATAACACAGCAAGCTGGTAAAATTTTTAAAGATCCTGTCCGTGCTCGAATAATTTAACCTAGGGTTGAATTTTTTTTTTATAAACCAGCCCCTTCAGGTGCTCCTTACATTAGAGGACAACTTTCTCCAGATTCACTGGTAGTTTCCAAAGCTCGTAAACGAGCGAATTCTCTAACTTCTGGGGATGCACCTCCTCCAGACAAGGAGTCTAAGTTTATCAATGTATCAGGCAAAAGAGTGGTGGTTCAAGCAGCCAATCACTGGAGAATTTCCAACACACAAGGACTGTTGGCAAGATATGATGGAGCCCACTGGGATGAGATGGAATATCTTATTCAGCATCTCCCAGAGGAGTTTAAAAAGAGAGGACAACAACTTGTAGAGGAGGGCAAGGTAATATCTCAATTAGATGTCCTCTTGATGCAGCAAATACAGTTTCCAGGGGGATAAACCTGAGGTGCATCAAACACTTCTGAACTCCCCTTTTAATCAGGAACACCTTTTTTGGTCCAGAAGTGGACCATGCACTAGAAAAATGAAAAACGACGCTGATGTTGCAAAGTCTGTGGAGTCTCTTCATTCTCCTGGTAACCGAGGCTCCTTTTGCAAACCTGCCTTCAAACAAGGCAATAGGCAAACATCAGAATCCTCTGCCTCTTTCAGGCAACAACACTCACTATCCCCTCTAGAAGTTTTTACTGAGGATCATATAGGGGAAGCCATTCCAAGGGTTGAAGAAGAGGTGCCTCCTCACGTACCACCCCTACCTCTAAGCATTGACTGTTTTCCCATTCCTCCCGATCACACAATACCTGTTGGTGTACAACATTTATCATTATTCCAAATTCTAGTTATTAAAGCATTTATGGAAGGTCTTAAGAGGGTAATCTCACCTACGGTGTATCCAGCACCAATGTGGAATCTTAATATTGTACTCGCCAGACTTATGTGACCCCCCATTTGAACCTTCACATAACTGTCCACTCCAGTTTCTCTCTTTTTGATAGCAATCACTTCACTAAGATGTGTGAGTGAGCCCCAGGTATTAACCTTTATAAGAACCTTTTTTCCAAATACATAAGGATAGGCTAGTCCTTCATACTCCAAAATTTCTTACAAAAGTGTTTTCCACTTTTCATCTGAACCAATCGTTTGAGTTACCTGTTTTCTTTCATCAACCTGGTTCAGTTGCAGAAAGAGCTCTACACACCTTAGATGTTAAGAGTGTTAATGTACTACGTTCATAGCACCAAAGACTCTTGTGAAACTAAACAACTTTGTAGCTTTCTCACCTCCACATATAGGGAAGGCTATATCTAAAGCAGGTATATCAAGATGATTATTAAATGTATCCAAACATACTTTACTAAAGCTACAAGAACTCTACCAATACCTCCTAGAATACACTTAACTCATAAAATAGGTGAATCTATGGCATTTTGGGTAATATACCAATAATTGACATCTGCAGAACAGCCTCATAGTCAAATCCGTACACATCTACTAAACATTGTGTGGATGTTTTCACACTGCAACAAGCAAATGTTGGAAAAGCTGTGCTTCCTACTCTTTTTCAAACAACTGCTACACCCACTGGTTAGCCACCACCTTTGGGACTTCACTGCTTTACAGTCTATGCAGAGCATGTGTATCCACAGTCACTAACGCCATTGAATGGATTATGTTACTTACCCTGTAAGCATCTTTTTGTGGCATGTAGTACTCCATCTGAAGAATTTGGGAAGCTGGTGATCCAAATGAGAGGTGAAGAGATTCGTGGTGAAGGGTCCCCACCTGTCCGCAATCCAGGAGAGGACTTCTAGATCCAGTGTCCATAGACTGGAGATGTGAAAATGGTGGGACTGCCAATCCGCCACCTGATTCATCTGTCCCAGAAGATACTCTGCTGTGACCAAAACCAGATGGTCCAGGCAGAACTGCCTAAATTCCTTCACTAAGTCCAACAAGATCTTTGACCAGGTCCCTACAACCCACCCACTCCCCCCCCCAACCCCCACCCCACACCAAAAATTGGTTGAAGTACTGCACTGCGAATATGTTGTCCATCTTGAAGAGAGCACACAATTAATTAAATGCTGTACCTGGTCCGTCAACGCACTACGAAAGAGTTTGCTAGGAGTTTCAAGAAATTGATTTGTAACCTTTGTTCTTCTTCCAACCTGCTTCTGCCTCTGGAAAGCCCCCCTACATGGAGTACCCCAGCCCAATTTGCTGGCATCTAACTCTGTGATCAGATTGGGACTGGAACCGAAGATTGCAGGGCTATTTTAAGCCTCCATGTGTGCAAGCCACCAGTTGATTTCCTCCAAAGCTTCTTCTGTCAATGGCACCGACTTGGAATATGTGAGCCCCGGCAGAGATGGTGATCCTTGAGGTGCTGCAGTGCCGAAATGGAGGGGTCCAAGTAAAATTGCTTAAATTAATGAGGATAGGAGACACACCAATCTCGTGATCTGGCGCAAAGAAGTGAATTGCCTGGCAAGTGTTCGTCTTAACTTGTGACAAATCGGCTGAGATAGAAGATGCAGGGATGCCGTCACTGAATCTATGACGAAACCCAGGAACTCTGTTGTCTGTGATAGCTGCAAGAGAGATTTGGTCTTGTTGACAAAGGATCCTAAGCCTTGAAGAAGGTTGAGCGTTGTCTGCAGCAATAAGACCTAAGGGCACTGATTCAGAATAGAGATGTTGTCCAGGTAAATGATATGTCTCATTCCCTGCGCCCGCGATATTCCACTGCCGGCTTCTGGAGCTTTGTAAAACACCATGGAGCAAAAGAGAGCCAAAAGGAGGGGTCAAAAATTTGAACGTCTGGTGATTCCACCGAAACTGAAGGAAATGCCGGTGGGGTGGAAATATTGGTACAACAGGTGTCCTTCAAATCAAGCCGCACCATCCAGTCGAATGGTTGGAGAATGTCCCTGAGAAGATGGATACCCTCCATCTTGAAATGACGGTACACTAGCCATTCATGGAATTCTCTGAGGTTGATGACCGGGTGTTGTCCACTGTCGTGCTATGTGAAATTGCAGTGTCCACTTTTGAAACTGAAAAGTATTACTTACCTGTAAACTGTTATACCTGTGAATTCTAAACAAAGTGCATTTGATACTTGAAAGTGATACATTCTTGAAACTGTAATTACCTACAACAAAGATCTTTTGGTTCTAGAAATAAAGTAACAAAGTATATTTTTGATACATAAAACAATTGGACTGGAGTTAGTACCTTGAGTGTGTGCCTCATTTCTTGACTGTGTGTACAATAAATGCTTAGCACTACCCTCTGATAATCCTAACTGCCCGACCACACTACCAAAAAGAGCATTAGTATTATCTACTTCAGCCTTTTTTAAAGCCTCTGGGGATCCACTGTGTGAGAAGCTGACCTGGTTTGTAGTGGGTACCCTTATACCAGGTCCTGTGATTCACCTTAGTGAAAAGTAGGCCGTGTCTAGCAGCTTAGACTGTCTAGGGGTAGCTGTAGCAGAGCAGCCAAGGCTGAACTAGGAGACATGCAAAGCTCTTGCAGTACCACTATAGTCACACAGTACTTATATTCAAGAAAGACAATGCTCAGTGGTACCAAAAATAAAGGTACTTTATTTTAGTGACACAAGGCCAAAAATATCTTAGAGGCTACACTCCCTCGGGAGGAAAGTATTATACACCATGTATACACTAGTAACCAAAATCAGGTAATTAAACAGTCAGAAAATAGTGCAAACAGTGAAAAACACAATAGGTTGCAATGGGCCTAGGGGCAACACAAACCATGTACTAAAGTAGTGGAATGTGAAAGTCGGTTTCCCACCTAGGCAAGTGTAGTGTGTAGAGGGGTGCTGGTAGTGTAAGAAAACACCAAAGGTAAGTAAAATACCCCACCCCAGAGCCTAGGAAAGCAGGAGTAAAGCACAGCAAGTTTCCTAAAACACACTAGAAGTCTTGATAGAAGATAATGCAGTAACCAGAAGAGACTGCAAGACACCAATGATGGATTCCTGGACCTGAAGACCTGTGGAAGAAGCGGACCAAGTCCAAGAATCACTGAAGAGTCCAGGGAGAACAGGAGCCCCTGCTAACCTAGAAGAAGGTGCAAAAGAGGAACCACAGGTGAGAAGACAAAATCAGTATTTCACCAAAGAAGACAGATACGGGTTCCTGGTTAGTGCAAAAGATGTCCCACGCCAGATGGATGAATGCAGTCTGGTTTGCGTCACGGGATTTTGCCAACAGGCCTTGCTAAACGCAAAGATTTTGTGAAAAATGGCTCGGCCCAGGAAGGACCAAGTCGTCTCTACTCAAGAGGGGGAGACAGAGGGGGCTCTCAGCTACTCAGAGAGCCCTCAGAAGACCAGGCAGCGCTCACAGGAGTCCCACAGCACGGGGACAAAGGAGTTGCAAATGGAGGTTGTCGCAGCACTACACAAAGGGATCCCACACCGCCGGGGAACAACTCACGGAGCAGAGTATCGCAGGATAGAGTGCTGGGGACCTGGGCTACGCTGTGCAAGAAGGATTTCTTGGAAAAGGGCACAGAAGCCCTAGGGGCTGCAAAACTCTTGTTGTACAGGGGTACTGTCTGGCACTGGGAGGCATGCTCTTACCTCCACCAAATTTGGACAGCTGGAACTTTGAACAGTCAAGGTCACTATAGTCCACCACCTGTGTTCTAGGATCCACACTCAACGTCGGGAGAGGGGACCCAGAGAGGTGCCTCAGGAAGCAGGAAAGTGACTCTGTCACTCCATGGGAGATTCCTTCGGTTCTTCTGGTGCAGGATGAAGACAGGCAGTCCTCGGAGTGTGCACAACCTGGAAACTGTTGTAGTTGCTGGCAGGAGTTGAAGTTATAGAGTTGCAGTAGCCTTCTTGGATACATTGTTGCAGTTGTAGAGTGCTTGGTGCAGTTCTGCTGTTGATCTGACGGTAGAAGATGCAGTAAAGGATGCAGAGGATCCCTTCTGGAGTCTTGCAATCCGAATCTGAGGTAACGCCCACAGGAGAGACCCTAAATAGCCCTCAGAGGTGGATTGGTCACCATGGACATATCAGGAGGGGTCTCTGACATCACCGGCTGGCACTGGCCAATCAGATGCTCCCAGAGTATCCCAACACCTTGGAATCTAAGATGGCAAAACCCAGGGACACACTGGAGGAGCTCTGGGAACCACCCCTGGGGTGGTGATCGACAGGGCAGTGGTCACTCCCCTTTCCTTTGTCCAGTTTTGTGCCAGAGCAGGTGTGGGGGTGGGGGGGGGGGTCCCTGAACCGGTGTAGACTGGATTATGCAAGGAGGGCACCATCTGTGCCCCTTAAAGCACTTCCAGAGGCCCTGGGAGGATACCCCTCACATGCCTGAAATACCTATTTCCAAAGGGAGAGGGTGTAACGCCCCTTTCCAAAATGAAATGCATTGTTCTGCCTTCCTGGGATTGGGCTGCCCAAGCCGCAGGAGGGCAGAAGCCTGTCTGTGAGGTGGCAGCAGCTGGGGCTGCAGTGAAAACCTCAGAAGACTGGCATGGCAGTACTGGGGGCTCATGGTGGAGCCCCCAGGGGTGCATGGAATTGCCCCCCCCCAATACCAGAATCAGATTGTGGGGACAATTTCCGGTTCTTAGACACCTCACATGGCCATATTTGGAGTTACCACTGTGAAGCTACATATAGTGCAGACTTATGGCATCCCCGCACTCATGAAGTCTGGGAAAATGGGCCTGGACGACGTGGGGACACCTCTGCTAGTGCAGGGGTGCCCTCACACACATGTACTATGCACCTAGCCTTCATGGTCTAAAGGTTAGATATATAGGTGACTTAGAAGTGATCTGGTGCAGTGAAAATGGCTATTTAACTCAGGCTGCAATGACAGTCCTGAAGACGTGTTTGTATGAGACCCTCATGGGTGGCAAAAGGAAGGCTGCAGCCCATAAGGATCTCCTAGAACCTCAATGCCCTGGGTACCTAGTTACCATATACTAGGGACTTATAAGGGGGGGTCCATTTGCCAATTTGGAGTGGAATACTGGGTTACCAGTATGTAAGTACAAATTTTGAAATTGAGAGAGCATAAGCACTGGAGTTCTGGTTAGCAGGACTCAAGTGACACTGTCAAGCATACTGACAAAACAGTAAAACATACTGTTGTGTAGGCCACAAACTATGAGCACTAGGGTCCTGGCTAGCAGGATCCCAGTGAGACAGTAAAAACATACTGACAAACACTGACATGCAGGCCAAAAATGGGGGTGACCATGCCAGAAAGAGGCTACTTTCTCACACACTGGACTCTGTGCACACTATACTTTCATTTGGTATAGTATACACAGAGCCAGCTTCCTACAAGCGCCCCAGTAGCCTTTGTGTCCTCTGTCATATCTATGATTTTGGTGAGGGACCCAGCAACATCCAAGAGTTTATCTTGGCAAGAACACCAAGACCGGTCAGTCCCCTTCTTGGGGTCTGTAGGAAGCTAGCTCTCTATTTAGTGCACTAAAATGAAGTACACTATGCAGAGAGTCCAGTGGACCTCCAATTGGTATTGCAGAGGCAAAAGTAGATAGGAAGAATGTTTTATTTGTGGTAGTGTGGGTGAGTAGTTAGGCTTATCAGTGGGTAGAGCTAAGCATTTGTTGTACTCACTGAGGCAATAAATGAGAGAAACATTCAAAGAATAAATCTGAGACCAATTTAGAAAAATAAGATTTATTTTTATAAATGTTTCAAGCCCAAGAACTTCATAATCCGATAAGTGGATTTACAAGCATAAATAATTGACAGTTTCAAAAATCAACACTAAATGCGATTCTTTAGTTCAGCAATGGTAACCTATGGGAGGAAAACAAGAATGAAGGTTTGCACATATGTACATGACTTACAAATCTAGTCTTCGGGGTTTTAGGTTAACACTAAGCAAGGTTCAAATCTGTACCAAGAGTGCACCCACAGCAGCAAAAGGGCGGCCACGTATAGAGGTCAGATTTGGAGTTGGGTGCCCAATGTTAACCAATAGAGACTGGGGTGAACAAATATGCACTGCTCACAGGTGAGTAAAGCAGTGTCAGGGGTCGATCTCCTGGGGTTGAGGCAATTACAGGGTGGGGGGGGGGGCAACAAGGCAGCACCAACCTTACATCTTCAGTGGCACAAGAATGGCTGGGTGCAGAGTGCCAACACAGTGTTGAGCCCCCAATGCATGTTAATGGGGGAGATCAGTTTTGGAAAAAGGCTGCAGGCTTGGGCCCAGAGGCTGAATGAAGAAAACCCACCACTGCCCAGGTAAGTTCTGATGCTAGGGGATGTAGGGACACTGACAGTCCAGCTCACCATGTTCCAGGGGCGTGAGGTGCAGGGGTGTCTTTTGGCATCTGACACAGCTTATCAAGTAGGTCATTATTAGGGGGAGTCTTCAGTTTGAGGCAGCAGGTTTTGAGGCAGAGTGCGGCAGGGGTCAGCCCATAGTTCTAAGACCGGCTACTGGGTCTGAAAGGTTCTCCGTAGTTCAGCAAAGGTCAGGAATCCTTTGAAGGCTCCCAAACACGTGTCTGCGAACCGTAAAAAAGAAAAAAAGCCAGCCAACCTCTGTTTGTTTGGTTGCCCAAACGCTGTGCGATGGGAGCGAGAGGGGTTTGGCCGTCCAATCTGTGCTTTTCCCAAAGTTAAAGGCCATACCGTGCAGGGGTTGGCAGCATGTGTATTGTTGAGTGCCGGGCTTTGCCTAGGCCATATTCTTTGGTCAGCCTCTGCTAGTTTGTCTTCTGCAGCAGGTTAAAGCCGTTTGACCAAGTGTGGGTCGGCTACCCACAGCTAGCTCTCAAAGAGCATAGCCAAAAGCCATGCACAGCCAGATAGGGTATACTTTTATTCAAGTGGATGAAATAGTGTCAAAAAATCACTTAATACAAAAAGTACACGTATGGTTGCAAATTATAACCACCGTCTATAACTTGCTCAACAGTAATGCAAACCATTACTTGAACATGATAATTAAAAAGCAACACCTACTGAAACGAAAAACGTGCTAATGCAATCATGGCAGTCTCTTCTATGGTTTTAAAGGTTAATATGATATGTAATCTAGTTTGTAAGATTCTAAGATCATTTACAATGTTTGTCATTACATCTTTACATCTGGGGTAGAAGGAAGGTCATGAGTATTACATCAGAGTTATTGTTTGCATGGTCATTGATGGCGTTACGGATTGTGGAGTGAACTATAAATTATGAATATTGGCGATTTTTAGGTTTTAACTCAACCATAACTGTGTTTTAAATGTGGATCAGATGCACTTTCCATTAAAAAGGCATTGTTTGATTTGCCTCTCACTTTGCCTAGTGTAGATGGAGCTGCACGAAATTTGCCAGTTGAAAACGTTAGTCTGCTAAAGTTTGGCATACCAGATTTTGTGAAAAGGGAGGGTCACAAAAGTTAAATTTTTCATTTTATTGCCTTAGGAAATTTTTGCTCCCACCTGCCACAAAACAACGCTGCAAGAGTTTACAGCCAATGTGACATGAAGGTATAACTTTACTTAGAAAACGTGCTTTTGTTGATTAGGTCTAAATTTGTTACAGCAGCAGATTCCTCTCCTTGTGAATATCCCCAGGCTGCAGACTTGATCGAGTATTTTTTAGGTTGAGGCTAGGCAGTGCATGCACTGTCTCTTCGAGACATGCTGTATCCATTCTGTGGGCTTACAGTGCGCCCATTGGCTTTTTCTTCGTCCCTTCAATTGTCCTTCAAAAATACTTGCTTGCTGTCCTTCCTCTTTGTCTCTCCTTTTTAGGTCTCGGCTAGACGGCATGTGCGTGGTCTCGCAGAAACCTGTTGTGTTCAGTCTGTGGCTTTAGCCCACCCATAGGCTTTCCATTAGCTCTCCATTGCCACTCTGAAATCGTTTGCCCTATTTGTCTATGGCATGAATGCGTAATGCCACGCCTGTGTTTGGCCCTGCCCGAGAGCATGGACCAAGTAATTGTAAACCCTCCCCACATTTTGGGGACTACTTTTTCATTTGTCTTGAAGCACTCAGTGCAAGTGCTCGTGTTTTCAGTTCACTCTCCATGTCCCCGATCTCCTGTATCAATACCAGCACTGGTGGTACTTTTATTTTTAATTAGTCATTGTGATCCTTCACCCATAGTAAGTCATGCCATAGCATTCCATCAGTAAAAACAGTGTGACAAGGTGTCCTAACATGGTCCCAGGATCAGTAACTTTGAACATTTTTTTTTCTCCAAATAATTGAAGGTGGCTTTTCTTAAAGAATAGCTTTTGGGAGAGCGGTGGCTCGGCTAGTGTGTTTTTTTGGGGCAGGGTTGGGGGTTGACTGTTTCTATTATTTTGCCAGCTAGTACTGACTGGCGGCTAGCATTGAAGCTATGACGCATGTGATTTTACTGCAACAATTAACTCAGGAGGAGTAGCATGTTCTTGCAGCGATTCCATAGGTCTTTGCACACATGAGGTGCATGCTACATTATGTTGCTTCCTGCGGTTGAGGAAAAAAAAATACACATTTGGACTGCAGAAATTCGAGTGCATCTACATATTTATTTTGATGCTGAGCTACAGCCTTGCTGCTTTAAGACCGTGGAGCAGGACCCAGGAGCTTTGAAAGTAATTGTTTCCCCATTGTGTGGCAAGGCCATTCACGCCTCCTTGTTTGTGTTTACAGCTGCTCTGTGATCATCAGGTCTCGTCTCTTCCTGTTTCTTTCTGGTGCCAGCTCTGTTGTCGGAAGGGGGCTGGACATTTTCTGTTACATTCCAGGAGGCATGGGTCATGTTTCAGAAGCGTCCCTAAGATAGAGATATGTTGACGCCTGCGTGATGTGAAGATCATGCTTATTAGAGATGCATTTCTATTGCTTTCATGTCAGCCTTTTACAATGTGCCTTTGGGTGAAAGGAGCACGGGTGCAAAAGCAGTTAATTTTATGGCACTGGGCATGTACACAGGGCCCCTCTTTTCTCCCTCAGATGATGTTTAAACGTGGCCTTATCTCAGGGTACAAAACTACATCGTAATGAAGTATGTGTTTATCTGTTGGAAGCCAGCAAATTTGAACTGCTCTTCTTTGAGGAAATTAGTGGAAAATGCAAATGCATTACCTGAATTTGATGCAGTTTGTGGCAGTCAAGTGCAGAACCTGCAACGTTTCACACCTATGTGTTGGTTAACTTACTTATGCCACTTCCAGCCAGCTGTGTATTTCTCCGTTATAGTTATCTGCACATTCATGTGCCTCTGGAACTAACTTCTAGCTCCAAAATGTAAGGTGTCGATGACCAAAAGAAAAGAAAGCTGCTCAAGTTTGTCGTAAAATCTTGACAACAAATGACAGTGATATGTCACAGCACCGGGCAAATTACCAGTGCATGCCTAAGTTGGCTAGATGCAATTCCCTGAAAGCTTATGCATGCAGCCGGGAAGCAAAGGGGCTCACTGAGATATAGAATTTCGGCCATCTTTGTCTTCAGGCAGTGACACGTTTAAGAATAAACTGAAACAAGCATCAATTATGCATCAGCCAATCACATTGCTCTTGTGAGACCTACTGTCATGCTGAATTCTGAGAGGCATGCTAGCCAATTTTGTGGGGGAAAAACGAAAAGAACTCTAAATATTTAATTGAGGTTGGAACTTGGCTGCCTAGTTCACATGTGTGTTAAAAATGCAAAATTGTCTGTATTAAGAATATCTTACTTTGTCTCACCTGACGTAGACTCACTTAGGTGAAAAAAAATAAATACTCAAAGTCCATTCAGTTGCAAATTCTTGCCATTGCCATGGTCCGGGAAACGTAATCTACCAGAGGAGCCCTCCCCCACCCCGCTGTAAAAAAAAATAAAAAATAAAAAATTCCGAAGCTTAGTTTTATTATGCAGAAGAATTAAATACAATCTTGTATTTTAAGGTCTTCAAAAACACCATCAGAGCCACTGAAATGTCAGACCTCACAAAAAGTTGTAGCTAAAATGTAGTGACCACCACCCATTATCAACAAAGACCTCCCCAAACAGGGCATACCGTATTGGACCGACACTACACATACTCCTACTCCAACTGTTTGTGAATGTTTTATTTATTTAACACTCTTAGCAGCTGTTCAGCCTTTCTGATAAGCCTTTCATGCACCTTTCACAATTGAAACACTCATTGTAAATCTGCTTGACTGAAAATGTGATACAATAACTTGCTGCGGACAATGTCATGCCCCTTGCATTTGTTAGTCATACCTCTCTCTATCTAGCTGTTGATTTGTCTGACTGTTGATCAGCCTGCCTCTGCCTGTTGATCTATCTAGATCGACTTCTATCTAGATCAACTTCTATCTGTCTAGATCAACTTCTGTCTAGATCAGCATTCATCTATCTTGATGAACATTAATGTATCTTGATCAACATCCATCTATATTGATCAATATCCATCTATTTTGATCAGCATCCATCTATCTTGATCAACATCTGTCTAGCCATCCATTATCTATTATCCATCTATGATCTATCTGTCTATAATCTATTATCCATCTATCTATCATCTATTATCCATCTATCTATCATCTATCTATCTATCATCTCTCTATCGATCATCTCTCTATCTATCATCTCTCTATCTATCATCTATCTATCTATCATCTATCTATCATCTATCTATCTATCATCTATCTGTCATCTATCTATCTGTCTATTATTCATCTGTCTGTTATCCATCTATATACTATCGATCTAGCTACTAATTTTTAATTCACTTAAGCATCTACTATTTCATACCCTTTCAGTTTTTGAGCAGCTTTAAACATAGACCAAAGGTTAACTGTTAGAAGGGCTTTGGCTAAACATGGCTATACAACATTGACAATGCCAATGCCTCTGGGATTGCTGAGACCAATTGCTGGTATGTTTACGTTTCTGTGTTTTTCTTCATTTGGGGGACTATTTTTTTCTTAGTTTCCTGCGTGTGTTTGCTTCAAGGTGGCTGCAGCAAAAGGAGCCGGCAGCAGCAGGAATATGGCTGAAACTGGCTTGGGCATCCCCATGCAGCTGAAAAGCTGTATGTCCTGGTACTGGAGCTACCTGTAGGCCATTTTGTTCTCTGTGATGCTGTGAATGCTCTACAGCCAGCACAGGCCACTGAAGATCCATAACAGCCTCCCACCCTACCCCGTTGCTTATTTCCTCCCTCCCACCCTACCCCGTTGCTTATTGCCTCCCTCCCACCCGCCCCTTTGCTTATTGCCTCCCTCCCACCCGCCCCTTTGCTTATTGCCTCACTCCCACCCGCCCCTTTGCTTATTGCCTCCCTCCCACCCGCCCCGTTGCTTATTGCCTCCCTCCCACCCGCCCCGTTGCTTATTTCCTCCCTCCCACCCGCCCCGTTGCTTATTTCCTCCCTCCCACCCGCCCCGTTGCTTTTTTCCTCCCTCCCACCCGCCCCGTTGCCTATTTCCTCCCTCCCACCCGCCCCGTTGCCTATTTCCTCCCTCCTACCCGCCCGTTGCCTATTTCCTCCCTCCCACCCGCCCCGTTGCTTATTTCCTCCCTCCCACCCGCCCGGTTGCTTATTCCCTCCCACCCACCCGCCCCGTAGCTTATTCCCTCCCACCCACCCGCAGCTTATTCCCTCCCACCCACCCGCCCCGTAGCTTATTCCCTCCCACCCGCCCGCCCCGTAGCTTATTCCCTCCCACCCGCCCGCCCCGTAGCTTATTCCCAGCCACCCGCCCGTAGCTTATTCCCACCCACCCAGCCACCCGCCCCATAGCTTATTCCCACCCTTACCAACCCGCCCGCCCCGAGGCTTATTCCCACCCACCCACCGCCCGCCCCGAGGCTTATTCCCACCCACCCACCCACCCGACCCGAGGCTTATTACCACCCACCCGCCCGCCCTGCGGCTTATTCCCACCCACCCGCCCCGCGGTTTATTCCCACCCACCCACCCGCCCGCAGCTTATTCCCACCCACCCGCCCGCAGCTTATTCCCACCCACCCACCCGCCCGCAGCTTATTCCCACCCGCCCGCCCCGCGGCTTATTCCCACCCGCCCGCCCCGCGGCTTATTCCCACCCGCCCGCCCCGCGGCTTATTCCCACCCGCCCGCCCCGCGGCTTATTCCCACCCGCCCGCCCGCCCCGCGGCTTATTCCCACCCGCCCGCCCGCCCCGCGGCTTATTCCCACCCGCCCGCCCCGCGGCTTATTCCCACCCCGCGGCTTATTCCCACCCACCCGGCGGCTTATTCCCACCCACCCGCCCGCCCCGCGGCTTATAAACCCCTTATTCCCACCCACCCGCCCGCCCCGCGGCTTATTCCCACCCGCCCGCCCCGCGGCTTATTCCCACCCGCCCGCCCCGCGGCTTATTCCCACCCACCCGCTCGCGGCTTATTCCCATCCCCCCACCCACCCGCGGCTTATTCCCACCCACCCACCCACCCACCCGCGGCTTATACCCACCCGCGGCTTATTCCCACCCACCCTCCCACCCACCCGCGGCTTATTCCCACCCACCCACCCACCCACCCACCCACCCGCGGCTTATTCCCACCCACCCACCCGCGGCTTATTGCCACCCACCCACCCACCCACCCGCGGCTTATTCCCACCCACCCACCCGCGGCTTATTCCCACCCACCCACCCGCGGCTTATTCCCTCCCACCCACCCACCCGCGGCTTATTCCCACCCACCCACCCACCCGCGGCTTATTCCCACCCACCCACCCACCCGCGGCTTATTCCCACCCACCCACCCACCCGCGGCTTATTCCCACCCGCGGCTTATTCCCACCCACCCACCCACCCGCGGCTTATTCCCACCCACCCACCCACCCGCGGCTTATTCCCACCCACCCACCCACCCGCGGCTTATTCCCACCCACCCACCCACCCACCCACCCGCGGCTTATTCCCACCCACCCAACCACCCACCCGCGGCTTATTCCCACCCACCCACCCACCCACCCGCGGCTTATTCCCACCCACCCACCCGCGGCTTATTCCCACCCACCCACCCACCCGCGGCTTATTCCCACCCACCCACCCACCCGCGGCTTATTCCCACCCACCCACCCGCTTGCGGCTTATTCCCACCCACCCACCCACCCACCCGCGGCTTGTGCCCGCGGCTTATTCCCACCCACCCACCCGCGGCTTGTGCCCGCGGCTTATTCCCAACCACCCACCCACCCACCCGCGGCTTATTACCCACCCACCCACCCGCGGCTTATTACCCACCCACCCACCCTCCCACCCACCCGCGGCTTATTACCCACCCGCGGCTTATTCCCCACCCACCCACCCACCCGCGGCTTATTCCCACCCACCCACCCGCGGCTTATTCCCACCCAGCCACCCACCCGCCCGCGGCTTATTCCCACCCAGCCACCCACCCGCCCGCGGCTTATTCCCACCCACCCACCCGCGGCTTATTCCCAAACTCGCGGCTTGCCACCCACCCACCCGCGGCTTATTCCCACCCACCCACCCGCCCACCCGCCCGCGGCTTATTCCCACCCACCCACCCGCGGCTTATTCCCACCCACCCACCCGCGGCTTATTCCCACCCACCCGCGGCTTATTCCCCCCCCACCCACCCACCCGCGGCTTATTCCCCCCCCACCCACCCACCCGCGGCTTATTCCCACCCACCCACCCACCCGCGGCTTATTCCCACCCGCGGCTTATTCCCACCCACCCACCCACCCGCGGCTTATTCCCACCCGCGGCTTATTCCCACCCACCCACCCACCCGCGGCTTATTCCCACCCACCCACCCACCCGCGGCTTATTCCCACCCACCCACCCACCCGCGGCTTATTCCCACCCACCCACCCACCCGCGGCTTATTCCCACCCACCCACCCACCCGCGGCTTATTCCCACCCGCGGCTTATTCCCACCCACCCACCCACCCGCCCGCGGCTTATTCCCACCCACCCACCCACCCGCCCGCGGCTTATTCCCACCCACCCACCCACCCGCGGCTTATTCCCACCCACCCACCCACCCGCCCGCGGCTTATTCCCACCCACCCACCCACCCGCCCGCGGCTTATTCCCACCCACCCACCCACCCACCCGCGGCTTATTCCCACCCACCCACCCACCCGCGGCTTATTCCCACCCGCGGCTTATTCCCACCCACCCGCGGCTTATTCCCACCCACCCACCCGCGGCTTATTCCCACCCACCCACCCACCCGCGGCTTATTCCCACCCACCCACCCGCGGCTTATTCCCACCCACCCACCCGCGGCTTATTCCCACCCACCCGCGGCTTATACCCACCCACGGCTTATTCCCACCCACCCGCCCGCGGCTTATTCCCACCCATCCACCCACCCACCCGAGGCTTATTCCCACCCACCCACCCGCGGCTTATTCCCACCCACCCACCCACGGCTTATTCCCACCCACCCACCCACCCGCGGCTTATTCCCAACCACCCACCCGCGGCTTATTCCCACCCACCCACCCACCCGCGGCTTATTCCCACCCACCCACCCACCCGCGGCTTATTCCCACCCACCCACCCGCGGCTTATTCCCACCCACCCACCCACCCGCGGCTTATTCCCACCCACCCACCCACCCACCCGCGGCTTATTCCCACCCACCCACCCACCCGCGGCTTATTCCCACCCACCCACCCACCCACCCGCGGCTTATTCCCACCCAACGGCTTATTCCCACCCGCGGCTTATTCCCACCCACCCACGGCTTATTCCCACCCACCCACCCGCGGCTTATTCCCACCCACCCACCCACCCGCGGCTTATTCCCACCCACCCACCCGCGGCTTATTCCCACCCACCCACCCACCCGCGGCTTATTCCCACCCACCCACCCACCCGCGGCTTATTCCCACCCACCCGCGGCTTATTCCCACCCACCCACCCGCGGCTTATTCCCACCCGCGGCTTATTCCCACCCACCCACCCACCCGCGGCTTATTCCCACCCACCCACCCACCCGCGGCTTATTCCCACCCACCGACCCACCCGCGGCTTATTCCCACCCACCCACCCACCCGCGGCTTATTCCCACCCACCCACCCACCCGCGGCTTATTCCCACCCACCCACCCACCCACGGCTTATTCCCACCCACCCGCGGCTTATTCCCACCCACCCACCCACCCACCCGCGGCTTATTCCCACCCACCCACCCACCCGCGGCTTATTCCCACCCACCCACCCACCCGCGGCTTATTCCCACCCACCCACCCACCCACCCGCGGCTTATTCCCACCCACCCACCCACCCGCGGCTTATTCCCACCCACCCACCCACCCGCGGCTTATTCCCACCCACCCACCCACCCACCCACGGCTTATTCCCACCCACCCACGGCTTATTCCCACCCACCCACCCACGGCTTATTCCCACCCACCCACCCACGGCTTATTCCCACATACCCACCCGCGGCTTATTCCCAAACCCGCGGCTTATACCCACCTGCGGCTTATTCCCACCCACCCGCGGCTTATTCCCACCCACCCACCCACCCGCGGCTTATTCCCAACGGCTTATTCCCACCCACCCACCCGCCCGCAGTTTATTCCCACCCACCCGCCCACGGCTTATTCCCACCCACCCGCCCGCAGCTTATTCCCACCCACCCACCCGCGGCTTATTCCCAACCACCCACCCGCGGCTTATTCCCACCCACCCGCGGCTTATTCCCACCCACCCACCCACCCACCCACCCGCGGCTTATTCCCACCCACCCGCGGCTTATTCCCACCCACCCACCCACCCTCCCGCGGCTTATTCCCACCCACCCTCCCGCGGCTTATTCCCACCCACCCACCCACCCTCCCGCGGCTTATTCCCACCCACCCACCCGCCCTCCCGCGGCTTATTCCCACCCACCCACCCGCCCTCCCGCGGCTTATTTTATTCCCACCCACCCACCCACCCTCCCGCGGCTTATTCCCTCCCACCCACCCACCCTCCCGCGGCTTATTCCCTCCCACCCACCCACCCGCGGCTTATTCCCTCCCACCCACCCGCGGCTTATTCCCACCCACCCACCCACCCATCTGCAGGTTATTCCAACCCACCCGCGGCTTGCCCACCCACCCGCGGCTTATTCCCACCCGCCCACCCACCCATCCGAAGGTTACCACCCACCAACCCACCCGCGGCTTACCCGCCCACCCACCCGCGGCTTATTCCCACCCACCCGCGGCTTATTCCCACCCGCGGCTTATTCCCACCCATCCAACCAACCGCCCGCGGCTTACTCCCACCCACCCGCGGCTTATTCCCACCCACCCACCCGCGGCTTATTCCCACCCACCCGCCCGCGGCTTATTATCACCCACCCACCCGCGGCTTATTCCCACCCACCCACCCACCCACCCGCGGCTTATTCCCACCCGCGGCTTATTCCCACCCACCCACCCACCCGCGGCTTATTCCCACCCACCCACCCACCCACCCGCGGCTTATTCCCAAACCCACCCGCGGCTTATTCCCAAACCCACCCGCGGCTTATTCCCAAACCCACCGCGGCTTATTCCCACCCACCCACCCGCGGCTTATTCCCACCCACCCACCCGCGGCTTATTCCCACCCGCCCGCGGCTTATTCCGACCCGCCCGCGGCTTATTCCCACCCGCCCGCGGCTTATTCCCAACCAACCAACCAACCGACCGCGGCTTATTCCCGCCCGCGGCTTATTCCCACCCACCCACCCGCGGCTTATTCCCACCCACCCACCCACCCGCGGCTTATTCCCACCCACCCACCCACCCGCGGCTTATTCCCACCCACCCACCCACCCGCGGCTTATTCCCACCCGCGGCTTATTCCCACCCACCCACCCGCGGCTTATTCCCACCCACCCACCCGCGGCTTATTCCCACCCACCCACCCGCGGCTTATTCCCACCCACCCACCCGCCCGCGGCTTATTCCCACCCACCCACCCGCCCGCGGCTTATTCCCACCCACCCACCCGCGGCTTATTCCCACCCACCCACCCACCCGCGGCTTATTCCCACCCACCCACCCACCCGCGGCTTATTCCCACCCACCCACCCACCCGCGGCTTATTCCCACCCACCCACCCACCCGCGGCTTATTCCCACCCACCCACCCACCCGCGGCTTATTCCCACCCACCCACCCACCCGCGGCTTATTCCCACCCACCCACCCACCCGCGGCTTATTCCCACCCACCCACCCGCGGCTTATTCCCACCCACCCACCCGCGGCTTATTCCCACCCACCCACCCACCCGCCCGCGGCTTATTCCCACCCACCCACCCACCCGCGGCTTATTCCCACCCGCGGCTTATTCCCACCCACCCACCCACCCGCGGCTTATTCCCACCCACCCACCCACCCGCGGCTTATTCCCACCCACCCACCCGCCCGCGGCTTATTCCCACCCACCCACCCGCCCGCGGCTTATTCCCACCCACCCATCCACCCGCCCGCGGCTTATTCCCACCCACCCATCCACCCGCCCGCGGCTTATTCCCACCCACCCATCCACCCGCCCGCGGCTTATTCCCACCCACCCATCCACCCGCCCGCGGCTTATTCCCACCCACCCATCCACCCGCCCGCGGCTTATTCCCACCCACCCATCCACCCGCCCGCGGCTTATTCCCACCCACCCATCCACCCGCCCGCGGCTTATTCCCACCCACCCGCGGCTTATTCCCACCCACCCGCCCACCCGCGGCTTATTCCCACCCACCCGCCCACCCGCGGCTTATTCCCACCCACCCGCCCACCCGCGGCTTATTCCCACCCACCCGCCCACCCGCGGCTTATTCCCACCCACCCGCCCACCCGCGGCTTATTCCCACCCACCCACCCACCCGCGGCTTATTCCCACCCACCCACCCACCCGCGGCTTATTCCCACCCACCCACCCACCCACCCGCGGCTTATTCCAACCCACCCACCCGCGGCTTATTCCCACCCACCCACCCACCCACCCGCGGCTTATTCCCACCCACCCACCCACCCACCCGCGGCTTATTCCCACCCACCCACCCGCGGCTTATTCCCACCCACCCACCCACCCACCCGCGGCTTATTCCCACCCACCCACGGCTTATTCCCACCCACCCACCCACCCGCCCGCGGCTTATTCCCACCCACCCACCCACCCGCCCGCGGCTTATTCCCACCCACCCACCCACCCGCCCGCGGCTTATTCCCACCCACCCACCCACCCGCGGCTTATTCCCACCCACCCACCCACCCGCGGCTTATTCCCACCCACCCACCCACCCGCGGCTTATTCCCACCCACCCACCCACCCACCCACCCGCGGCTTATTCCCACCCACCCACCCACCCGCGGCTTATTCCCACCCACCCACCCACGGCTTATTCCCTCCCACCCACCCACCCGCGGCTTATTCCCTCCCACCCACCCGCGACTTATTCCCATCCACCCACCCACCCACCGCTTATTCCCACCCTCCCGCGGCTTATTCCCACCCACCCGCGGCTTATTCCCCCCACCCACCCGCCCCTGTTGCTTATTCCCACCCACCCACGGCTTATTCCCACCCACCCACCCACCCGCGGCTTATTCCCCCCCACCCACCCACCCGCGGCTTATATCCCCCCCACCCACCCACCCGCGGCTTATTCCCCCCATCCACCCGCCCCTGTTGCTTATTCCCCCCCCCCAAGCCCCTGTTGCTTATTCCCCCCCACCCACCCGCCCGCCCCTGTTGCTTATTCCCCCCCACCCACCCGCCCGCCCCTGTTGCTTATTCCCCCCCACCCACCCGCCCGCCCCTGTTGCTTATTCCCCCCCACCCACCCGCCCGCCCCTGTTGCTTATTCCCCCCCACCCACCCGCCCGCCCCTGTTGCTTATTCCCCCCACCCACCCCTGTTGCTTATTCCCCACCCGCCCCTGTTGCTTATTCCCCCCCCACCCACCCGCCCTGTTGCTTATTCCCCCCACCCACCCACCCGCCCTGTTGCTTATTCCCCCCACCCACCCACCCGCCCTGTTGCTTATTCCCCCCACCCACCCACCCGCCCTGTTGCTTATTCCCCCCACCCACCCACCCGCCCTGTTGCTTATTCCCCCCACCCACCCACCCGCCCTGTTGCTTATTCCCCCCACCCACCCACCCGCCCTGTTGCTTATTCCGGTTGCTTATTCCCCCCACCCACCCACCCGCCCTGTTGCTTATTCCCCCCACCCACCCACCCGCCCTGTTGCTTATTCCCCCCACCCACCCACCCGCCCTGTTGCTTATTCCCCCCCACCCACCCACCCGCCCTGTTGCTTATTCCCCCCCACCCACCCACCCGCCCTGTTGCTTATTCCCCCCACCCACCCACCCGCCCTGTTGCTTATTCCCCCCACCCACCCACCCGCCCTGTTGCTTATTCCCCCCACCCACCCACCCGCCCTGTTGCTTATTCCCCCCACCCACCCACCCGCCCTGTTGCTTATTCCCCCCACCCACCCACCCGCCCTGTTGCTTATTCCCCCCACCCACCCACGGCTTATTCCCTCCCACCCACCCGCCCGCGGCTTATTCCCATCCACCCACCCGCCCGCGGCTTATTCCCATCCACCCACCCGCCCGCGGCTTATTCCCTCCCACCCACCCACGGCTTATTCCCTCCCACCCACCCGCGGCTTATTCCCATCCACCCACCCGCGGCTTATTCCCCCCACCCACCCGCCCGCCCCTGTTGCTTATTCCCCCCCACCCACCCACCCGCCCGCCCCTGTTGCTTATCCCCCCCCCCCACCCACCCGCCCCTGTTGCTTATTCCCCCCCCCACCCACCCGCCCGCCCCTGTTGCTTATTCCCCCCCCCCACCCACCCGCCCCTGTTGCTTATTCCCCCCCCCCACCCACCCGCCCCTGTTGCTTATTCCCCCCCCCACCCACCCGCCCCTGTTGCTTATTCCCCCCACCCACCCACCCGCCCTGTTGCTTATTCCCCCCACCCACCCACCCACCCGCCCTGTTGCTTATTCCCCCCACCCACCCACCCGCCCTGTTGCTTATTCCCCCCCTGTTGCTTATTCCACCCACCCACCCGCCCCTGTTGCTTATTCCACCCACCCGCCCCTGTTGCTTATTCCCCCCACCCACCCGCCCCTGTTGCTTACTCCACCCACCCACCCGCCCCTGTTGCTTATTCCCCCCACCCACCCACCCGCCCCTGTTGCCTAAACCCGCACCCACCCACCCGCCCCTGTTGCTTATTCCCCCCACCCACCCGCCCCTGTTGCTTATTCCCCCCACCCACCCGCCCCTGTTGCTTATTCCCCCCACCCACCCGCCCCTGTTGCTTATTCCCCCCACCCACCCACCCGCCCCTGTTGCTTATTCCCCCCACCCACCCACCCGCCCCTGTTGCTTATTCCCCCCCACCCACCCACCCGCCCCTGTTGCTTATTCCCCCCCACCCACCCACCCGCCCCTGTTGCTTATTCCCCCCCACCCACCCACCCGCCCCTGTTGCTTATTCCCCCCCACCCACCCACCCGCCCCTGTTGCTTATTCCCCCCACCCACCCGCCCCTGTTGCTTATTCCCCCCACCCGCCCCTGTTGCTTATTCCCCCCACCCGCCCCTGTTGCTTATTCCCCCTCCCACCCGTCCCTGTTGCTTATTCCCCCCCACCCGCCCCTGTTGCTTATTCCCCCCACCCACCCGCCCCTGTTGCTTATTCCCCCCACCCGCCCCTGTTGCTTATTCCCCCTCCCACCCGTCCCTGTTGCTTATTCCCCCCCACCCACCCGCCCCTGTTGCTTATTCCCGCTGCCCAACCGCCCCTGTTGCTTATTCCCCCACCCACCCACCCCTGTTGCTTATTCCCCCCACCCACCCACCCCTGTTGCTTATTCCCCCCACCCACCCACCCGCCCCTGTTGCTTATTCCCCCCACCCACCCACCCGCCCCTGTTGCTTATTCCCCCCACCCACCCACCCGCCCCTGTTGCTTATTCCCCCCACCCACCCACCCGCCCCTGTTGCTTATTCCCCCCACCCACCCGCCCCTGTTGCTTATTCCCCCCCCACCCGCCCCTGTTGCTTATTCCCCCCACCCACCCGCCCGCCCCTGTTGCTTATTCCCCCCACCCACCCGCCCCTGTTGCTTATTCCACCCACCCGCCCCTGTTGCTTATTCCCCCCACCCACCCACCCGTCCCTGTTGCTTATTCCCCCCACCCACCCACCCGTCCCTGTTGCTTATTCCCCCCACCCACCCACCCGCCCCTGTTGCTTATTCCCCCCCCACCCACCCGCCCCTGTTGCTTATTCCCCCCACCCACCCACCCGCCCCTGTTGCTTATTCCCCCCACCCACCCACCCGCCCCTGTTGCTTATTCCCCCCACCCACCCACCCGCCCCTGTTGCTTATTCCCCCCACCCACCCCTGTTGCTTATTCCCCCCACCCACCCGCCCCTGTTGCTTATTCCCCCACCACCCACCCACCCGCCCCTGTTGCTTATTCCCCACCCACCCCTGTTGCTTATTACCCACCCACCCGCCCCTGTTGCTTATTCCCCAGCCACCCACCCGCCCCTGTTGCTTATTCCCCCCCCACCCACCCGCCCCTGTTGCTTATTCCCCCCACCCACCCGCCCCTGTTGCTTATTCCCCCCACCCACCCACCCACCCTGTTGCTTATTCCCCCCACCCACCCACCCACCCTGTTGCTTATTCCCCCCACCCACCCACCCACCCTGTTGCTTATTCCCCCCACCCACCCACCCTGTTGCTTATTCCCCCCACCCACCCACCCACCCTGTTGCTTATTCCCCCCACCCACCCACCCACCCTGTTGCTTATTCCCCCCACCCACCCACCCACCCTGTTGCTTATTCCCCCCACCCACCCGCCCCTGTTGCTTATTCCCCCCACCCACCCAGTTGCTTATTCCCCCCCCACCCACCCGCCCCTGTTGCTTATTCCCCCCCACCCACCCACCCAACCGCCCCTGTTGCTTATTCCCCCCCACCCACCCAACCGCCCCTGTTGCTTATTCCCCCCCACCCGCCCCTGTTGCTTATTCCCCCCACCCACCCACCCGCCCCTGTTGCTTATTCCCCCCACCCACCCACCCGCCCCTGTTGCTTATTCCCCCCACCCACCCACCCGCCCCTGTTGCTTATTCCCCCCACCCACCCACCCGACCCTGTTGCTTATTCCCCCCACCCACCCGCCCCTGTTGCTTATTCCCCCCACCCACCCACCCGCCCCTGTTGCTTATTCCCCCCACCCACCCACCCGTGTTGCTTATTCCCCCCACCCACCCACCCGTGTTGCTTATTCCCCCCACCCGCCCCTGTTGCTTATTCCCCCACCCACCCGCCCCTGTTGCTTATTCCCCCCACCCACCCGCCCCTGTTGCTTATTCCCCCCACCCACCCGCCCCTGTTGCTTATTCCCCCCACCCACCCGCCCCTGTTGCTTATTCCCACCCACCCGCCCCTGTTGCTTATTCCCCCCCACCCACCCAACCGCCCCTGTTGCTTATTCCCCCCCACCCACCCAACCGCCCCTGTTGCTTATTCCCCCCCACCCACCCACCCGCCCCTGTTGCTTATTCCCCCCCACCCACCCACCCGCCCCTGTTGCTTATTCCCCCCCACCCACCCACCCACCCGCCCCTGTTGCTTATTCCCCCCCACCCGCCCCTGTTGCTTATTCCACCCACCCACCCGCCCCTGTTGCTTATTCCCCCCACCCACCCGCCCCTGTTGCTTATTCCCCCCACCCACCCGCCCCTGTTGCTTATTCCCCCCACCAACCCGCCCGCCCCTGTTGCTTATTCCCCCCACCCACCCGCCCGCCCCTGTTGCTTATTCCCCCCACCCACCCACCCGCCCCTGTTGCTTATTCCCCCACCCACCCGCCCCTGTTGCTTATTCCCCCCACCCACCCACCCGCCCCTGTTGCTTATTCCCCCCACCCACCCGCCCCTGTTGCTTATTAACCTGCCCCTGTTGCTTATTCCCCCCACCCACCCACCCGCCCCTGTTGCTTATTCCCCCCACCCACCCGCCCCTGTTGCTTATTCCCCCCACCCACCCGCCCTGTTGCTTATTCCCCCCACCCACCCGCCCTGTTGCTTATTCCCCCCACCCACCCACCCGCCCTGTTGCTTATTCCCCCCACCCACCCACCCGCCCTGTTGCTTATTCCCCCCACCCACCCACCCGCCCTGTTGCTTATTCCCCCCACCCACCCACCCGCCCTGTTGCTTATTCCCCCCACCCACCCGCCCTGTTGCTTATTCCCCCCAACCACCCACCCGCCCTGTTGCTTATTCCACCCACCCACCCACCCGCCCTGTTGCTTATTCCCCCACCCCCCCACCCGCCCTGTTGCTTATTCCCCCCACCCACCCACCCGCCCGGTTGCTTATTCCCCCCACCCACCCGCCCGGTTGCTTATTCCCCCCACCCACCCGCCCTGTTGCTTATTCCCCCCCACCCACCCGCCCTGTTGCTTATTCCCCCCCACCCACCCGCCCTGTTGCTTATTCCCCCACCCCCCCACCCGCCCTGTTGCTTATTCCCCCCACCCACCCACCCGCCCGGTTGCTTATTCCCCCCACCCACCCACCCTGTTGCTTATTCCCCCCACCCACCCACCCGCCCTGTTGCTTATTCCACCCACCCACCCGCCCTGTTGCTTATTCCACCCACCCACCCACCCGCCCTGTTGCTTATTCCACCCACCCACCCACCCGCCCTGTTGCTTATTCCCCCCACCCACCCACCCGCCCTGTTGCTTATTCCCCCCATTGTTGCTTATTCCCCCCACCCACCCACCCGCCCTGTTGCTTATTCCCCCCACCCACCCACCCGCCCCTGTTGCTTATTCCCCCCACCCACCCACCCGCCCCTGTTGCTTATTCCACCCACCCACCCGCCCTGTTGCTTATTCCCCCCACCCACCCACCCGCCCTGTTGCTTATTCCCCCCACCCACCCTGTTGCTTATTCCCCCCACCCACCCACCCGCCCTGTTGCTTATTCAACCCACCCACACACCCGCCCTGTTGCTTATTCCACCCACCCACCCACCCGCCCTGTTGCTTATTCCCCCCACCCACCCACCCGCCCTGTTGCTTATTCCCCCCATTGTTGCTTATTCCCCCCACCCACCCACCCGCCCTGTTGCTTATTCCCCCCACCCACCCACCCGCCCCTGTTGCTTATTCCCCCCACCCACCCACCCGCCCCTGTTGCTTATTCCCCCCACCCACCCACCCGCCCCTGTTGCTTATTCCCCCCACCCACCCACCCGCCCCTGTTGCTTATTCCCCCCACCCACCCGCGTTGCTTATTCCCCCCACCCACCCGCCCCTGTTGCTTATTCTCCCCACCCACCCACCCGCCCGCCCCTGTTGCTTATTCCCCCCACCCACCCACCCGCCCCTGTTGCTTATTCCCCCCACCCACCCACCCGCCCCTGTTGCTTATTCCCCCCACCCACCCACCCGCCCCTGTTGCTTATTCCCCCCACCCGCCCCTGTTGCTTATTCCCCCACCCACCCGCCCCTGTTGCTTATTCCCCCCACCCACCCGCCCCTGTTGCTTATTCCCCCCACCCACCCGCCCCTGTTGCTTATTCCCCCCACCCACCCGCCCCTGTTGCTTATTC
Source organism: Pleurodeles waltl (assembly GCF_031143425.1). NCBI lineage: Eukaryota > Metazoa > Chordata > Amphibia > Caudata > Salamandridae > Pleurodeles > Pleurodeles waltl. The sequence continues at coordinate 490,566,973 of NC_090449.1, read as the reverse complement.
CCCCCACCCGCCCCTGTTGCTTATTCCCCCCACCCACCCACCCGCGTTGCTTATTCCCCCCACCCACCCACCCGCCCCTGTTGCTTATTCCCACCCACCCGCCCCTGTTGCTTATTCCCACCCACCCGCCCATGTTGCTTATTCCCCCCCCACCCACCCGCCCCTGTTGCTTATTCCCCCCCCACCCACCCGCCCCTGTTGCTTATTCCCCCCCACCCACCCAACCGCCCCTGTTGCTTATTCCCCCCCACCCGCCCCTGTTGCTTATTCCACCCACCCACCCACCCGCCCCTGTTGCTTATTCCACCCACCCACCCACCCGCCCCTGTTGCTTATTCCCCCCACCCACCCACCCGCCCCTGTTGCTTATTCCCCCCACCCACCCGCCCCTGTTGCTTATTCCCCCCACCCACCCGCCCCTGTTGCTTATTCCCCCCACCCACCCACCCGCCCCTGTTGCTTATTCCCCCCACCCACCCACCCGCCCCTGTTGCTTATTCCCCCCACCCACCCGCCCCTGTTGCTTATTCCCCCCACCCACCCGCCCCTGTTGCTTATTCCCCCCACCCACCCACCCGCCCCTGTTGCTTATTAACCTGCCCCTGTTGCTTATTCCCCCCACCCACCCACCCGCCCTGTTGCTTATTCCCCCCACCCACCCACCCGCCCTGTTGCTTATTCCCCCCACCCACCCACCCGCCCTGTTGCTTATTCCCCCCACCCACCCACCCGCCCTGTTGCTTATTCCCCCCACCCACCCGCCCTGTTGCTTATTCCCCCCACCCACCCACCCGCCCTGTTGCTTATTCCCCCCACCCACCCACCCGCCCTGTTGCTTATTCCACCCACCCACCCACCCGCCCTGTTGCTTATTCCACCCACCCACCCACCCGCCCTGTTGCTTATTCCACCCACCCACCCACCCGCCCTGTTGCTTATTCCACCCACCCACCCACCCGCCCTGTTGCTTATTCCACCCACCCACCCACCCGCCCTGTTGCTTATTCCCCCACCCCCCCACCCGCCCTGTTGCTTATTCCCCCACCCCCCCACCCGCCCTGTTGCTTATTCCCCCACCCCCCCACCCGCCCTGTTGCTTATTCCCCCCACCCCCCACCCGCCCTGTTGCTTATTCCCCCCACCCACCCGCCCGGTTGCTTATTCCCCCCACCCACCCACCCGCCCTGTTGCTTATTCCCCCCACCCACCCACCCACCCACCCACCCGCCCTGTTGCTTATTCCCCCCACCCACCCACCCTGTTGCTTATTCCACCCACCCACCCACCCGCCCTGTTGCTTATTCCACCCACCCACCCACCCGCCCTGTTGCTTATTCCACCCACCCACCCGCCCTGTTGCTTATTCCACCCACCCACCCACCCGCCCTGTTGCTTATTCCCCCCATTGTTGCTTATTCCCCCCACCCACCCGCCCTGTTGCTTATTCCCCCCACCCACCCACCCGCCCCTGTTGCTTATTCCACCCACCCACCCGCCCCTGTTGCTTATTCCACCCACCCGCCCCTGTTGCTTATTCCACCCACCCGCCCCTGTTGCTTATTCCACCCACCCACCCGCCCCTGTTGCTTATTCCCCCCACCCACCCGCCCTGTTGCTTATTCCCCCCACCCACCCACCCGCCCTGTTGCTTATTCCCCCCACCCACCCACCCGCCCTGTTGCTTATTCCCCCCACCCACCCACCCGCCCTGTTGCTTATTCCCCCCATTGTTGCTTATTCCCCCCACCCACCCGCCCCTGTTCCTTATTCCCCCCACCCACCCACCCGCCCCTGTTGCTTATTCCCCCCACCCACCCGCCCCTGTTGCTTATTCCCCCCACCCACCCACCCGCCCCTGTTGCTTATTCCCCCCACCCACCCACCCGCCCCTGTTGCTTATTCCCCCCACCCACCCGCCCCTGTTGCTTATTCCCCCCACCCACCCACCCGCGTTGCTTATTCCCCCCACCCACCCGCCCCTGTTGCTTATTCCCACCCACCCACCCACGGCTTATTCCCACCCACCCACCCACCCGCGGCTTATTCCCACCCACCCACCCACCCGCGGCTTATTCCCCCCCACCCACCCACCCGCGGCTTATTCCCCCCACCCACCCGCCCCTGTTGCTTATTCCCCCCCCCCAAGCCCCTGTTGCTTATTCCCCCCCACCCACCCGCCCGCCCCTGTTGCTTATTCCCCCCCACCCACCCGCCCGCCCCTGTTGCTTATTCCCCCCCACCCACCCGCCCGCCCCTGTTGCTTATTCCCCCCCACCCACCCGCCCGCCCCTGTTGCTTATTCCCCCCACCCACCCGCCCCTGTTGCTTATTCCCCCCACCCACCCGCCCGCCCCTGTTGCTTATTCCCCCCACCCACCCCTGTTGCTTATTCCCCACCCGCCCCTGTTGCTTATTCCCCCCCCACCCACCCACCCGCCCTGTTGCTTATTCCCCCCCCACCCACCCGCCCTGTTGCTTATTCCCCCCACCCACCCACCCGCCCTGTTGCTTATTCCCCCCACCCACCCACCCGGTTGCTTATTCCCCCCACCCACCCACCCGCCCTGTTGCTTATTCCCCCCACCCACCCACCCGCCCTGTTGCTTATTCCCCCCACCCACCCACCCGCCCTGTTGCTTATTCCGGTTGCTTATTCCCCCCACCCACCCACCCGCCCTGTTGCTTATTCCCCCCACCCACCCACCCGCCCTGTTGCTTATTCCCCCCACCCACCCACCCGCCCTGTTGCTTATTCCCCCCCACCCACCCGCCCTGTTGCTTATTCCCCCCCACCCACCCGCCCTGTTGCTTATTCCCCCCCACCCACCCACCCGCCCTGTTGCTTATTCCCCCCACCCACCCACCCGCCCTGTTGCTTATTCCCCCCACCCACCCACCCGCCCTGTTGCTTATTCCCCCCACCCACCCACCCGCCCTGTTGCTTTTTCCCCCCACCCACCCATGGCTTATTCCCTCCCACCCACCCGCGGCTTATTCCCATCCACCCACCCGCCCGCGGCTTATTCCCTCCCACCCACCCACGGCTTATTCCCTCCCACCCACCCGCGGCTTATTCCCATCCACCCACCCGCGGCGTATTCCCCCCACCCACCCGCCCGCCCCTGTTGCTTATTCCCCCCCCCCCACCCACCCGCCCGCCCCTGTTGCTTATCCCCCCCCCCACCCACCCGCCCCTGTTGCTTATTCCCCCCCCACCCACCCGCCCGCCCCTGTTGCTTATTCCCCCCCCCACCCACCCGCCCCTGTTGCTTATTCCCCCCCCCACCCACCCGCCCCTGTTGCTTATTCCCCCCCCCACCCACCCGCCCCTGTTGCTTATTCCCCCCCACCCACCCACCCACCCGCCCTGTTGCTTATTCCCCCCACCCACCCACCCGCCCTGTTGCTTATTCCCCCCACCCACCCACCCGCCCTGTTGCTTATACCCCCCCTGTTGCTTATTCCACCCACCCACCCACCCGCCCCTGTTGCTTATTCCCCCCACCCGCCCCTGTTGCTTATTCCCCCCACCCACCCGCCTCTGTTGCTTATTCCCCCCACCCACCCGCCCCTGTTGCTTATTCCCCCCGCCCACCCACCCGCCCCTGTTGCTTATTCCCCCCACCCACCCGCCCCTGTTGCTTACTCCACCCACCCACCCGCCCCTGTTGCTTATTCCCCCCACCCACCCACCCGCCCCTGTTGCCTAAACCCGCACCCACCCACCCGCCCCTGTTGCTTATTCCCCCCCCCACCCGCCCCTGTTGCTTATTCCCCCCACCCACCCGCCCCTGTTGCTTATTCCCCCCACCCACCCACCCGCCCCTGTTGCTTATTCCCCCCACCCACCCACCCGCCCCTGTTGCTTATTCCCCCCCACCCACCCACCCGCCCCTGTTGCTTATTCCCCCCCACCCACCCACCCGCCCCTGTTGCTTATTCCCCCCCACCCACCCACCCGCCCCTGTTGCTTATTCCCCCCCACCCACCCACCCGCCCCTGTTGCTTATTCCCCCCACCCACCCGCCCCTGTTGCTTATTCCCCCTCCCACCCGTCCCTGTTGCTTATTCCCCCCCACCCACCCGCCCCTGTTGCTTATTCCCGCTGCCCAACCGCCCCTGTTGCTTATTCCCCCACCCACCCACCCCTGTTGCTTATTCCCCCCACCCACCCACCCCTGTTGCTTATTCCCCCCACCCACCCACCCCTGTTGCTTATTCCCCCCACCCACCCACCCCTGTTGCTTATTCCCCCCACCCACCCACCCGCCCCTGTTGCTTATTCCCCCCACCCACCCGCCCCTGTTGCTTATTCCCCCCACCCACCCACCCGCCCCTGTTGCTTATTCCCCCCACCCACCCACCCGCCCCTGTTGCTTATTCCCCCCACCCACCCGCCCCTGTTGCTTATTCCCCCCCCACCCGCCCCTGTTGCTTATTCCCCCCACCCACCCGCCCCTGTTGCTTATTCCCCCCACCCACCCGCCCCTGTTGCTTATTCCCCCCACCCACCCGCCCCTGTTGCTTATTCCACCCACCCACCCGCCCCTGTTGCTTATTCCCCCCACCCACCCACCCGTCCCTGTTGCTTATTCCCCCCACCCACCCACCCGTCCCTGTTGCTTATTCCCCCCACCCACCCACCCGTCCCTGTTGCTTATTCCCCCCACCCACCCACCCGTCCCTGTTGCTTATTCCCCCCCCACCCACCCGCCCCTGTTGCTTATTCCCCCCACCCACCCACCCGCCCCTGTTGCTTATTCCCCCCACCCGCCCCTGTTGCTTATTCCCCCCACCCACCCGCCCCTGTTGCTTATTCACCCACCCACCCGCCCCTGTTGCTTATTCCCCACCCACCCCTGTTGCTTATTACCCACCCACCCGCCCCTGTTGCTTATTCCCCAGCCACCCACCCGCCCCTGTTGCTTATTCCCCCCCCACCCACCCGCCCCTGTTGCTTATTCCCCCCACCCACCCGCCCCTGTTGCTTATTCCCCCCACCCACCCGCCCCTGTTGCTTATTCCCCCCACCCACCCACCCACCCTGTTGCTTATTCCCCCCACCCACCCACCCACCCTGTTGCTTATTCCCCCCACCCACCCACCCACCCTGTTGCTTATTCCCCCCACCCACCCACCCACCCTGTTGCTTATTCCCCCCACCCACCCACCCACCCTGTTGCTTATTCCCCCCACCCACCCACCCACCCTGTTGCTTATTCCCCCCACCCACCCGCCCCTGTTGCTTATTCCCCCCACCCACCCAGTTGCTTATTCCCCCCCCACCCACCCGCCCCTGTTGCTTATTCCCCCCCACCCACCCAACCGCCCCTGTTGCTTATTCCCCCCCACCCACCCGCCCCTGTTGCTTATTCCCCCCCACCCGCCCCTGTTGCTTATTCCCCCCACCCACCCACCCACCCCTGTTGCTTATTCCCCCCACCCACCCACCCACCCCTGTTGCTTATTCCCCCCACCCACCCACCCGCCCCTGTTGCTTATTCCCCCCACCCACCCACCCGCCCCTGTTGCTTATTCCCCCCACCCACCCACCCGACCCTGTTGCTTATTCCCCCCACCCACCCGCCCCTGTTGCTTATTCCCCCCACCCACCCACCCGCCCCTGTTGCTTATTCCCCCCACCCACCCACCCGTGTTGCTTATTCCCCCCACCCACCCACCCGTGTTGCTTATTCCCCCCACCCGCCCCTGTTGCTTATTCCCCCACCCACCCGCCCCTGTTGCTTATTCCCCCCACCCACCCGCCCCTGTTGCTTATTCCCCCCACCCACCCACCCGCCCCTGTTGCTTATTCCCCCCACCCACCCACCCGCCCCTGTTGCTTATTCCCACCCACCCGCCCCTGTTGCTTATTCCCCCCCACCCACCCAACCGCCCCTGTTGCTTATTCCCCCCCACCCACCCACCCGCCCCTGTTGCTTATTCCCCCCCACCCACCCGCCCCTGTTGCTTATTCCCCCCCACCCGCCCCTGTTGCTTATTCCCCCCACCCACCCGCCCCTGTTGCTTATTCCCCCCACCCACCCGCCCCTGTTGCTTATTCCCCCCACCAACCCGCCCGCCCCTGTTGCTTATTCCCCCCACCCACCCGCCCGCCCCTGTTGCTTATTCCCCCCACCCACCCACCCGCCCCTGTTGCTTATTCCCCCACCCACCCGCCCCTGTTGCTTATTCCCCCCACCCACCCACCCGCCCCTGTTGCTTATTCCCCCCACCCACCCGCCCCTGTTGCTTATTAACCTGCCCCTGTTGCTTATTCCCCCCACCCACCCACCCGCCCCTGTTGCTTATTCCCCCCACCCACCCGCCCCTGTTGCTTATTCCCCCCACCCACCCGCCCTGTTGCTTATTCCCCCCACCCACCCACCCGCCCTGTTGCTTATTCCCCCCACCCACCCGCCCTGTTGCTTATTCCCCCCACCCACCCGCCCTGTTGCTTATTCCCCCCAACCACCCACCCGCCCTGTTGCTTATTCCACCCACCCACCCACCCGCCCTGTTGCTTATTCCCCCACCCCCCCACCCGCCCTGTTGCTTATTCCCCCACCCGCCCTGTTGCTTATTCCCCCCACCCACCCACCCGCCCGGTTGCTTATTCCCCCCACCCACCCGCCCTGTTGCTTATTCCCCCCACCCACCCGCCCTGTTGCTTATTCCCCCCCACCCACCCGCCCTGTTGCTTATTCCCCCACCCCCCCACCCGCCCTGTTGCTTATTCCCCCCACCCGCCCTGTTGCTTATTCCCCCCACCCACCCACCCGCCCGGTTGCTTATTCCCCCCACCCACCCACCCTGTTGCTTATTCCCCCCACCCACCCTGTTGCTTATTCCACCCACCCACCCGCCCTGTTGCTTATTCCACCCACCCACCCACCCGCCCTGTTGCTTATTCCACCCACCCACCCACCCGCCCTGTTGCTTATTCCCCCCATTGTTGCTTATTCCCCCCACCCACCCACCCGCCCTGTTGCTTATTCCCCCCACCCACCCACCCGCCCCTGTTGCTTATTCCACCCACCCACCCACCCGCCCCTGTTGCTTATTCCACCCACCCACCCGCCCTGTTGCTTATTCCACCCACCCACCCACCCGCCCTGTTGCTTATTCCCCCCACCCACCCACCCGCCCTGTTGCTTATTCAACCCACCCACACACCCGCCCTGTTGCTTATTCCACCCACCCACCCACCCGCCCTGTTGCTTATTCCCCCCACCCACCCACCCGCCCTGTTGCTTATTCCCCCCATTGTTGCTTATTCCCCCCACCCACCCACCCGCCCCTGTTGCTTATTCCCCCCACCCACCCACCCGCCCCTGTTGCTTATTCCCCCCACCCACCCACCCGCCCCTGTTGCTTATTCCCCCCACCCACCCACCCGCCCCTGTTGCTTATTCCCCCCACCCACCCACCCGCCCCTGTTGCTTATTCCCCCCACCCACCCGCGTTGCTTATTCCCCCCACCCACCCGCCCCTGTTGCTTATTCTCCCCACCCACCCACCCGCCCGCCCCTGTTGCTTATTCCCCCCACCCACCCACCCGCCCCTGTTGCTTATTCCCCCCACCCACCCACCCGCCCCTGTTGCTTATTCCCCCCACCCGCCCCTGTTGCTTATTCCCCCACCCACCCGCCCCTGTTGCTTATTCCCCCCACCCACCCGCCCCTGTTGCTTATTCCCCCCACCCACCCGCCCCTGTTGCTTATTCCCCCCACCCGCCCCTGTTGCTTATTCCCCCCACCCACCCACCCGCGTTGCTTATTCCCCCCACCCACCCACCCGCCCCTGTTGCTTATTCCCACCCACCCGCCCCTGTTGCTTATTCCCACCCACCCGCCCCTGTTGCTTATTCCCCCCCCACCCACCCGCCCCTGTTGCTTATTCCCCCCCACCCACCCAACCGCCCCTGTTGCTTATTCCCCCCCACCCACCCACCCGCCCCTGTTGCTTATTCCCCCCCCACCCGCCCCTGTTGCTTATTCCACCCACCCACCCACCCGCCCCTGTTGCTTATAACCCACCCACCCACCCGCCCCTGTTGCTTATTCCCCCCACCCACCCACCCGCCCCTGTTGCTTATTCCCCCCACCCACCCGCCCCTGTTGCTTATTCCCCCCACCCACCCACCCGCCCCTGTTGCTTATTCCCCCCACCCACCCGCCCCTGTTGCTTATTCCCCCCACCCACCCGCCCCTGTTGCTTATTCCCCCCACCCACCCACCCGCCCCTGTTGCTTATTAACCTGCCCCTGTTGCTTATTCCCCCCACCCACCCACCCGCCCTGTTGCTTATTCCCCCCACCCACCCACCCGCCCTGTTGCTTATTCCCCCCACCCACCCACCCTGTTGCTTATTCCCCCCACCCACCCACCCACCCGCCCTGTTGCTTATTCCACCCACCCACCCACCCACCCGCCCTGTTGCTTATTCCACCCACCCACCCACCCGCCCTGTTGCTTATTCCACCCACCCACCCGCCCTGTTGCTTATTCCACCCACCCACCCACCCGCCCTGTTGCTTATTCCACCCACCCGCCCTGTTGCTTATTCCACCCACCCACCCGCCCTGTTGCTTATTCCCCCACCCCCCCACCCGCCCTGTTGCTTATTCCCCCACCCCCCCACCCGCCCTGTTGCTTATTCCCCCACCCCCCCACCCGCCCTGTTGCTTATTCCCCCCACCCCCCACCCGCCCTGTTGCTTATTCCCCCCACCCACCCGCCCGGTTGCTTATTCCCCCCACCCACCCACCCGCCCTGTTGCTTATTCCCCCCACCCACCCGCCCTGTTGCTTATTCCCCCCACCCACCCACCCTGTTGCTTATTCCACCCACCCACCCACCCGCCCTGTTGCTTATTCCACCCACCCACCCACCCGCCCTGTTGCTTATTCCACCCACCCACCCGCCCTGTTGCTTATTCCACCCACCCACCCACCCGGTTGCTTATTCCCCCCATTGTTGCTTATTCCCCCCACCCACCCGCCCTGTTGCTTATTCCCCCCACCCACCCACCCGCCCCTGTTGCTTATTCCACCCACCCACCCGCCCCTGTTGCTTATTCCACCCACCCGCCCCTGTTGCTTATTCCCCCCACCCACCCGCCCTGTTGCTTATTCCCCCCACCCACCCACCCGCCCTGTTGCTTATTCCCCCCACCCACCCTGTTGCTTATTCCCCCCACCCACCCACCCGCCCTGTTGCTTATTCCCCCCACCCACCCACCCGCCCTGTTGCTTATTCCCCCCATTGTTGCTTATTCCCCCCACCCACCCGCCCTGTTGCTTATTCCCCCCACCCACCCACCCGCCCCTGTTGCTTATTCCCCCCACCCACCCACCCGCCCCTGTTGCTTATTCCCCCCACCCACCCGCCCCTGTTGCTTATTCCCCCCACCCACCCGCCCCTGTTGCTTATTCCCCCCACCCACCCACCCGCCCCTGTTGCTTATTCCCCCCACCCACCCACCCGCCCCTGTTGCTTATTCCCCCCACCCACCCACCCGCCCCTGTTGCTTATTCCCCCCACCCACCCACCCGCCCCTGTTGCTTATTCCCCCCACCCACCCACCCGCCCCTGTTGCTTATTCCCCCCACCCACCCGCCCCTGTTGCTTATTCCCCCCACCCACCCACCCGCGTTGCTTATTCCCCCCACCCACCCGCCCCTGTTGCTTATTCTCCCCACCCACCCACCCGCCCCAGTTGCTTATTCCCCCCACCCACCCGCCCCTGTTGCTTATTCCCCCCACCCACCCGCCCCTGTTGCTTATTCCCCCCACCCACCCGCCCTGTTGCTTATTCCCTCCCCCACCCACCCGCCCTGTTGCTTATTCCCCCCCCACCCACCCGCCCTGTTGCTTATTCCACCCACCCACCCACCCGCCCTGTTGCTTATTCCACCCACCCACCCACCCGCCCTGTTGCTTATTCCCCCCACCCACCCACCCGCCCTGTTGCTTATTCCCCCCACCCACCCACCCGCCCTGTTGCTTATTCCCCCCACCCACCCACCCGCCCTGTTGCTTATTCCCCCCCCACCCACCCGCCCTGTTGCTTATTCCCCAACCACCCACCCGCCCTGTTGCTTATTCCCCAACCACCCACCCGCTCTGTTGCTTATTCCCCCCACCCACCCGCCCTGTTGCTTATTCCACCCACCCACCCACCCGCCCCTGTTGCTTATTCCACCCACCCACCCGCCCCTGTTGCTTATTCCCCCCCCACCCACCCACCCGCCCCTGTTGCTTATTCCCCCCCCCCCACCCACCCGCCCCTGTTGCTTATTCCCCCCCCCCACCCACCCGCCCCTGTTGCTTATTCCCCCCCACCCACCCGCCCCTGTTGCTTATTCCCCCCACCCGCCCCTGTTGCTTATTCTCCCCACCCACCCGCCCCTGTTGCTTATTCTCCCCACCCACCCACCCGCCCCTGTTGCTTATTCTCCCCACCCACCCACCCGCCCCTGTTGCTTATTCCCCCCACCCACCCACCCGCCCCTGTTGCTTATTCCCCCCTCCCACCCACCCGCCCCTGTTGCTTATTCCCCCCACCCACCCACCCGCCCCTGTTGCTTATTCCCCCCACCCACCCACCCGCCCCTGTTGCTTATTCCCCCCACCCACCCACCCGCCCCTGTTGCTTATTCCCCCCACCCACCCACCCCTGTTGCTTATTCCCCCCACCCACCCTCCCGCCCCTGTTGCTTATTCCCCCCACCCACCCGCCCGCCCCGTTGCTTATTCCCACCCTCCCACCCGCCCGCCCCGCTGCTTATTCCCACCCTCCCACCCGCCCGCCCCTTTGCTTATTCCCACCCTCCCACCCGCCCGCCCCTTTGCTTATTCCCACCCTCCCACCCGCCCCTTTGCTTATTCCCACCCTCCCACCCCTTTGCTTATTCCCACCCTCCCACCCCTTTGCTTATTCCCAAGCCCTGTTGCTTATTCCCCCACCCACCCGCCCCTGTTGCTTATTCCCCCACCCACCCAACTGCCCCTGTTGCTTATTCCCCCCACCCACCCGCCCCTGTTGCTTATTCCCCCCACCCACCCACCCGCCCCTGTTGCTTATTCAACTGTTGCTTATTCCCCCCACCCACCCGCCCCTGTTGCTTATTCCCCCCCACCCACCCGCCCCTGTTGCTTATTCCCCCCACCCACCCACCCGCCCCTGTTGCTTATTCCCCCCACCCACCCACCCGCCCCTGTTGCTTATTCCCCCCACCCACGCCCCTGTTGCTTATTCCCACCCACCCACCCGCCCCTGTTGCTTATTCCCATCCACCCACCCGCCCCTGTTGCTTATTCCCACCCACCCACCCGCCCCTGTTGCTTATTCCCACCCACCCACCCGCCCCTGTTGCTTATTCCCACCCACCCGCCCCTGTTGCTTATTCCCCCCCCACCCACCCGCCCCTGTTGCTTATTCCCCCCCACCCACCCGCCCCTGTTGCTTATTCCCCCCACCCACCCGCCCGCGTTGCTTATTTCCCCCACCCCGCCCGCCCCTGTTGCTTATTTCCCCCACCCGCCCGCCCCTGTTGCTTATTTCCCCCCCACCCGCCCGCCCCTGTTGCTTATTTCCCCCCACCCGCCCGCCCGCCCCTGGTGCTTATTTCCCCCCACCCGCCCGCCCGCCCCTGGTGCTTATTTCCCCCCACCCGCCCGCCCGCCCCTGGTGCTTATTTCCCCCCACCCGCCCGCCCGCCCCTGGTGCTTCATTCCCCCGCCCGCCCGCCCGCCCCTGGTGCTTCATTCCCCCGCCCGCCCGCCCGCCCCTGGTGCTTCATTCCCCCGCCCGCCCCTGGTGCTTCATTCCCCCCGCCCGCCCCTGGTGCTTCAATCCCCCGCCCGCCCGCCCCTGGTGCTTCATTCCCCCACCCGCCCGCCCCTGGTGCTTCATTCCCCCACCCGCCCGCCCCTGGTGCTTATTTTCCAAAAGTGCCCGCCCACCCGTTACTCTGAAATGACCACCTATCAGATGGGGTCAAAGACGTCATCTACCTGGCCCAACCAGTCACATGCTCCCAGGGGCCTCTGTCCATCTTGTTTCCAAGATGGCAGAATCAAGTGGCCACTTGGCAGAAGTCTGTGCACCTCCCTAGGGGAGGAGCTGGACAGGGGGTGATCACTCCCTTGTCCTTTGTGTAGTATTGCGCCAGAGTGGGAACTGGGGGTTCCTGAATGGGTGCAAACTGGATTATGCAAGGAGGGCACTAAATGTGCCCTTCAAAGAAGCCTAGTGGCGCTTAGAGACCACCCCACCCCAGCCGTGGGACACCTATTACACAGGGGGGAGGTGGTCACACCTCTCTCTCGCAGGAAATCCTTTGTTCTGCCTCTCCGGCCTGAACCAGGCTTACCAGCAGGAGGGCAGAACAGTGTCTGGGGTCAGCAGCAGTGTGGGCTGGCAGCTAGACCCCATAAGGCTGCACAGGCAGAACTAGGAGGATCCTAGAAGGAACCTCCAGACTGCATGTTATCATGCAACCAACACAGGAATCTGTGTAGTTGCATGATTCCAGCATGTTTGATACCAAACATGCCTAAATTGGGAGAAGCCATTATGTCCTTGGAATACTTGTGTTGACCAATGTCCACTACACACCTTAAGAGGGCTTCCCCTCACTTAGAGTCCATGAAATGGAGCCAGGGGTCTGTAGGGGCACCCTGCTCATGCAGGGGTACCCTCACACTTAAGTACATGCACTCTGCCCTTGGGCTGAAGGGTCTACCAGAGGGGTTAATTAGTGTCCCAAGTGCAGTGACCAGGATATAAGGCAAGCCTTATATCTGTGGTGAAAGGGTGCTTGCACCATTTCACGCATGGTCAGTGGCAGGCATGCAGACACAGTTTGCTTGGGCTCCATGGGTGGCACAATACATGCTGCAGCCCATGGGCTCCCCTGGTGTACCAATGCCCTTGGTACCCAAGTACCACATACTAGGGACTTAAGCCAACTGGGGGTGTAAAAGGTTTACCAGCAACCAAAGTTTGAGAAGAAAGCACAGACACACTGGGGTCCTGATTAGCGGGATCCAAGCACACTACAATCTAAACACCCTGACATCGGGCAAAAAGTGGGCATAACTTTGTTAGAAATATGGCACTTTCCTACAGGGAGCATATGGCAAATATATCCATTATATAGCACAGAAAAAGAGGAAATTAACATGCCAAGTGTCAGACCAGCTCCATGTCATGGGTTGGTCCCGCTTGAGGTTGCCATCTTCCAGCAAGTCAAAAATGAGGTGCAAGGACAAGAAGTTGATGCAGACTGGGAACACTTTACACAGTTGATGTGCCAAGAGTCTGTCCAAGCAAATTCCAAGGCTGGTCCTGTTCACCTGTTTCCCCCAGAAAAGTATCGACATGGCAACAGATATAGGCATTCAAGAGGCTATACTGCAGCAGTTCAGGACAATTCAGACTCTCTTTAAGGTGCCTTCATTAGCAGTGGCACCTCAGGTATCACAATTTGGACTTCTTCCCCTTGGTCAGGGCTGGTGCTGACTGGCCCATTGTGCCCTTGCCTGTCTCATTGTCAGCACAAGCTCATGCCTCCACTTCAGCACTGGAGGCCTCTTCAGTGCTCACCATCCAGGCACCTACTCAGATACCAATGGTGCCATGAGGTGGATTGGGTGCCAACACCCATCTTGGAACCTATGTCTCATTATGAGATAACCAAAGAGCTCTCCCCAACTTTGCAGAGTCCCTAGCCTCACCTTCGAAGCTATTCATACTGGAAGCTCAAAGCCTTTTTTCGGATGGACTCTGATGCTGCTCAGGGACTTCAAAATGATTTGCAAGGCACAATGAGGTGGATAACTCACTCCCCTCTCACTATACATGTACTGGCATTTACATAGGTCTGCAGACTACCAATGGACTTGAAACTTAAGAGGTGAACTAGATGCAGCTGAATACCTATTAAGAGCTGGCCTATACCCAAAGTACTAGGTCGGACACTCCATGGGCACCAGCGTGGTGAGCCAACACCCTGCAAGGATGTGCACCACAGGATTTGCTGGGGATTTTCAGGCATCCCTAATTCTGCATCGGAACACATCATGGAGAGCCTTTAGATGGCATGCTCTGTGTGTCTGATCTCCTTGGCTCGTCAATTTCACCAGTAGTACCATAAGGGTATACTCTTCAAGTCTTGCATGTGGCCACAGGCAGCTGTTGCCACCTGTACAGCTGCCAAAAAAGCCTTGCCTTGCTCAAGAGGCTGTGTTTGTGGCAGTGGTTTTGCACAGAACCAAGGACAGCACGGTGCTTGGGCTGGAGGAACCTGAAGGGTGTTTCGCTGTTTCTTCATGCCCCCCAAAAAATGCAGTCAAGCCAGTTTTATATCTATGCCATCTGAACATCTTCCTGTGGAAGGACACATTAACTGACTTTAGCCCTGCTCCATTCCTCACTGTATCGAGGAATTGAATGGTGTCTTTGGACTTGCAGGACACTTAGCATCTGTGGGAGTGCATATTAGGCACATTAAGTTCTCTTTGGATTTTGGTGGTTTGGAAGGATTTCCAATTTACCATTCTACCCTTAGGACTCACCTCTGCCGCTCAGATGGTTTTGAAGAAAATGGGGGTGGTTGCAGCCTATTTTCACATGCATAGTTGTATGTTTTTCCGTACCAAGACAACTGGTTGCAAAAAGGCGTACTCACCTCAGTCATTCGTGGACCATCTCCAGACAACGGTAACCATTCTCTTATCACTGTTTTTCCATCGCTGATGTTTTTCTCGTCTGTGCAGAGGATTCCCTTCACAGGGGCCATCCTTGAAATGGTGACATTCAAGCGTTTCCCACCACTGAAATTAGTCTGGGACATTCAGGGTATGATCTGATTCTGTGTTCAGCTTGGGCAGATCAAAAGATTTTTTTTGCCTATTGGCCACTTGCATCCTAATAGACAACATAACCATCATGCAATACTGCAACAAGCAGGAGAATGTGAGTTTGTGGTACCTTTGTCGGGATTGCTGCACCTTTGGAAATGGCTGGAGTTTCACAGGATCTCCCTAGTAGGCAATTATTTAGAAGGTTCACTTCAAGCTTGGGACAACTTAAACATACTCCAGATGGCTGATCATAAATGCTATCTGGAGGTGGCTCAAGGCATCTTGGCTCATTTGGGCATGCCTTGGTTGGATCTTTTCACCACCACCGATAACTTTAATGTCCTCATTATTGCACTCTGGATCTTTCACTAGAAGCCTTCCTGGGAGACTCTTCATCTGCTCTGGGGTGCAGGTCTCCAGTATGCCTTCCTTCCGCTACCTCTTCTGCCACAAGTTCTGAATATCTGGCAAGACCAGGCTCAGACCATCTTGATAGCTCCAGATTGAGCCAGTAGATTGTGCTACACATATCTCTTGAGCCTGAGCATTTGCTGCCTGCTCTGTCTACCCCTTTGGTAGATTTGGAGGCAGGACTTTCTCAGAAGGGTCCTGTACCTAAATCTCTACAACCTACGTCTTCAGGCAACTGAGAAGTTTTTATTTACTGGCTGAGGAAGTGAGCGTTATTCTTGCAACTAGGTGCCTTTCTACCAAATCTGTATATTCAGGTTGTTGGGCGAAGCTTGTGGCCTGGTGCTGCCACAGTCAAGTTAATCATTTACAAGCCTAATTATCTTACGTTTTGTCGCTTGTGCAATATTTCACCTAGCAAGCTTTGTAGTGGGCATCATTAATGGTTTATTTATCAACCTTTTTTCCCTTTATACATTTGCCTGACCTGCATTCCTAATTCAGGTCACCAGTTGTGATCTGCTTTTTTAAAGGTACTCATGGAAATGTCCTACTAACACATTTCGTTTTGCCTCGATTGGACCTTAACACGGTCCTTACAATTATGATGTGCATACCTTTTAAAACCATTCTTTTCTCTGTGACTGCAGAATACCAATAAGTTTCTCATTGCAAATACTTCCACATAACAGCCGTTGAGCTAAAGGCACGATCAGTGCAACCCCCTTACTCCACTTTTTTTTCCTAAGAAATTGATTCTGCAGATTTGTGCTGAAAATTGTCACCCTTATATTTGCGCCTGTCCATTACTCTCCCTCCCTTTATCTCTCTATTCCATCCCTCTAAGGTGGAGGAGAGACTTGAATGACTGGATCCAAAAAGAGCTTTGTTCTTAGATCGAACACACGAAGGAGTACAGGATTGACCACCAGCATTTCATTGGCTTTCTCAGTGCTGAGAAGGGGAGAGTGGTTGCTGAAGGAAGGAGCATCTCCCAATTTGATAGAGACATCTTGCTGCAGATTCCTTATTGTAGAATTCTCCTCAGGCTCCAGACTAGATCCAGAATTTGTTTTCCCAACAGTACCTCTGTCCGTCGTTAGAGGGCTGCGTAGGACTCCGTATGGGCTTCATCCACCGGATGCGACGTCAACGTAGTCCATATAATCCCCTGCCCGACGCAGACATCAGTTCCTCAGGCCAAGTTGGCCCATCTCGAAAAAAAAACCTTTTTTGTTGAGAAAACTCTGTGCTGTCATGTCCTCGGGGTTTAAAACTTGTGTGTCCAGTGGCAGGCCATGGACCCTCTTACTTTTTATATGTGGTGCCTCAGGGAACACCACAACTCAGAGGATTGCATCTCCTATCGTTGTCTTAATCCAAAGGCATTGCGGTTAAGATGTATAAAGATTTTAGCAGCGTGCCTGGTGGAGGCTCTGTGCCATTGTCTGTCCTGCTCCAGGGAGCGCCTCAAATTTGTTCGAGGAGTCTTTCCCACTGTTGTTCTTCCGCTTCGACATCCAAAAAGCAGACTGCGAAATGCAAGCGGTCCAAGTCAAGGCATCCACCTTCATCGGGTAAGTCTTGCATTTCCGACTCCATCTCCCGATCCTTGGTTGTGGATTCAACACAGGAGTCCATCCCGCGCCTCTCTGCTTTTCCGTGCAGCCGGAGCAACTCTGGCCCAGATGAGGGATTATTATGACTCCCCTCATGCCATCTTAGGTCCCCAACCTCCGTCTGGCATGCTTCCTAGCCTCAAGGAGTTTAGAGGTGTCCTACCTGGCTGCACCCCAGCAGGTTTGCCCTCGGCGTCAGTTAGGCCCTCTGGATCATTACTCTGATCAGTACCAACTTCCACGCAAATCCGTTCAGGGTTCCCCCTGTGACAATGGAGTTCACTCAGTCGACAGCGGACCCATAATCCTATCCGACGCCGGGATGACAACGCCAGCCGGCATCAGGTGCGGCATTGATTATGCCGTCCAACTCAGACGCCTTCCCTCTTCCTTCTCATCTGTCCCCTTCTGTTTTTCCTTAGAGAGAACAGGAGTTTGGTGGTGAACGGGAGGAGTTGGGGTTTAGCAACCCTGTGGGCGATACTGTCCAGCCTCCACTGGAGGGTAGTTGTTTGCTGGAATTTGTGAAGCTAGTCGCCTTGAGTCTTGACCGGCCTCAGACCTCCTTTCCCCTCCCAGTCTTGCAACGGGGGTGAGCTCTTCATCCACAGAGATTTTGAAATGGGTGGCTGTGATCCTAGATTTGCAGCTCCCCCCACACACCCTCTGTAGAGGTGGCCACTGACACCTTGCTTAGAGAGCTCCACCAAGGTCTAACCGGTATAGAGCCTTTACTTCCATATTGCGAAGCACTATATGATGTTACTAGGGTCATACGCTAAGCTGCTACGGTCCCCTGTGGACCACTCCATAGCTCATAGGCACTGGCCTGCATCCGGGGGCCCAACTTGTCTTTCATCACACCTGACTCTGAGACGTTTTGTGGTGCAGGCTACTATGGCCTCTTCTAACCTCAGTGTCCTCCCACAAGTACCTCATGGTACGGAGTCCAGGTGGCTGGAATCTTGTGGACAATTTATATTCTTATTGATCGGCGCAGCCCTGTGGTCACAAAACGCCTCTTGTGTACAGGGCTGCCTATCCCATGCATTATGGGTTAAGTGGCCCGTCTGCTACCCTCACTTTCGGAGGAGACTTGGAGTGAACTCACCCAGACAATTCAGGATGGTTGAGAAGCAGCTAGGTTTGTCATAAGATGTGGTATGGAGGCCACAGACTCGGTTGGTCAAGCCACGGCTCACTCTTTTGCACTGCGCTGTCATTCCTGGCTACGTCATTCCAACTTTTATGAGACTGTCCAATCTACCCTGGAAAACATGTCCTTTGATGGTGCCCGCCTATTCGGCACTCCTGCTGATTCTGCGTTGCAATGCTTTCGGGAACGCCAGGGTGGTAAAGATTAGTATGTGTGTATTTTTCATGACTTTCAGTTGGACACTTTCCAGTGTAGTGTCCTCTACTTCTTCTTGAGCTATGTTTTAGCTCCCTTTCATTCAGTCTGTCATTCCGTCTTCTGATCCTGCCTTGGCAGGTGTTCCTGCTATTTTCTAATGGTTGTTTATGGCAACTTTTTTGTTGTATGCTGTTTGGGAGATGTATTCTTTGGTAACCCCAGTGGTTAGTTCCTGTTTACAACAGGGTTTTCCCTTTTACTCTGAAGACGGGCTTCATGCTCAAGAGATGGTACTGGTATGGGATGTACCCTGCCCTATGTAGGGCATTTTCGGTATGCCTTATATCATTGCTAAACGTCTTGTAGAAATCTTTGTATCCCTTATAGGGAACCTGTTGTTTGCATTTCCCGGGACCTTGTGCATGGCCCTTTGGTTGCACAATTGTCTCTTTATAGCGCAAAGTCTTATGCCTCTGGTGGGGCATGCTCTCCAAGTCGAAGGTTTGCGCCACGCCATGGCCTATACCTTCGCCTGCGGTGGTTTTTTATTGTTTTTTTCTTTTCTATTTATGTTGGAGCTTTTTATGCTTCTCTTCTGGTGATCCACTTCAGTGCCGCTTGCACTTTTTTGGCGAGCACTCTCTTAATATCCCTCAGCAGCATGGGCTATTGCTTCTGGTATCTCTGGCATGGTTAGTACATAGGTGTAACTTCCTTCCTGTGTCTGAGCAGGTTGTGCACCGTGGCATTTTTCTTTAGTGCTGCTGGTCTAACTGTCCTTACATTGCTGCTTCTTCACAAGGTACTACGTTCTTTTCTCTTGGGGAGGAAGTTCTGTATTCAGCTCCTCCTGGCTTCTTGGGTGCAATGCTTTGCTCACCCAAGGCCTCAGTCTTCTATATGCTTCTTTTTATGTAATGCCATGTAGATCTCATCTGTGTTGGTGGCTGTCTTCCATCTGTTGTGGATTTCTGGTTGTTCACGTATGTTCTTGAACATTATGGTTCCGTCTGCCCCTTATGGCTCAGTCTTGTGCTGGGCGTTGGTTTCTCCCTTCAGGCACTGCCTCTGTGGTTGTTTCCTTTCACTCCATCTTCGGTGTCATGAGCTTCTACTTGTCTGGGGGCGGTTCTAATGCTTATGCATTGTTATTAAGGCCTTAATCCATGATGGGGTGTCCCATTGCTGTGTACCTTTCTCCCTTCAGAAGTGGTCCATATTTTGTGGTATACTGAAGGTGGTAGACATGCTTGTTTTCTACTTCTGGATCACCTGTGGACTACTGATTAAGGTCTCAGACCCTCACATTTGCAGTTGTGGGCTCTAGTCTACATGTGTCAGTGGTCATATCCCTGCATAAATATTTCTTTATTTCATGTAGGGACACTGTTTCTTATGAGCAACTTTTGCTCTTTTGTGAGTTACAGTTCTTCTCATTAATTCTGCTACTTTAGTGTTTCCGCTTGCATACATCCACTTTTGGAGTTCGTCCCTGGAGACTTTGTGGTTATCTTTTGTTCCGTTCTTCAGCCAGGTTACTCACCTGCTGTCTTCTTTTAATCTTTTCTTTTTAGCTTTCTGATGAGGACTTCTCGTCAGTTGGTATTGATTCCATGCTTTGCTGGCCTTTCTTTTACTGTGGGCGTTCGCTACAATTTACCCTTCTTATATTACCTCGGTCTTCCTGTTTGCTTGCTTCGGTCCTCTTGCATTTTATGTCATCATCGTAATGCTGGCTTCTTTCCTGACTGATCTCTGCTTATATTTATTTTTCTTTGTCGTTACATTGACATTTATTTTACCTTTCCTACTTTGTGCATTCTATTTTTAGATGTCCTGGAGATGTTAAAGTGTCGCTGAAAGGTTTTTCTTGGGGCAATTTTGGTTTTTTTTGTCACTAAGGATATTGCTATGGTGCTCTTTGCCATAATATATTGTAGAATTGTTCAACACTTATTCTGCTCACCCTGGGCTTTGCTTTTGCCCCTTTGTTTATGCTTTACAGAATAGCTTTGGCTTCTATTTTATTACCTATGGTGCAGACCTAGACATCGGTAGCATTGCTTATTAGCTCTGGGCATTCTTGTTCTGCCCAAACGTGTTCATTCCCACCTTTGAGGCAGGTGATTTTTGTGCATCTAATGTCTATTGTCTTCTGACACATTTTGTTCTGCTGCCATGTATAAACTGTTCCAGTGCTTTTCAGTGCCCTTCTGACTTATATTGGCCTTGGTCTCTTCCACAGTTCTTGTTGGAGTGTATGTTTTATCCAAATCAACTTCTAAGGGGATCCGCTTTGCCTAGGGGTTAACTGCCTGAGGGCTTGTGTGCTCCTATTGTTGTGTAGCCACTTTAGTTACAGTTTTATACACGTTATTTTAGCAAACTAGGCCTGCTGCTGTGCACTTTAACCTAGATATATTTTATTCAGCTTTCTTTTTATTATTTTAACATTGGCCACATTTGCGGTCTTGTTTTATTTTGTCTATCTAGCTGTTCATTGCCTAGGCCAGTACTGCGTTCTTAAGCAAGGCATTTCTTTTACTCTGTGCTTTTTTCAAGGCTGCAGTAAGATATGTTGCTGGTATAAGTGACACCCTTTGTCTCTAATGTTCACAGAAACATACACACTACATGGGAATCCTTTCTTGGGACATCAACTGTTTTATTATAAAAACACTACTTTGACCCGATGTGTGTTAGAGGGAGATTCCAGCCAGATAACCACGACTGTATGCTGACTGCTGAGTGTTTCGCTGCAGCTGCTTATGTAGACTAAAGGGATGATGTCTTCCCAGGGGAACCTAAAGGGCAGAATTAGAGCTTAACATGCTGTGCTCCAACATAGTGTAGGTAGGAACTATTCTAAAGACCATAGTGACAATATGGTAGCATTATTTTTATGTTTTACTCTCCTTGTCACAATTTTTATCCTGTCATGCTTCATCGTCCTAGTTATTACAATACATGCTTTATTGTCTAAGATGCAGTTACTTCAATAAAACTGAATTGAACTATATTGAAACTAATATTGAACTATACTCGGACTCTGTCCTTACATATGTGAGACTAATATAACTAAGAGAAACGGATGAGATCTGAGTGACCACGATTTCTCTGAGGAGTCATTTGTGTCATGTGCTCGGTTGCCCAACCATCCCTGCTCTTGGGTGGAGATGAGACACTGCTAGTTAGCCGGAAGAAAACCTCGATTAGGCCGATCGGTGTCACCTGATGTGGGTTCAGACTCAGTCCCCTGCAGTGCAAGTGATTCTGCCACCCAAATCCAGTAGTCTCATTAGGACAATGAGAGCCTGCGCAACACTATCAGGGTTCAGTTGGTGTTCCCTGGTCCTGGATTAATTCCTGACAGCACGTTTTCCCACGCTGCTGTCTCAAGGTCATGTCCATTGTGACCAGGCTTTTGCCTTTTTGGTCTTGCAGCACTTCCTTGTCCTCAGTTAGTCCACAGACCCTCCTCCTGGATGGTATTGCTGTGGTATTGAATTCTGTGATAAGGAATCTGCGGCTTCATGTCTCTATCGATGGACAAGTTACCTACCTTTGGTAACACTTTAACTGGTAGAGACAGGATGTAGTCACAGATTCCTTAACAGCCCACCCATCCTCCCGACTCAGCAGAATAATCTCTCTGCATAGGGACATCTACGTACTGATTTTGATTTTCTTGAAATGATCCCCTCTTGGCATTCAGATGCCTTCTTTGAAGATCATGTTGCTTATCTTTGAGATATCTTTTTGGGGGCACACTGCTTTCATAGGCAGTTCTTACGGGTGGGACCGCATTGTGGCTTGAAAAAAAAGTCACAGAAGAAACTGACGTCAGCACGCTGTGAAGGGGATTATATGGTATCTATTGATGTCTAATCCATTAGACAACTTCGATACGGAGTCATACGATGTCCTCTACCGATGGGCAGAGGGTATTATTGGGGGAAATGTTTTTCCAGATACAGTCTGGTGTCTGGAGAGAATTCTATGATAAGGAACCTGCTGCTAGATCCTGTCTCTACCAGATAAGGCATTACTGAAGGTAAGTAACTTGTCTACTAAGGGCCTTCAGGCCCATTCCATCAGGTCAAAGGTTGCCGCAATAGCAAGTGGTGTTCCAGCATTGGACATCTGCTAGTGTACTACATGGGTCTCTGTGCATACCTTCACCAAGCACTACTTCCTCAACAGTCCAGTCTACAGAGAAAACCATGAGATATGTCTAACCAGTGGATAGCGGTGGATGAAGAGGTAGTCACAACTTGAGTAGCACAAATGCGGAAAACTGTACAAGCATTATGAATCACAGTGCAGTTGCTCCAGGCATCCTTTTATGTAATTGATTCATCCACCGTTTGTGCACAAAAAGGAGAACACAAATAAAATATAAGTTGTAGTTCTAGCTCAAACACAAAAATCCACTGAGATTCACCAGTTATGTATGATTTACAGTATACACAACACACACCATAACTGATGTCACCCACTATGCTGAAATAATCCGTTTACCAAAGGCATAGGGGGAAAAAAGGCAGGTTAGCAATAGTAAAACTTGGCATATGTTTCATTTAAGCCACAGGAGCATAGGAATGTCATGATGACTACACCAGTGGCCAAGTAGAAACACTTATAAGAGCTGAGGCATTTTTTAGGTAACTTGTAGCTATAGTTCAAATACTCCAAGAGCCCTAGTTGGTAGAAACCGCAAAATAGAGATCTGGCTGTGATTGGCAGGCCATGGGTTTGAATCCCAGGAGGGCTAGCACAGTCTTTTTTATGTTGATATAATAAGAGCCGTTGAACTTGGTTTATACTAACATCCATTATTTCAGTGCCAAGATACAAGGCATCTTGTAGACGCTAGATAAAGGATTGCTGCAAGTATCATCTTTATTACAGTAAACAAAGTAGCTCTGTGTACACTGGATAAAGGATTGGTGTTAGTATCCTCTTTATTGTGGTAAACAAGGCGGTTTTGTGTGATCATGTTAGGTGTATCATTCACAGCATGATTTCACCAAGGTAATCCTCTGCATTGTAGGATCTACATTGGAGTCTTGAACGCTTGAATAATTCCCCACTTTGTGTGTGGACCCAGTAACACATTTCTTTATAGTTAATTTCATGTTAATAACATTGAAGAATGTCTTATTCCATGAGTCTTCTTTGTTAACATGTTAAAGGCAAGCTTAAAAAGGCCTAATTTTTCAGAAATGTTTCTCTCCAATGTATTCACGCAACTTGATTGCTTCATCTTTCATTAGAAAATCCAACAAAATGAAGATTTGAATGGAGAACATGAATATAAAAATGCAGCCAGGAGGCTTACATTTAACAGAGATTATATTGGAGCCCTTTAAGGACCTGATGGGCACCTCTTCCCATCATGCGTTGTACTGACAGTTGCTGGCCCCACCCAGTTTTTTTTCCAGCGTCTGAGAGATGTTATTACAGCAACACTGCTGAGGTTTTTCACCTTAATTTAGAGAATTGTTCAAGACTGAAAAATAATTCTATGTTCTTCTCTCAACATTTTGTAACAACTCTTGGTGAGTAAATAATGTTTTTCTCCAGTTTCTGATTGGGTTTGCAGATAAAATGCCATCCTTCTCCAAGTGTCCCTCATGGGAGAAAGGGAAGCCGTTGCAGGTGGACATAGTGTGAGTAGAAGTCTTCCTCGCTCTTATTCTGTCTTTGACTGCAACATGTAAAAAAACAAAATGTCTAAAAGAACATTAAGAGAAAGGAATGGAATCCTCTTGAGAGTCATGATAGTGGACTTGAGAGCAAAGGCAATAGTGTAAAGAAAACAGAGACTAATGAGATATACATCTCAACAAGTGTCCATGTCTATTCCATGGTCTCTAAAAGACCATAAGAGGTAGACTGAGGGAGGAAAAAACAGCACAGTTTGCATCTCTGTTGCAGGGCAGCGTCGAGAGCATTGATAAGACCATCGGTACAGACATGCTCCTTGTTGATGGAAGGAAGGACGACCTCACTTTAATACTCGCGTCATTCAACATCAAAGCCTTAATGGCATCTTCCATCGCTGTCAACATCACATCAATCACAGACACACGTATTATCATTAAAGACATATTGTACGCTGTCGGATCCATTGTCTTTGAAGAAAACCTGTTCACCATCTAACAATTCACCGTCAACCTCTAAAAGACAAATAGCTGTCTACCTCAGTCTTATAGGTGTCAAGGGAATGGTCTGTGTCACTCTCCATAGTGCAAACCATATATTCCATAGCTTCACAGGCTGCTAGATGGTCACCTCTAGACGATCAGTCCAGGAAAGGCACAGAAAAGGAATCACCATCAACTCCTCCCACATGCTTATGTCAGGCATCACCAGATCGAGCTCAGTTTCCATTTGAGCATCCGGTACAGACTCCTTTATCTTCATTAAACCTTTCTGCACCAAGAAAAATGTTGAAGACAATCTCTGTCACCAAAAGGGATACGGAAGCCTCTATCACTGTATAAATCACAAAGGATTAGACATCACCTTATAGTTTCAATTATTTCAATAGACAAGATATTGTACAAGATTCCAGTCACAATACACTGATACGGACGTGACTTCTTATACCTCATCTCCTGTTCAGTCACCATGTTGTAAACCACCTGTTAATAAACTCACTTTCCAAGATGTCGTAGCAAGAGGGGTATCAAAAATTGAACATCCCCATGGAAACACACTACAATCTTCCATGTCGGGGATATTAGACACACTCCGACATAGACCAATACGTCTCTTATCATTAGTTCCATGACTATTGGAAATAGCAGAGGGAAACCTTATGAATCCTGAAACCTAAAAGCAGTAACACTGTGTTTACTGAAAAAAATATGGAGCTGCCTATCGGGACCCTTCCATTCTAAGATCAAACCCAAAGCCAAACTCTACAATAGTAATTATGGTCTGTCCAAGACAGTTCAGCACCAGAGTCTGCTGCTCCCCATGAGAGAGGGAGAGAGAGAGCACAAAATAATTGACACAAATGAAAAATTGTGTGGAAATGCTTCAACCCACTTAAAAGGTGCAAGTACAAACACACTCCTCGGTGGTACCATAAGGAGATTTGGGACAGCATGAAGTTAATGGAATATTTACCAAAACATTGGAAACAGGACTTTGTTGAGATGGTTAATGACAGTGCCTTAGTATCAAACCAAGTGATTAGTCCTGCTGTGGACTCAGCAGAACTCTCTGCTACAGGCTGTTGTCACAGTATCTCTGAGAGTTTTTCTTGGCTAAGACTGTCCTCTTTGAAACTTGAGGCTCAAATAAAAATGGCAAACATCCTTTTTTTTTTTGGTACGTTTGGTCCCCATACCAAAGAGAAAATGCTTCGGATGGAGAACAAAGCCAAAACACTAAAGTCAGTTGATCTAGAGGAGCAAAAGAAATTTTAGAGACAATACAGACCAGTGGAGCATCATTTTGTTTTCCACAAGGAGTCCAGCACCAGAAATGGCCTCCTCAAACTCAACAAAAACAGAGTCAACAGCCTCAATCTGTCAATCAATCAGGATTTATAAAGAGCTGCAAATCACCCATGATGGTCTCATGGTGCTGGAGTTGCTAGTTGCCTTGCAATGCTCTGTTCATTCCAACAGCCATGTCTTGAGCCATTTTCTGAATTTCAGAAGCGGCATTCTTGAGGTGAAGGAGAAGGTCGTTACAAGCTTTGGCTGCCAAGTGAGGGAAGGAGCACCCTCGGCTGTTGAATCGTTGGATCCAGGGGGTGTCTGCGAGGAAAAGAGAGGCGAATCGCAGGTGTCTGGTCAGTTGGTGGAGGGTATTTTGTTTATTGATGTATGCTGGTCTTTTGTTGTGCAGGGCTTTGTATGCTTGGGTCAGCATCTTGAACTGGCATCTCTTCTGGATCCAGAGCCAGAGTAGCTTCTTGAGGTGCAGGGTGATGCAAGTCTGTCTAGGGAGGACATGGATGAGTCTTGCCACTGAGTTTTGTATTGTCTGTAGTCTCTTCAGGAGGTGTGTAGAGATTCCTACCTAAAGAGTGTTACCGTAGCCCAGCTTGCTGGTGACAAGGGTTTCAGTGACGATCCTTCTGGTGTCAATTGGGAGCTACCTGAAGAGCTTTCAGAGCATGTGTAAGGTGTGGAAGCAGGCAGATAAGACTGTGATTACCTGTTTCTGCATAGAGAACTTGCTGTCCAAGATGATCCAGAGTTTGCAGGCCGAAGAAAGGCTGACTTCAGCAGGCCACGAAGTGTCGTTTTGTGATGAGGTGCTGTTCCCAAAGATGAGGACTTCTGTCTTGTTTGTGTTGAGCTTGAGACAGTTGCTCTTTATCCAGTCGGTGGCTTTCACCCTGCAATTGTGGAAGTTGGTTCTAGTGGTGGAGAGAGTCTTTTGACAGCAAGAGGAAGAGCTGGGTGTTGTCCACATAGGAGATGAGTCCATGCAATCGGACTGTGTTGGCCAGGGGGGTCATGTACGTGTTGAAGAGGGTGGGGCTGAGGGGCGATCATTGTGGGACGCCTCAGATGATATGCTTAGGTTCCAAGGTGAATAGTGGAAGGAGGATTCTCTGGGTTCTTCAGGTGCGGTATAAGGCTATCCATTTGAGGGCATCTCCCTGGGTTCTGATTTGATGGAGTCTGTTGATCAGGATGTGGTGGGAGTTTGTGTCGAAGGTGGCTGACAGGTCGGGGAGGATGAGGGCTGCTATTTTGGTGCATTCTAGGAAGGCCCTTATGTCCTCAGTGGCTGTGATCAGAGCTGTCTCAGTGCTGTGGTTCCCTCGGAATCCGGATTGAGAGGAGTCCAGGAGATTGTAGTGTTTCAAGTGTTTGGTGAGTCTCTCATTGATTAACTTTTTGAGAACCTTTCCCAGAAAGGCGAGCAGGGAGCTAGGCCCAGCAGTTCTTCAGATCTGCTGGATCAGCAAATGGTATCTTCAGAAGGGGCCCTCACTCAATACCATCAAAGGTATCAGAAAATAAAAATGACTACCCCAACCCTCTTTTAAAACCTCTCACTCTCAAGGAAGAAATTCCTCAGGGAATAGACAATGATAACCCCATACATACACACCTGGACTCCCCTCCAGTTAGCCCCTCCTGTAAGGGGAGCAATGTTGTCTCGCCTATAAGAGTTGATTAGAATAATGACCGAAAAATGGGTTCTAATTATTATTCGAAGAGGTTACTTCAGTCAATTCAAGACACCTTCACCTTGTATCCCTCCAAGACAACCTCCCACCTTACAGGAAGAGACTCGACTCCTGATAGCCAAAACAAAAATGGTGCCAACTCGTCAAAAAATAAAAGAGGTAAACTGAAGATATTTCCTGGTCCTCCAAAAAAAGGTCAACCTATATATTATCAGTCAAAACTAGCCTTAAGGTCAACATATTCATCCTCTGGGATAAATTCAGGATGTTGGCCGTTCACCAAATATTTCCCCCATTAAAATAAAGTGGATTGCCTCTGCTCCATAGATCTGGAGGGCACATACTTCCAAATTTTATTTGCAGATCAGCACAGAAAAACCTTAAGATTCCTAGTGGGAAATATTCACTGTCAATACGCAGTCCTTCTGTTCTAACTAAAATATTCCCCATCAACATTATCAAAATGTATGGCATAGTCGTAGCCCATCTACGAAAGCACATAATATTCATCTATCCAAATAGACGATTGACTCATAAAGCAGAAACACAACTAAAAGCAAAACAAGATGTTCAAGGCATGTGTGGCTGTAGATACACATACTTAGCATAATCCTGTCACTTCTAGTTGGGCTCCAATGTGTGAAAGTTATTTTTCTTTCAAGAAGTCTTTCGAGTTTCACTGTATGGTGACTCCTCCTCTTGCTGGTAATTTACATGGTCATCAACTCCATTGTTAGATTGTTTTCTTCAACCGTCAGGTTTGGATGTGTCCTCCTCTGCTTCGTCTCGACAGTCGTTTCCTAGTTTTAGGCCTAACATCAGTAGTGTTTCGACCACGGTTAGTACTCAGATTCTTTTCATTCATTGATCAGCATCTGTCTCTTCTGGGCATTTTAGCTCAGTCACAGACCCCTTGGGCCTTCGGCTTTCTGGACGAACCTTCTACTTCGATCCAGTTCTCATCCTTTCTGTCTGGTGATAGAATGGGCACCTGTCCGGTTCTGCAATTGCTGCCATTCCAAGTTTCCACACACCGACCAACACCAGGTATGTAATTTGTGCCTCTCTCCAGACCATTAGGAAGCCTCCTAAGAGGCCTGCAAGTTCTTTCATTCAAATAAGATGCTATGTGATAGAAGAGCTCAACAAGTTGAGATACCCTGCGACAGCCCCAAGGACACACTGGACCTCTTTCTGACGGAGGCCCGCACCCTGGTGTCTGCAGCAGACAAGGATTCCATTTTGCATTAAGACAGCTCAGACTCTGAGCTGGAGATGTAGGACCTCACACCGGGACGAGCTGTGAGTACAGTGCCCCCCAACACCACCAAGCCATTGCAAAGGATCTGGATCAACAAAAATCTGCACTTGGGCCATCACTGCCCTTGGCCGATTTTCGGCACCGAATAGCTGGAAACACCCACTCGGCGCTAAAGAAACAGCAGAAGATCCATACTCCTGAACCAACTCCCACACCATCGGAGTCGAGCACATAGGAGCCGAAACACCTTTCCACCTTGGTGCCGAAAACCACAACATCTGACTCCAAACCCTCTGCATTGTACCCTTGGTGCTGAATACCTTGTCTGAATCCTTCTCCTTTTGCGAAACAAACAGCCAAATTCAAACCTGTCCTCGAAGGGCTCCAAAAAGAAAAAAAACTCCAGACAAAAGCACCAAGTCATACACCCAGAGACTGGCCCTATCTTGACAAGATCTTCTTATACTGGTGCAAAACCAACTAAGAGGCAGTTTACATTATAGGAGGCTCTGGGCATACCTGTACCGCCAAAACACAGGCAGAAGGCCAAGACAGCTACTAGCCCAGTGCACCACAGCCCACTACCATTTAAACCACCTTTACCGCTTGCACTAACTCCATGTTACGCAGATGGTTGTGCTCATTCTTTTGGGGGGACAGGGATGATAGAGACTAATACGCCATCCCACCACAGGATGACCCATGGGGCACATACGATGTGGAACCACCCACGCATACAGTCACTGATCTCTACCCGGCAAAGCTCTCCCCCAGAGGACACCACTACATACCATGATCACATAGGTAGAGCAGCTGCATACCATAAGGTTGATCTACGCACTGAGCAACTAGAGGGTGACTTTTTATTCAAGATGCTCTATTCTAGCCACGTTCAGCGCAGTATCTTACTATGATTAAAGATATGCTAAGACGCGCTTGTCTTTTTTTTTTTTTACAGACCCAGTCAAGGCCTGTGCATAATTCCAAGGGTCGATTAAAAAAGTACAAGCCATCTCCAACCCACCCCAAATACATTAAAGGCCAACTGTCTCCTGATTCACTGGTGGATGAAAAAGGGGAAAACTCACAAACATCTGGTAAGATGCTCCCACCAGATAAAGAATGTAAAAAGATACACGCAGCAGGGAAGAACATGGCTGCCAATCTGTCAACCACTGGAAAATTTCCAACTCCTTTGGCGTCCTCTCTATGACAGAGCTCACTGGGATGAGATGGATGGTCTCCGCCAGCGTCTCCCAGATGAGTATAAAAAAGGGGCATACAAGATCGCCTCTGAAGGCAAATTATTTGCAAACACCTTCATCCACCTCACCCTAAGTGCAGCGGACATAGCAAGGAGAATTAATTCTAGCGTGCTTCTCAGTCATCATGCCTGGCTCAGGGTTTCAGGCTTCAAATCTGAAGTGCAACAAAACATACTAGCACTTTGTTTTAACAGGGAACACCTCATTTGCCCTCAAGTGGACACTACTGGAAAAAAAAATTGAAAGATAGTGAAACAGCCAGTGCTATGGGAGTGTTGCACAAACCACCTCAGCCAGGGGGTACTCTAAAGGCTCCTACAGGGGCAATAATTCGAAAGTTAGCTTTACAAAACCCTCTGCTTTTGCAACAAAGCCTTGACTCGCCAACCGTCCCCCCGACCACACATTAACTGTCGGGGGACTTCTACAAGGGTCTGTTCCCGCCTGGCGGAATATTACATCTGACCAATGAGTGTTAGATATTATCCAGCATGGTTAGTGCCTGGAACTCATTTCCACACCTCCAAACATTCCACCTCGAAGACACAAACCTTCCCCATTACATATACAATTACTCGAGGAAGAATTTTAAGCACTTCTCTCAAAGGGTGCCATAGAACCAGTGTCATCACACCAGCATGGCACAAGGATGTATTCTTTCTACTTAAATCTATTTCCAAAAAGGACAGGACCCCAAGACCAATCTTGGAGGTCAGGTCCCTAAACAAATACATTCGCTCACAGCACTTTCACACTGTCACTCTACTAGATGTCATTCCATTGTTCCAACAGGGTGACTTTATGTCAGCATTGGATCTCAAATATGCCTACTTTCACATTCATAATTCACCTGGCACATTACAGATATCTTAGGTTTGTCATAGACAGCACATTCAATTCAAAGGGCTTCTCTTTCGGGGGAAGAACCACCCCATGAGACTTTAACCAAATATCTTGAAGTAGTAGCAGCCCACCTATACACACACAGAACATACCTGTCTTTCCCTACGTGGACGATTAGCTCATCAAAAGCTCATCCCACCAGATGTTACCTGCACACGCAAGCTACTATAGACCTACTCCATCAGCTGGGTTTCACCATCATCAAAGTAAAATCCCACCTCCAGCCCCTTCAAATACATCCAAACTTAGTAGGCATACTCCACTCACAATTGGGGATAGCTTATCCAAATACTGCTAGGATCCAATCCTTTCAAGCCCTTCTCTGTCATTTCCAGCCTCATCTACAACTAACAGTAAGAACAGTCATTCGCCTTCTAGGAATGACGGCCTCTTGCATAGCCATAGTGCCCCATGCTCGACTCAACATGTCTGCTGCCGGGGTGCCTAGCACGCCAATGGTCTCAAGCAGAAGGTCAGTGAAAAGATCTAATGTTGGTCAGCCACCAAGCTTGCCATCTCTTCGGTGGTGGAATTCCAGCAATCTTCTGAAGGGACAGCCTTTCCTAGACCAGAGAACCACAACAGATGCCTCCCTCACAGGATGGGGGAGCGCACTCGCAAGATCTGACTGTCCAGGTGCACTGGTCACCCAACCAGAGACATCTCCATATCAGTCACCTGGATTCGCTAGCTGTTCATCTAGCACCCAAAGCCTTTCTCCCACATCTCATCTGCAAGGTATTCCTCATAAAAACAGTCAGCATGACTGCCGTGTACTACTTTCAGAAGCAAGGGGGGCACCAGGTCCCCACAGCTTTTTCACCTAGCCCAAACAGTTTGGAAATGGGCCCTCCAATACAACATTCACCTGTTGGCACAATATCTCCCATGAGTGGACAATGACTGTGGATCTTCTCAGCAGGAGAAGCCAGCAAGTACACGAGTGGAAGCTCAACCCTCAGGTTCTCCACACATTATTCCAGCATTTGAGTCGATTTCAAATACATCTATTTACCACAGAAGAAAACGCATGATGCCCAAACTTTGCTTACAGGTTCCCACACCCTCTTTTCAGGGCAATACACTGTGGATGAGCTGATCAAGGATATTTGCCTACACTTTTCCATCTCTCCCTCTGCTTCTGTTTGTGGTCCGTACATTTTGAGAGGCATCCCTAAAGCTCATCCTAGTGGCTCCCACATGAGCATGACAACCATGGTTCACACCCTTCTAGAACCCTCAACAGTTCCTCACCGATACTGCCAAACGGGCAGGACTTTCTCACACAAAATCACAGGGAAATCAGACACCCAGATCTCTCAATCTTGCCATCTGGCACCTGAGGTTCTACAGTTTATTTAAACCACCCTCAGCCATATATGGACAGTTTTAGAAAAACATGCAGGCCCACTGCTCAAGCCTGTTATGCAGTTAAGTGGAAAAAATCTGTTCACTTTTGCAACTCTAAAAACGTTGACCCGTTAGCTGCAGTGGCTCAAAATATTGTTTGCTATCTATTCCATCTATATACCTCAGGGCTAGCCTTTAGATCGATAAGGCTGTCCCTGGTAGCTGTTACTACATACCTACAAAACAGGCGACACACTTCCATTTTCAGAATTCTAGTTTTCAAAGACTTCTTAGAAGTGTTAGTCATTCCACTGTGGGTACCTCCTGCTCCCACATGGAACCTTACTATTATACTAACAAGACTAATGGGCCCTCCTTTTGAGCCCTTACACTTTTGTCCCCTCCAGTTATTAACCTGGAAGGTTTAATTCCTTATTGCCATTACATTACTCAAACTCGTCGGTGAGATCCAGCCATTAACCATGGAAGAACCTTTCTTCCAAGTATATAAAGATAGGGTGGTACTACAGACCAATTCTAAATTTCTACCAAAGGTGGTCTTTCAATTTCAACGTAATCTTCTTCTGGGTAATAAACCAATAGCTGACATATGCAGGGTAGCTACATTGTCTACACTACATACAGTCACAAAACATTACCACGTAGATGTGCTTGCTCGCCAACATGCTAATGTGGGCCAAGCAGTTCTCCGTACACTAATTCAAACTGCTGTAACACCCGCCGTTAGCCACCGCTTTTAGGGGAAGACTGCTTTACAGTCTATGCTGAGCATATGTATCTACAGACACACATGCCTTGAACGGAAAACGTTACCCAGTAAGCATCTGTTTGTGGCAAGCAGTGTTGTAGATTCACATGCTCCCCTCCTCGGACACCAGTGCATGTTACAGATAATCTTATATATTATCATAATTTTGTGAGCATGGACATCTCATTATACTACACTCCGCTCCACATTCTATCCTCACCCGCCTGCAAGTAAACAGTCTAACAATTGAGCCAATGACCATGTGCATCGAAACAATACAGATGTTAAGCCTAAAACTAGGAAACTACTGTCGAGACGGAGCAGAGGAGCACACGTCCAAACCCAACAGTAGAAGTAAACAATCTAAGAATGGAGCTATGACCTTGCACATTACCAGCAAGTGGCGGTATCACTGTACCTAATGACTCGAAATACTTTTTCAAAGAAAAACATTTGCACACATCTGAGCCCAACACTAGATGCCCGGGTTATGCTAAGCATGTGAATCTACAGGCCATGAACAGTTGCTTACAGGGTAACATTTTTCTTTCATTTCACAACAAAGCTATTGCAAGATCTTGGACTCTGTATCAGCCTGAAAGTCAATTATTATTGCAGTGCAAAGCCTTAGTTAGGAGCACAAATAAACACAAAAAATAGAAAAGGTAAATTTTTTGGAGCACAGAGTATCCTCTATCCAGCGTAAATGCTTCAACCTCATATGCAGCTGCAAACCTAAAGCATTGTCAGATTGCCTACCTCCTAGGATCCATTGTATTGGCATATTCTACGTCCCAAATGCAGGACTATTTAAGCAACCACTCCAAAAATGCTTAGAGGATCATTAATTGCAAAACAACGACAGTTAGGAAGATAGTCTTCTCATATCCATCCAAGAGAAACAATCACCAACATGGTAGTGTGATTGCGAAACATTAAGCTATCAACTCATACCACAAGATCTTTGGTTTCCCACATCAACCTGTTAGAACTGAAAGCTTCTATTTACTTTCAAAGCTTTCCTTCCATCTCTAAAATCACACAACATAACGATACCATCAGGCAACACCCCGCCATGCATTATACCAACAAACAAGGAGGAACAAGATCAAGACAACTATCACTTATCCAGTATTAGATCTTTCATAGATTCACATGCTTAAATATTTCCCATCATCGAAGTTGGGAGTCCCACGGTATCCTATAAAGCAGTATATAACAATAACCATAATAACCATAGAGTTTACAATGCAACAGTCCTAAATGTGCTAGTTTGTCATTTTTTAAAAATGGACCAAACTTGAACCATATCCAGTTAGGCGACAGCACCCACTAGAACACTCCCAATAGAAGCTCCCTTCCTCCGATTTTCACCACACGTCGAGTGTGAAGGGAGTCTTCCTGAGCTCTGCTCAGTTTTTTCCACATATTTCTTCAAGAAGGTTTGGACTTTCTTTACTTTCAAATTATGTCTGATTCTAAAGGCCTCTTTCGTTCCTGCAAGACCTGTGGGAAAAAGAGTTCATGTGGGTGAGCCACTTAAAAACTGTATCTATTGCCTTCATCCTACTCATAAGGCAAAAGAATGCAAAATCTGTTGTACTTTCCCACCAAAAACTCTGAGAGACAGAGAAGGCAGATTGGTGTAATGGCTACAGAAAACTAAAGCCCAGAAAACATCATCGGATGAAGAAAGTGACTCTGTTCCTAAATCTCACAAGAGAGCTAGATCTCTAGAGGGAACTTCTGAGGAGAGCAGGAAATCCCTCAAAATCCATCATCAGTCTAAGGAGTCAAAAAAGAGAGAAAAATAAAAACAACAGTCTTCAGAGGTATCTTCATCTGCTCCAGCTGCCCCCTGTAAGCCGTTAACACAAAGGGGACAAAAATTTCCTGTTGTTTTGCCTTCAATGACAAAGCCACTGTCGACTGCAACATCGTCGAGGACCACTGTCACCACTGTATCGTCGACAAGACCATCTGCATCGACAACAACATTTACCTCGCAGGTTCCAATTTCATCTACAAGAACCTCGGAGACTTATAAGGCTTTGCCGACGGCACAGTTGACAGCATCACCACTACTACGCTTCCACCATCGACAGCCCCACAGTCGGTGGTGCCACCGTCGATGCTACCATTGATGAAAACACTGTAGACGAGGATCAAGATTAAAACTTTCCATAAACCCACCATGGCATGCGCGGCAAACATTTCAGCTCTCCTTCCAAGTCACCTTTTAGACATGGAGGACTCTGATGATGAAGGACCTTTTGGACAGGCTCATAGTCCTTCGGAACACCATGTGAAATATCAGGAAGAGGAAGAAGAAGACTAATATTATGAGGACGTTCAAAGTCAGCATGTTGAGGGATACTGTTGCACACCCTCTACTCAGAAATACACTGAGCACCACTATTATCCGGAACACCATCGTCCACAGGAGCGCAAGCATGTATGCCTCGTTCACTTATAGAGGATCTTCAGGACATGTTGACGGATTACAGACAACACTTTCCTCCACAGACAGAAGTACCACCATCTACTCCGCTAGGTACAGCTTCTGTTCCACAACTAGATATTCCCCCTCCAATAATGCCCAGAATGACGCAGTCACCGCACGCTGTTCCTCGGCCTAGGGACGATCCTTCCACATCTGAGGATGAAACAAGGGAAGAAGGTGAACTACCATCTAAGCATGACGAATGGCAGAATTATGTTATTCCTACTCAATCTCCTCCTCAATACCCTACGGCTGATTCCCCACCTGAAGACATTGGGGGGTTTCCTTCTATTATGGAAAGGGCAGTGGAAAGATTTCACCTACCCATCACATTGAAGTATTCAGATTGCTTCTTGTATGATTTCAAGGATCAGACGTGAAAATCAGTAAGGCCTATTCCTATCATTGACCACTTATGGCAGGAGGGTGTCAGGATTATGAATAACCCCGCTACGGTGCCAGCGGTCCTGCCACGGATTGATAAGAAATACAGGGCTCTGGATGATGCTCCTG
Organism: Pleurodeles waltl; assembly: GCF_031143425.1. NCBI lineage: Eukaryota > Metazoa > Chordata > Amphibia > Caudata > Salamandridae > Pleurodeles > Pleurodeles waltl. The sequence goes on along the minus strand of NC_090449.1, from coordinate 490,530,983 downwards.
CATGTCTCATAGGCCACCCTCGGCCAGACTCTGTGATATCACAGGCGGTACAAGACGATCTAAAAATCCAGCAGCCCCCCTATCTCAGTGTAACCAGATAGACGGTCAACGCCTTGACACTATAGGCAAACGATTTTCACTCATGTCGGCTGTTACAGTGAGACCTGCTAATGCTTTAGCTATCCTAGCTAGCTAGGATAGGCAGATGTGGTCCGACATCAAACCTATGGTTGATATCATCCCTAAAGAGCAAAGGCAGGAAGCAAAGAAGACCTTGCAGGAAGGAGAATGAGCCTCTTCTGAGATCGACAATGCCATGGACATAGCCTCATCGGGGTTTCGGCAATTGGCAGGCGCCGCTGTTCTGAGGTGTCAGGGCTGTCTGAAAGACACTTCATTTCGACCTGAAGTGCAAACAAAGATTTTGGATATGGTATACGACGGGGATATGCTTTTTGGCAAGCACATAAATGAGGCCCTTCTTGCCATTAAAATGGACGCTGACTGCGAAGTCCCTTGGCTCTTTACAGTATAGAGGCAACCTTTCTTAGAGCAAGGGGACGTGGCTCTTCCTCCTATAGAGGATCTTATTTCGGTTCCAAACCGTTTCAACCTTACAAGCAATACAGACCATCACAGTTGTATTGCCAACCAACTACGGCTGGTTTCTCTAGACAAGGAGCCCGTCGGAGGCCTTCTCATCAACCCAGACACACAGGACACAAGCAATGACCTAGTAGAAGTACCAGCTACTCAACATTTCCAGCATCAAGTAGGGGCACATATATCCAGATATCTCCACAACCGGAAAACTATCACCTCAGATCAATGGGTGTAGGACATAATGGCCTATGGCCACACCCTAGAATTCACTGTCAAGCCGCCAAACACTCTCCCCAAAGGGGCACATTCCCCTCATCTTCACTTATTAAAGAAAGAGATCAAATTGATGCTTCTCAAAGGAGCAATAGAAAAAGTTCTAATGGCTCAGAGAGGGAAAGGATTCTATTCCTGTTTTTTCCTTGTGCGAAAGAAAACAGGGGAATGGAGGCCTATTCAAGATCTCCAGCATCTCAACAAGTACCTCCGCAACAAACTTTCAGAATGATCACTCTTTCAGACATATTGAATCTCCTAAACAGCAGAGACTATATGACATCTCTAGACTTGGAGTATGCTTATTTTCCTATCCCCATCAATCCCAAGCATCGCAGATATCCTCAATTCACAGTGGCTGGTACTCACTATCAGTTTTGAGTCCTTCCCTTCGGGCTCAGATACGATCGTCGCATATTCAACAAGTGTCTAGCCCCAATAGCAGCTGCTCTCAGGAAGCAAGGTCACCAGGTCTTTCCATAACTGGACGACTGGCTACTGAAAGCATCAACTACGACAGAAACATTAGAAGCAACAAAATATTGCATTAGTTTTGAAAAGACTAGGCCTCACGCTCAATGTCAAAAAATCTTGCACAATACCCACTCAGAGGATGACTTTTCTCAGAGCTATCCTAGACACGCAGCTGAACAAAGCTTTCCTTACACAGGAACGACAGGATCGGCTAGCATCTCTGGCCAAAATATTATCAAAAATAATATTCTTTTCAGTGAGGTCGTACAAATCACGCCTAAGTATGAAATCTTCCACGATCAACCTGGTACTAAATGCACAGCTCAAAATGAGACAGTAGCAGGAAGAATTGCAAGTTCATTGGAACCAACCGAAAGGTTCATTCGAGGATCGTATTCTGATTACTCCAAAAATGGTAAAGGCATTGGGTTGGTGGGCTCACCAGTGTAATCTTTCTCAAGGCCTCACGTTCATTGCGTTAGTCCCACAATTTATAATTACGATGGACGCTTCCATGGAAGGATGGGGTGGTCATCTCCAAGATCTGCAAATCCAGGGGAAATGGTCAAGCCACCAAAGGCTGGTGCGTATCAACAGCCTAGAACTCAAAGCCATCTTTTTCACATTGCAGGCATTCCCCCTGAGGATAAAAGGGTCTCGAGTGCTGGTGCGGACAGACAACAGAACCAGCCTGTATTATATAAACAAGCAGGGAGGCACAAGGTCTTTAACACTTTTGCAGGAAGCTCAGGTACTATGGGATTGGCTCACAAAACACAACATCTCTCTGAGGGCTGAGCATGTTCCAGAAGTGCGCAACACGCTGGCGGATACAATCAGCAGGACCAACAGTGATTGTCATGAATGGGAACTGAATCAAGCTCAGCTAGACAAAATGTTTGCAACCTGCGGGAAGCCAACTCTAGACCTCTTGGCAACGAACTGCAATACCAAATGCCAATTTTATGCAAGGCGGTATCCCCTCCCAGGATCTTGGGGGAATGGCCTTTTGATGCGATGGTCCAGGATCTATGCACACACTTTCCCCCCATCCCATTGATTCCCAAGGTCATAGGCGACAAGGCTCCGTCTGCATCTTGGCTAATACTAATCGCTCCCAAATGGCCCAGACAGTGCTGGTACACGAAGCTTATTCTAATGTCGGAAACCGCACCGATACGTCTTCCTCCAGTGCAACTTTCAATGCGTCAAGGGGAGATACTACATCCAGATCCTACTTCACTGCACTTGCATGCATGGCTCCTGAATTCCATGAATTTCAGCATCTCAGAATAACCCCATAATGCTGAAGTATACTTTCTAGAGTGAGAGCAGACAGCACAAACAAAACATATAGACTTAAATGGAAACAGTTCTGTTGTTGGTGTCAGCAGCACAACTTACACCCTTATGAGGCCTATCTGGAGCAAATTTTACTTTACCTGTTAATGCTGACAAAATCTGGGCTCGTGCATTTTGCAGCAATCTCGACATACAGACGTTCTTCAAACGCGGCCTTACTTTGTTTGTCACATCTTATTAAACAATTCATGAGAGGTTTATTCAGGGTCTTTCTTCCAGTAATGTTGCCTCCTCCTGAATGGCACCTTAATGTTATACTATCACAACTAATGAAACCTCAGTTTGAACCCATACATAAAGCAGATCCTAAGTTCCTTAAGTGGAAGATAGCTTTTCTTCTAGTGATCACTTCCATTAGAAGGGTCAGTGAAATGCAAGCTTTCACTACACAACAGCCCTTTCTGCGTTTTACTGACAATTTTGTCATTCTCAAAACAAATCGAAAATTCATTCCTAAAGTTCCTTCTCAATTTCATCTGAATCAACCAGTTATTCTCCGGACATATTTTCCTAATTCGATATCTCCAGCGGAAACATCCCTCCACACATTGGATGTGAAGTGGTGTCTTAAGTTCTATCTTCAACGAACTAAATCTTTTCGCAAATCTGATCAGTTATTGCTTTCCCATGGACCTGGGCGTCCGGGTTCGTCAGTAACGAAGTCAGCGATAGCAAGGTGGCTATCTGCAACTATCCAGTTCTGCCATTCTGCAGCAGGAAAACCTCTACAAAGACAGCCTAGAGCGCATTCAACAAGGGCAGTTTCTACTTCCGGGGATCTCTTTGCTGGGGTTCCGCTAGATCAAATATACTGTGCTGCTACTTGGAAGAGTACCCACTCCTTCGCAAAGCACTATTGCTTTCAGGCCACCCATAGGATGGATGAGGCCGTGGGCCAAGCAGTTCTACAACACCTGTTCCAGTAAAGTAGTAATATAGAATTTTGTCTTTTTTTCTATTGCTGTTTATTAAATCTATTGTTCTCGTATTTTCTGATTACTGTTCCAAGTTCTGCATCTCTACATACAGTGTGGTGTTAATGTGATTGGCATGTATATTTGATTATATGAAATTTAGGGGAAAAAAGAGAAACAAAATACTTTCATTCCCTCCATCTGCTTCAATTTTATTATACTGCTTGTTATTCGGATTCAAGCATGTGACTCTATGAAAGATCCAATATTGGATAAGAAATTAGTTACTTACCTGTAACTGCAGTTATCCAGTATTGGTATCTTTCATAGATTCACATGCGACCCACCCTCCTCCCCTTAGAGGCTCCCTTTTACTGACTCAGGTAACATAGTTCACTCTCACGCTGAAAATCTGAGGAAGGAAGCTTTAACTGGGATTGTGGTCGCCTAATTGGCTATGGTTCAAGTTTGGTCCATTTAAAAAAAAAAAAAAAAAAGACATGAACAAACTAGCAAATTTAGGCCTGTTTGCATTGTAAACTTAATGGTTATTATGGTTATTGTTATGTACTGCTTTATAAGATACCGTGGGACTCCCACTTCGACGACGGGAAAGATTCAAGCATGTGAATCTATAAAAGATACCAATACTGGATAACTGCAGTTACAGGTAAATAACTAATTTCTTCAAGCCCAAACAATGTGGTGTTGGGCTTTATCCAGGGGGATCTCCCTGACAGCAATGAATACTCTATGAAAACTAAATCAGGAGGCAGATTTGCTCAGTCTGCATCACAAGGATAATCACAAATTGTTTTTAAACATTGTTGTATCATCATTCTTTTAGGAATGTTGGATTTACTCACCAAAGCAAATCAAAAAATGGCGTCGAAGGCAACAGAACGGAATTCAAGACGAATTGTCAGTGCTGTTAATCTATACTTTTTCTCTGATCACCCTCATTCCCACATGAATTTGCAAGTTACTCTAATCCAGCATCAGAATTATACTTATAGCTCCAGACTGACCAATGCAGTGGTGGCATGCTGATCTTCTACATCGTAGTTGGCAAAGGCAGGAAATTACCTTGCACGCTGGATCTACTATTCAGGCATAAGGGCCAAATTCACCACTCAGACCTTCAATCTTTGAATTTAGCTGCATGGCTGCTGAGGTCTGACAGTTTCCCCATAAATGTGTGAACAGGGAAGAAATGCCTCCTGTGTCCTTAATGTGATAATAAAATCCCTTTTTTTATCTCTGTTAAATGTGAGATTTCTTGCTGCATTTTTACATACATGTTCTCTACTCAAACTCAGTTTTGTTAGATCTATTGAAAGATATTGCCATTCATTTATTATGTAGGAGAAACCTTCTGAACATTTATGAAAAATGAGGTCTTGTTCGGCTTGCCGTCAACATGTTAAAAAAATGATTTGTGGACAAAGACATTCTTTGATGCTGTTTCCATGAATTGTATTATATAGAAATGTGTTCCAGGGCCTGCATGTGCTGCAGGGAATTACTCTAGCATTTATGATTTCTAAAATGCACAAGCAGAACTACAGGTTTGCAACTTTTATTTTTTTCTTGTCCAGAAATATTACCTGACTGACTAATTGTAGTAGGGCTGTGAAATATTTTATTTGTAACTTTGGCATATTACTGTATTAAACTGAAATACCCATTTAATTCAAAGAGCAGCCTGGAAGTCCAGAAAAATATATAAGTAAATGACAATAATCACTGATTAAAATGCACTTCTGATTATTGCTTTCTGGTGACTCTTGCTTTTCATTCCCCTAGTGTCCAAGGTGAAAGAAGAGCTGGAGGCTTCTCTGTGTGAAACTTCCCAATTACTCGAATCTGCACCTGGGCCATCAACAGGAGTAGTAGAAAATATTCCAAGACCTGCTGAGAAAGTGGTGAAGAGAGGGAGGCCTCCCAAGAATCCAACAGTAGTGTCAGTGGCAGGCGAGGTGGCTCCTCGCACTTCCACGCCAAAGAGGGCAAAGAAGGGAGAAACGCCATTTACGTGTGGCACATGCGGTAAGGGCTTCCGACGTGAGTCTGCCTTTATCCAGCATGAGAAGAGCCACACAGAAGAGGCCCCCTACACATGTTCTGAATGTGGGAAGAGCTTTGCACAGGCTGCTGACTGTTTGGCTCACAAGAAAACACACACAGCTGACAGGCCGTTCAAGTGCACAGAGTGCAACAAGACATTTTCCAAGAAAGGACACTTTTTGAATCATCAACGGACCCACACAGGCGAGAAGCCATTCCAGTGCAGTGTGTGTCAACAGAGCTTCATTCAAAAGGCTCAGCTCGCCAAACACAAGCTGACCCATAGTGAAGAGGCGTCCAAACTTTGCACATCTCTCAATAATGAAATGGGCCCTGCAAATGTTCCTGGAGCTACCGTCACTGCTTCCCCAACCACCACTTACCAAACCACCCCTGCCTCCTCCACGCCTCCTGCCTCCTCCACGCCTCCTGCCTCCTCCACGCCTCCTGCCTCCTCCACGCCTCCTGCCTCCTCCACGCCTCCTGCCTCCTCCACGCCTGCTGCCTCCTCCACGCCTCCTGCCTCCTCCACGCCTGCTGCCTCCTCCACGCCTGCTGCCTCCTCCACGCCTCCTGCCTCCTCCACGCCTCCTGCCTCCTCCACGCCTCCTGCCTCCTCCACGCCTCCTGCCTCCTCCACGCCTCCTTCCTCCTCCACGCCTCCTTCCTCCTCCACGCCTCCCTCTGCCACGCCTCCCTCTGCCACGCCTCCCTCTGCCACGCCTCCCTCTGCCACGCCTCCCTCTGCCACGCCTCCCTCTGCCACGCCTCCCCCTGCCACTCTGGATCCCAACACACCCACCACACCTGCTCCCACCTCGCCTTCCTCCACAACACCGGTGCAGCCTACTGGTACTTCCACTTCACCTGTGGGGCCTACTGCTTCCACTAGAGGTAGGCGTTCCCATCCGGACAATCAAAAATCCAGGGGTGCTAAGGTGGCCAGAGAAAAGCAGCAGAGTCCAGTGGCAAAAGGAACTCGAAAGAGCAGCAGGGTGAAGAATAAGGCTGGCGAAGTCAAAGAGTAAGGAGCAAAGGCACTAAGGAATGCTCTGAGGACACAATGTTTAGAACACAGAAAGGCTACAGGTGGTCATTGGGGCTGTAGGAACAGGGGGAAAAAGGATGTGCTAATAGTACCTTTGAAACATAGTTAATGGAGAGCATGTGGTGAGATGGTCTTCACCTGGATGTATGGCAAAATAATCAATAATATGTAGAGTCAAGATGGCAGCAACAGTTTGCTTGACAGCCCTAGCCCTGGGTGGAAGACCTGTTTACTGTGATGGCTTCAAAAAGAAATTCTCTATAATCCTGTACTTCAGCTGGTACTGTATGTATCATTAGCGCTGTACTGCTACCCCACTTACTAAATGCTATTGGCTTGTGATGATCTTTAGTTATAGAGCAAAAACTAGTAGCCGTACTGAGGAACCAGCGCCTCTGGGTAAGAAGTGGAGACCCCTTCCATTAGCATCATCTTGCCATTGATCTTGGTACCAAATATTATGGCCTTTCCCACTGACTAGTGGGCTGCCCCACATTACGTTCTGCAAGTGATTCCTTCCAGCCCTGGGTGAAACAGACCTGGCATTGGCCCTTGTGGTGGCCAGACAAATGTGTGTGATGGAATGCATCATGCACAGGGCACTTATCTCCAGACAACAAATTCTGAAAAACTCGGACCTTGGTTGATAGAAAACTTTGACATGTCAAGCTGTAAAATTGCCTAGTCTCTGTCCAGTAGTCTACAGTATTCCATCAGTCTTTGCAATTGGGGTCTCCTTTTAAAAGTGCCTCAGGTATTCTAAAGAGACGAGTGGGTGTCATGTCTTTGTTTATGTTTCCCCATCTTAATGTTCTCAACTCTTCTCTTGTTTGCCAAGTTTATGGAAAGGGAACAGACTCAGTTTAAATTCTGAAACATGAGTTTGGTGAATATCTAGTATGAGATGTCTGAAGTTGGGTTTTATCTCAAATAATATGTATTTCGTGTATTTAAAGATTATAATATGCAACGCCACTTGCCAGATGCCAGTGGTCGTGCAAACCTTTTAAATAAAGAAATAAGTTTTAAAAGTTGACGCAGTTTTCCAAGGTTTTTGATCCATGACCTTGTGTTCACACTTTGAATAAAAAAAACAAAGGAATTTTGTACAAAACGTAAAAAAGAATTGGACAATTTAGTTAAAAAAGTGATACATATGGAAAGGTAGCATGCATATGGATGAAACTGGTATTCAGGAGGCAGTGGCAAGTTAGGCAGTGGAATTGGAGGTGAGCACAAGCTGGAACTTCAGAGAGGTAATCAGTAAAATGTTCTTCACCAAATTAATATTCCTGGTATTTTCTTTTCTAAAAATGTACAGATGGTTATAATGGAAAAAATACTTGTAATCCCGATGAGTCCCACCCACGACGGGTACCTTGCAGCACTTTACAACCTAAAATGAGCTCCAGCAGCTGAACCTTACGGCTACTTTCTCTTGACACCCTGAGGAAGTGGTGGCAATGCAGGATGCATCCCTGAATGAAGGGACTGATTAGGAGGCCAATTGCCATTTCTTTTGTTTATTTGGACCCATGTGTTTGCAGCTATAAAGGAGAAGTATGAAGCTACCAAGGAGCTGCTGATGACCTTTCCACCTGAAGCGCATAGGTCTCGCGTGCAGATGTGAGCGGCATATGTTTTAGAAACAATAAATCCTTGAGTCTGCTCAACTTGTCAATTCACGTTTGAAGTAGCGATATGGGGCCAAATCTCAGCTACTTCCCTCTGTCGTGTAGGAGGCACAGGTAAGTTCCCGCAGCATGTAACAATCTTAGAGACCAAAAGATCGTAAACTATTCCGGCTCACATCCCTCAACAGTTTTCACTATTGAGGAGGACATAGCTGCCATTTGAGAGCACCTGGAACGCAGGTTCTAATCAAGGTGACTGGGGCTCCCTTCAGATAACAAGCCAAGTTTGTTGCCAAAGCGTTACAAGCCCCGTGCAAGGACAGCTGTTTATAAACCATCGAATGGCTGGCAGAAGTCTTGCATTCACTACCGCTAAGAAAGACCTCTTTCATGCCACTGAGACATTTGTACATGAAGGGCAGCTCCCACACCTCATGGATGTAACTATCACCTAACCTTTCATATCTGCCTTTTGGAATGGGTTTCAAGCACTACGTGAATTGAAGTGTTGAAATAGACAGATTAATGACCCCGTGTATTAACCACTCAGCAGATGGCATTTCAGCCACAGTAAAAGGCAACTTCTCTAACTTTTCAATATTTAACATGACATAAGTCGCTTCTTTCTTAGCCATTAGTTGTTGTCGCGTTAAATTAAATGTGGAAAATATGTCCCTTGCGCTAACGTGTTGCCAGGGAACGCGACCTGCCTTCAGTGTTTGTAGTTTCCAACCTAACTACATAATGGACCTTAGTTGACTCTGTCCGTGGTGTAAAGAAGACATGTCACTTTGTATTATATCTTTTGCAGAAAAAACACTGTTTAAGATGTATATCCAGTCGGACAGGGTATTAATCCCATTATCTAGAACAGCTAATGCCTTCTGTAAGTTTTACTGATCTATTTGCCTTATCCAGGCAGCAGCTTCTTGTTGAGAAAGCTTCCAAATTTCATTATAGACTGCATATAAGAAGCACTTTCTGTGTTGTTTTCTGGGGCACTACAGGGCATCCTGTTTGCCAGTGTTATTAGACAGGAGACTGAGGTGTTCCCTAATAGCATCTAGTGAGGAACTTTTGAACCATTGCTGGCATAGTTTCCCTACACTGTATGTTGTTACTATGCCCGCATGTTCAGATGACACATAGCAAGGGTCAGGCCTACTTGTTCTACAACTCCCCATGGAGTTTATAAACATTTTATGACACCCGTTGGTATCTATTAGCCACAATAACCACCTGCCGGGACGTGAAAGTAAAGCATTAAAAGTGCCATTCTGGACCCATTCATCGAGTTGATCTTCAGTTGCATTTACATACTTTTGCCATTTCTATAATTTTGCAGGGACAGGGATACTGGGCACATTCAATTCCTTAATTTTTGCTAAGCCTAAACAGCTTGTCTATTTTACAGTTTCATTTAAAAATATAATTTGAAAAGGTATCGGGCTTGCTCTAATAAAAGCTTCCTTTCCCCTTATTTGCCAATTGTTTGTTCCCCACACACTTTTTAAGTCAATCGACTTCAGCCATTACTTATAACCTTCTATAGCCAACCGGGAAACAAAGGAATCTGAATAAATGAATTTTGTATCTGTCAATAATATATGTACATTTTCCAACAATGGCAATTTAAAATAATATAACTCGGCACTTTTAACATTGTTCCCAGAAAAATATGCACATTTTTCAGAATATGTTTTAGAACTCCCTTGTGGTGGAGTTGGACAATGTTCCCATTGTGTGTAATTAAAAATAGTTTTTTGGGGTACTTGCTCTGTGAATGAAATGGTGCCCATAATAATTATAGCAAAACATGTCACCATAATTCTCTTTAGATTGTTAAACATCCTTACTTTCAAATACAGTAAAATACTGCAATTCAGTTATCGTAGAATCAACTGTTTTTACATCCCAGTCATCAGAAATAACTCTGTTACACGTTCATTGAAAGTTTAAACACATATGGTATTTGAATGACCTCCGTGGGGCCGTATATATCAAATGTGACTTTATCCCAAACAATCCCATCAGGAATTGGTATAGCGGAAATGTTCACAAAAGACAACTCTCCGCGGACCTTGTGAGAAATAAAATGGGGTTTTAGGACCTCCTCCACCAATTCAACTGTTGGTCTTTCAGGAAGAAAATTACCATGTATTAATAGAAAGAATGTTATGATAAAAGCCAATCCAAAGGAGGAAAGCTAATACAGTCAAGGAAAGCCACAGATAGCTCCATGGGAAAATAAAGTAATTTGTTTTAAGCCAGTTTATCAGCTTATGTGTTTTTTTCAGTTCAGATGTAGAAGAGGCAAATGAGTCTGAAAAGGTGCCATTAATGTTGGCAAATTATCCAGAAGCAGTTTGTGCAAAAGCTGGAGCCATATTCATAGGGGGAGAACTGTTGGGGGTCTCCCGCGGTGGTGTACAGTAAATGATGCCATCCGTCTGTGTAGAAGTTGTGTCAAATCGATCAGTAATTTCTATATCGTTTGTTGTAACAGATGTTAGTCGAACTAATGCACAATCATTTTCCACCCTCCCCAAGCTCTGAGAGGTGTCAGTGTTGCTACTCAAAACTTGTAGAGGGACGTCTTGACCAGTAGTGAGAGGGATTCAGGAACTACTGGCTGCTCCTCTTGGTTTGCTGTGCAGTATCGGCCACATGGTGTAACTTGACATTGTCAATAGATGCAAAGCAGTTTTCTTCAGCACCAGCCAATGGTGGTAGAATGACAGTTCTGGTACAGTGTATTACCAAAACTGGGACCGGTGCACGATAAGAAGGACCAAACTCCTTTTTCACAGCAACTTTTTCACGTACTAGTTCCCCAACCTTAGAAATCCAGCCGGTAGATGTTATTGGTACATCCTTAATTCCAGCGGAGGCAGCACTGCCAGGAGCGTTGTCGTCACACAACCGTTATAATTCTTGTAAGACAGTGACACGTTGATTTATGTCAAAAGGTGTTCCTGCCACCTCCACGCTAGGACCATCTAGATCTGGAACATGCATTTGAGTTCCAAACAGGCACTTTTATGAAGTATGACCCCCCCCCCCCCCCAGGGGCCTTCTAGGCAGATTAAGTGCTCTCTGGACTCCATACAGGTGATTAAGCCAACTACAACCCGTACCTAATACTCTGGCTGATGAGGACTGCTTTAAATCACGGTTTCGTCACTCCACAACACTATTTCCTTCGGGATGAAATCGAGGCGAGTAATGGAGTTGGACCCCTAACTAAGCCATGGCGACCCTGAATACCCTTAAGGCAAAAGCAGGGCCCTGGTCTGAGTGGAAAGCCGCAACTGCATATGTGCCGATAAAGACTTGCAAATCTTTAATAACTGTCCGAGCGTCAGCCGAGCGTTGTGGTCACACCTATAGAAGTCTGGAGCAAGAGTCGACAGCGGCTAAGATGTATTTGTATGCACTGTCCAGTGTTAGGGGACCACAGTGGTCCAAGTACACACATTGTAAAGGTTTGTTAGAAATTAGGAGGGGTGTCAGCGGTGGGCGTTTTACAGTAGAGCCCTTAATTTGTTGGCAGATGTCACAATAAAGTACATACTGCTTCGTCTGTTTGTATAGACCTGGCCACCAATATCATGCTTACAATTATGATATTGTAGCCGCCACACCAGCATGGGCAGATGAAACCCCCTCAAGCGCTGCTTTAATCAACTCTGGTCTTATGTCCTTGTTGGGAATTACTCGAACTCCCATGCCTGGTATTTTTACTTCTACGTCAAGGAAGCCTCTCATTCAGTAGGAATACTTAGCGGGAAATGCTTTTGGAAAGGGTGTGCCTTCAGCCATGGCTTTCCCGGCAGCCCATATATCATTGTCCGGTTTCATCACAGAACGAATTACTGCAGCAACAGAAGCCATAGCTACTGCTGATTTGGCTGCTTCATCAGCCAGTGTATTTCCAGCAACGTGTATTCCAACGCGCTGGTGTCCAAGCGTATGTACACATTGACGTTTGGTAGCGCTTCCTTCAGGTCCGCTACTTTCCCCCACAGAAGTCTGTGTTTAATGGTGTTGCCTTTAGATCCTCTGAACCCATTCTGTTGCCAGTAATGCAGGTATTCATTGAATGACTGTACACAATAGTACGAATCACAGACAATGAGTGTTAGCTGGTCAGGATTCGTTTGTTCCAGTGCCATCACCACACCCTTTAGCTCTGCTAGTTGTGCTGTGCAATCCCCTAAGGTTTGGCAGGTACTTGACCCGCAATCGAATATATAGTTGCAGGATTAATGCCTGGTGTTATTGCATGTGGTTGCGCTGGAGCAGCACATGCTGGGTTTGTGTTTAATGTTTGCATTATAAACTGTACTAATCGTCTGTCTATTGCCGTCTGCTCAGCATATAAGTGACAGACTTCAGCTGCGTTAAGTTCACTGCAGCAGTGTGGGGTGTATATGTGGCCAATTAAGGCCAGGTAGGACCATCATTACTTAGAGGACCTAAGCTAACATGTAGAATTGTATGGGGTAGGGTGCCATCAAGCCAATTATTTTGTTCTTGATAAGATAGAGGTATTTCTAGATATGCATATGCTCTGTATTGTACAGCAGCATCACCTGCACTGTGGGGGACTGAGTCTGAACCCACTATAGGTGACACCTGTCAGCCTAATCCGGGTTGTGCTCCAGCTAACTAGCAGTGCCTCATCTCCACCCAAGAGCAGGGATGATTGGGCAGCCGAGCTCACAACACAATTGACTCCAGGTAAATTGTGGTCATTCAGATCACATCCGTTTCTCTCGTTTACATTAGTCTCATGTATTCAAGGACAATCAGAGGTAGAATATATTTCAATAACGTTTTATTGAAGTACGGACATCTTAGATAATAAAGCATGTACTGCAATAACTGGGATGATGAAGCATGACAGGATTCAAATGGTGACAAGGAGAGTGAAACATAAAAATAACGCTACCATATTGTCACTAGAATCGTTAAAATAGCTCCTAAGCTCTAGTTCTGCCCTTCAGGTTCCCCTGGGAAGACATAATTTCTCATACCTGAGTAAGAGGCCTGTAGTCAACATAAGCAGCTGCAGCGAAGCACTCTGCAATCAGCAAACAGTCATAGTCATCTGGCTGGAATCTCCCTCTATCGTACATGGGTCAAAGTAGTGTTTTTATAATAAAACAGCTGATGTTCCAAGAAAATCCCTACGTAAGAGTGTGTATGTTTCTATGAACACTAGAGACAAAGCGTTACCACGTTTGCCGGCAACCTGTCTTCCTGCAGCCTTAAGAAAAGCACAGAGTGAAAGAAATGTCTTGTTTAAGAACGCAGTGCTGGCCTAGGCAAAGAACAGCTAGATAGAGAAACTGCAAGACTGCAAATGTGGCTATTGTTAAAATAATAAACAAATCTGAATAAAATATATCTAGGTTAAAGTGCACAGCGAGAGGCCTAGTTCTGTAAAATAACGTGTATGAAGCTGTAACTAAAATGGCTACACAATATCATCAAACTGTCTTACTCAACTGCCAGATTGATCTTGGTAGCCCTGGAGTACCCCAGACAATTGTGGCTCACAGAACTTCTTCATATGCCGAAATGTCTACACTTGAAGCACATGAAGCTGCCATGCAGACCGGAACTCCTCATGAAATTTGGAGGCCAGATGCTTCATTCCAATCTCTCCTCTTTGAATTTGGCAGCACGGCTCCTGAACTAATATAATATGGGCATTTGAATCTTCCTCAAGACTGCATGAGCATTCTTAAACATGCAAAACGTCCATTGTAGGAAGCTGGCCCTTTATGTGATATGTCAATACCATGTAAAGGTTCCCAGGTTTCTCCAATGAGTGGGCAGGGCTTGCTATGCAATCCCAAAGAGCTCCATTTGGAGATTATGTGGTCAAGCAGCCTTAGGCTTAACAGAGGGGAGTGCAAGACATCAACAAATACATGCACTAGTCAATAAATGAGACACGACTCAAAAAGAAGATCCACACACAAACTTATAATAAATAGCAAGTATCTTTATATTTATTTACGCATTAGAGACAAATTGTTCAGGTAAGTAAGTTTTTAAATATAAATTCTTTTCACTTACAAAAGTGGGCACAGAGCAATTTTCTGAGTTCTGCAATGTTATCCTTTGGGTGGAAAAACAAGTTTTGCAAACACGTAGAGTACAGCGACTTACATGGCCAATCTCCAAGAGTTAAGGTGAGAGGTGGGAAAGGTCCAAGGCTGCACCAGTAGTACATCTTTAACGGCACGGGCATCCGGGTGCCAAACAGTATTGGGTGCCCAATGCATTTCAATGGAGATCGGTCACTGAGAAAAGAGGCTGCAGGCTCTGGCCCAGGAGACTTGGTGGACTGAACCAGCAGTGGGGCTCAGGCCTCACGATGCTTGGCTTTGGTCCTCTTCTCCACAGCTCAGGGGCAACAGGTGCAGAGGTGTTCTTAGGTGTCGGGTTTTCTTTACTGGAGCGTTCACAGTGGAGGGGGCTACTGGCGTTGTCAGGGAGTCCAAGAGGGGGGAAAGCACGATGGGCTCAGGCTCTGGCGGTCAGGGGAGCCTTGTTGGCACGGGTGGTCCACTTCAACTTTGGCCGGGGACGGCATGTGCTGTGGTGACTTCAGGTGATGGTTTTGGCAGTTCCAGAGGCTTCAGAGTCCCTTCTTTGTAGTTGACTGGAGAACAAGTTCATTGTTCATGGAATGTCTTGAGTCTTTTTAGAAGGCAGGCAGACCTCCCCGGTTTCTAGAGTCACAGCTGCAGGACGAATCGACTTTGGTGCAGATTTGTGACAAAGGATGCAGACAGACCAGCAGGATTTGTACCAGGTCAGTTGCTTCTTTTCTTCTCTTCTGCTGCTTCTCAGTGTCCTTGGTCTTCTTAGGTCGTCAGGATCCGCTTCTTTGGTGCCAGGGGCTCCCCTAAATACTAAATTTAGGGGTGTGTGGGGTTGTAGCCCATGGGCTACTGACCCTGGGGTACTATGCCCCCTATATGACAACTTCCTGTGGGAAGTGGGCATAACCCTGTCTCAGAATTTCTAACTAGGCCATCACAAAGATGGCTACCTCTGAAATTTGGTGTCCATCTCGCAGTAGCTCACCTTAGGGGTAGTACTAGCCTAGAGGTGGCACGCCTACCTGACTATCTAATTTTCCAGCCTGTCCTCTTGCCAAGTGGACTGTGTGGGGGGGAGTCCTCTTCTGTGAGGGGAGCCAGCATTTCAAAGTGGAAGCCCTTTTAGGCTTGCCACATTAGGAATGGTAATCAGCAGGTCGGCGGGTGGGAGGGGATATTAAACCAGCTTCCCAAATGGGTTTTTGTTCTGGGACTCCAGAGAACCGAAGGCTCTCACCCTAGAGGGGCAGAACAGTGTCTTGGGTGGCAGGCTGTCAGAAAACAGTCAGCAAGCACACCAGAGGCTGGTAGGATTTCAGGGGGTACCTCTAACGTGCCTTCTGTGTGCATGTATTGGTAAATCCAACATTGGCATCAGTGTGGGTTCACCAATACGAATGTTTGATGCCAAACATCCCTATATTTGAAGCCATTGAGTAGCTGGAGAACTCGTATTGACGAATGTCCAGAACATGCATTTAAAATGGCTTCCCTGGCCACTTAGCTTGGCTATTGACTATTTGGGGTAGTTCACTCTTAGGGCTCCATAACTTTTTTCCACATAAGCTATCAAAGCCAAATTTGCTTACTTTTTTCCCAACATCCTGGAAATTATAAAGGTACCTAGGGTTTGTGCTTTACCCTCTTGGATACCAAGAAGGTAGCCAAAATACAGCTAAAATTTTTATTTTTAGGGAAAAATGGGAAAAAAGTACTGCAGAAGAAAGCATCTGTTTTTTCCCCCTGCAAAGGGCATCAACGAGGGGAGTTTGCAGTGCTAAAATCACCATCTTCCCAGCTTTTAGGAACAGGCAGACTAGAATCATAAAACTACATTTTTCAACACAGTTTTGGCATTTTACTGGGAAATATCACAATTTTTCTTATTTTTTGTGCTTTCAGCCTCCTTCTAGTTAGTGACAGGAATGGATGGGAAACCAATGGTGGATCCTGGAAAGCTATACATTTCTGAAAAGTAGACAAAACTCTGAATACAGCAAGGGGTCATTTGTGTAGATCCTTCAAGCCTTTTCCTGTAGAAAGTAAAAAAATATTGAAATTGAGTTGAAAAACACCCCAGCCATTTCGGTCTACATTTTCATCTGTAACTTTTTCCAGCTATAGCAGATTTTCAAAAGCAATACACTGTTACATCCGCTGGACCCTTCTGGTTGTGGGAATATGTCGTGCTTGTAGGTTCACCAAGAACCCAAGGTACTCTAAGCCAAGAAATGAGCTGCACCTTGCAATATTTTTTCATTGTGTACCCAGTATACAGCAGTTCATTTGGTAAAATATAAGTATTGAAAAATAGATATGAAGGAAACTTATATATTTCCTAAAAGATATGGAGTTAAGAAGCATTGGTTATTTGCACATCTCTGAATTTGGGGGTGCCCATATTAGCATGTGAATTACATGCCATTTCTCAAAATTACTTCTTTCATGCACACTGTCTTGCATTTGGAAGGCGTAAATGCAGAGAAAGACAATTGGTAATAACACTTGTTCTGCTATTCAGTGTTCCCTCAAGCCTCCCAATAAAAATGGTACCTCACTTGTGTAGGTAGGCTTAGTGCCTGTGACAGTAAACGACCCAAAACGAAACATGGACACATCACGGGGGTCAATGATAGTTCTTTCATGAGGGCTGCTGTTGACCCTGGGGTGATCTATTCCTGACAGGTGCACTAGGCACAGACACACAAGTAGGGTGTTTTTATCAGGAGAAGTGGGGAAACTCCGGGTGGTGGGAATTTTGGGGATCCCTGCATGTTCCTGTAATTTACATGACAGAAAATGTAATGAAAAATAGTGTTTTTATTCAACGTTTGCAGGGTGTTCTGGGTAAGAAAACTCTGGTGAATTCACACAAGCCACACCTCCGTGGACTTCCTTTCGTTTTCAGCAATGTCTGGTTTGGTAGGTTTCCCTATAAGGCCGCCAAGCCCAGGACCAAAAACGCAGGTGTCTGCCTGTCAAAACCAGTTTGTTTTGTGATAGACAATTTTGATGTCTCTACAATACGCTTTGGGCCCTTCCCTGTGGTGGCCATTTGCCTACCCACACAAGTGAAATTCGTTTTTTTCTCTGGAGACTTAGGTGAACGCTAGGTGTTAGGGAATTTGTGACTGCCTGCAGATTCCAGGATTTTCCCTCACGGAAATTCAAGGAAAATGTGTTGGTTTTTTTTCAAACAAAGTTTGTGATTTGTAGGGGATTCTGGGTGAAGAAAGACTGGTGAGAGCCATGCAAGTCCTGCATCCTTGGACCCCCCTGGTACTAGGATGTTAAAGTGAATCCACCATTCACCCTTGTTGGTTTTAGCACCTCCAGAAATTGTGGTTTCAAAGCACAAATATTTGTCAAAGTATCTGAACATTGAAACCAAGCCTTCTAAAGGTGAGCCATGAAGCCTAATCACAGCACCAACTGCTTTATTGTCCTTTCACACGCCAGTCACACACAACACTTGCATACCGTCAGCCACAGGTCCAATCCAACCGATCATTGCATTCACATCAACTTACTGCCGCCAGACAAGGGCCCATCACATTCATATTCCACAGAGCAGACTAAGTTTGACTACATTTTACCACCTGTCCAGTAGCCACCTCCCTTTTCCTGAACATTACCAAATGCATGCATAAGGAACCTTTACCAATGGCTCCCATGACAGTCACATGAGGCTCAGGAAGACATGTATTTCATGCACCTTTAGTGCACTCACTGTGCTAAATCCAACTCCTTCCAGTTGGTGGATGTAAGCTGAGAGTGTCCGAAGATTCCCTGTGATGCCCTTTCCTCGAACTGAGTGAGCATATCTCCCTTTGAAACTAAGACAGGCTGGGGAATTTTTGGAAAGTTCCCTAAAGAAAAGGTCGTAAACAATGAAGAAGGGTAGTATTTGGCACACAGGGTAGTACCTGAGAACGTAGCATGTCCCAGCCATTGTTATGTGCAGTGCTGTGACTGTAATGCACGTATCATACAGCAAATTGAATATCTACCAAGTTCTGATGACGGATGAACATGGCCAGCAGGACAAACACTGACCCATACTTGTCATAGTCATTCAGTGCAAGCACAGCACCAATGGGTTTGAATCCAAAGGTGTAGATGATGTGTATCTGTACTACCTTTACTATCTGCCTTCTTCCTATGCATATCCCTCGGAAAGCACACCTAGCATAAGCTTTTCTTGCCTCTTCATGCCTCTGTCCTCATCACAGTCCTGACTAATCCTGTGTAATTGCCAAGTGAACCTACACTAATGCCTTTCCGTCCCTAGCTACTTGAATCTCAAGAAAACATTTCTCTCATGTGCCATCAGCGCACTTACTGTGCTAAATCCTATTCCTTCCAGTTTGTGGATGCAAGTTGGGGGTGCCCGAATATACCTTGCAAGGCCTATTCCTCAAACTGAGTAACCATGTCTACCATTGAAGCTAAGGCAGACATGATGGTGAACTCTATGTAAGGTCTCTAAATTAAAAAGCCAAACAAATATCCCGGGGGACTCATTCACCAACACTTCTGCTCTTGGTTTGAAAGTGAAGTTAAAAATTGAGTTTGCACACTTTCAAGCAAGTAGAAATGTTGACGAATATGTCCCACAGGACATTTGTTTGAGTTATTACACTCACTCTGGTTCTCGTTGGCAATCAGAGTGGTCCTTGTGTACCATACTTAAGTTCCCTAACAAGCACTTCAAAATCCAGTCACGCCTTTAACGTTTTGCCACACAGGGTACTCTGTGACAACGTGGCATATGATCTGTCCACTAATAAGTGCAGTGTGGAGACTATAATGCACATTGACCATTGAACAGAACACCTACCACGTTCTGACAGCGAATACAGGTGTCGAGAAGGCCATAAGAAAGTCCATGAGTTCCAGAAGTAGATTAACTACATTTCTGTGGCTGCTTGCCTAATGAAGTAGTGGCCTATGGACGTTAGGTGTCCTTGCACAGCCAGTGAAACGTTTTCCCAACGGCAGCTCCACCTCATTCAATTTCCCAGAAGTTTGCTTTAGTATGCTACAACATAAAGCAAGTAAGAAAACACAGGTGTGGCTGAAATGGGCACTTGGGAAAGTAAACGTGACTCTCATGCCTCTTTCCCTGCTTCGAGCACACTTTACATCGACAACATGGTCGATCCTTATTGTTTTTTTTCAGGAATGTGATCAGCAAAGTGTCGCTCCTGCAGCCTTGGCATATCTTCCAGAATATATGAAGTGGAGTCTACTGCGTCTATAGCAACATTGAGGCTTTCAATCACAGACAACTGAAAGTCAAGGAAAGACATGAGTCTTCCTGTGGTTGTCTGATGATAAACAACATACGCATTGTATGTTGCCATCTAGATCAGGTGAGTAAACTGTTTCTTGTACCAAGTGCAAGATTTACAAATCGCATTGTATGGTTGAATAACCTGGTTGTGCTTGTCCACCCCACCCATATACTTATTGTAATCAATTATACAGGTAACCTTGTGGATTTCAGCCATCTGACCCCAAACCGTGATGGGGGAAGTGCTTTCATTATGAGTTGTAGTGAGCACATACATATCACGCCTGTTTGAGAACTTGACTGTGAGCAGTTCGTTAGCACACAACTGCATCAAGCCCATGTGGGAATCCTGTGCGGTGATCACGAACTGTACCGCAGACCATAGTGCCAGTTTTCTAGAGGTAACTGAACAGCTCTACTCCTGTATAGAAATTGTCCACATAAAGGTTAGAACCTTTGTGAAAGAGTGGCTGGACAAGCTACCATACAATCTTTCCTCTGATCCCCTAGCATGGGAGTGCAATCTACATGGTTTAGGGTGGAGTCCTTCCCTGTATACCATTCAAGCTGTACACATAGCCAGTAGAGCTCTCTTACAGCATGTCCAGCTTGATGCCATAGGGAGCTCTTTTGCTCGCAGTGTACTGCCTGAACAGCAGCTGTCCTTTGTTTGCTCAGGATCAGGGACTCATCAACTGCTATATTCTTTCCAGGAGTATAGATCTCTGGAAACCTAGCAGACAAATGTTTCACAACAGGTTGAATTTCAAACAACCCGTCATGGTCTAGATGGCCCCAGGGCAATGCAGCAAAATTGTCATTGAAATGTGGCATGTGCTGCAATAACAAAAAACTGATTCTGCTCAAGTTTGGTAAAGATAGGGGTTAGCCAAATCATTTGAGTTGTCCAGTAAGACTGCAAGGTGGGTTTCTGCAATAACCCCACTTTGAGCGCAATGACCAAAAATAGCCTCCACTCCGCCAGCAAAGTGGGAATCCACTGGGGTGACCTAGAACGGGGCCCTAAAGTGCATCTATGCTCCTTCAGAAATAGTTTGGCACGCAAATGTGCGTGATTGGGCACCCCAGGGGGAAAAGCTAAGATATTTTTTTAGAATACCATGTGGGCTGACCCCCCAACCCCTTACTCCCTTTTCAGTTACATAATGGCATCCTACGGGGCTACTTTGCCCTTTCCTTCTTCATCTTTTCCCTTTTTCCTTTTAAATAAGAGTTTGTGAATGAGTTTGAAACTGAAAAAGTTAACTTTTTAATTAAATGTCCTGAATTAACTGCTATAGCTGTTTTTTTAAATGCAGTTTGAACTAATTGGCCAATGTAGCCTTCCTCAAAGGCTGCATAACATTAGCGTCCTAAGTGTCACTACAGGCCTGAATGACGAAAGGCAAACATCTACACTAAAGATGGAATATTAAAAAGAAGTGCCGCACATGGGCAGGATTATGACTTCAATGGAGATTCATCTGAGAGAGAACTAGGATTACAGGTAAGAAACCTGGAACGGCCCAGCTGCCTCATTGGGACATGGGCAAAACTGTTTTCAGGACTGCTAGTAAATAAGCTAATAATGAGATGACCCAGCCTTCCTAACCCACTACAGAAAGCTTGATGAAGCAAGCATCCACAAGCAGAGTAAACCCAAATGCTTTCCGCACTACCACACCGCTTAGAGTCCAAAAGACTTGAAACCATTGGCAAGCACAAGTTCTCCACTCCGTGACATTACAGGCTGTCAGTGCCAGCTGCCTAAGCGGCCACTTTTCTCATGCCCTTTGGAATGACATAGCTCAGGTACTACCTGCTGTTACGTACGACTTGTATCTAACACTTTCACAAACCAGAATGGTCGCAGTGTGACAAAATTGATGATTCACTGTGTGTTGACCCTACTGTGTTTACCTTTGTCGGGCAATTGGTGCCTGCATGACACTTCGATGATATTACTGGATGAGGTCTACAGGCTTCTATGAGGATGTTCAATCTTCCCTAATGGGCACGTTCTTTGTTGGCTCTAGCTTTTTTAGTAGGAAGGCAGGCTCTGCACTTTAAAGACAGCAGGGCCTGGGGCCTGGCTACTCCAATGCCTATGTTTTGTAGCAGTTTCACCCTTTCTGTAGCTATGGTAGGTACTCTCAGTGGCGCCAGTCTGTGCAACCAACCCAGCAGACCCTCCATTCTTTTCATGGTATCCAATGTCAATGTGGACACCTGGGGCAGCGAGCAGCCAAATCCCCCACTCAAGTTGCAGCAACTGTGAACCCTCTTCAGTGTACACTTCCTTGTGCATTCTCACCCTGTCGGAGGCAGGATTTGACATTTTCTTTCAGGGGACAAGCCATCACTTTAGGCAAGTGGGTCCTGCAAGTTGTCCAGCTAGGTTACACCTTTCTCTTCACTTTTCACTCCATCACACTTCCCACCACCTTCACAGTGGCTGGCAGAGGACCATTGTTCCCTCTTCCAAAAGGAAGTGCAGGTTCTTTTGGCCAAAGGCGCCATAGAGAGTGATCTGGCCTCAGAGGTATGAACTGGGAGTTATTCTTGCTACTTGCTTGTGCCGAAGGAGGGGAGAGGCCTTCATCCAATTTTAGATTTCCATCCTCCCAATGCCTTCCTGCTAAACTACAAATTAAAAACGCTTACAGTAGCTCAGGTCTTGTCTGCCATTGACCCGGGAGACTTGATGGCAGCATTGAACCCACAGGATGCCTTTTTCCTCTTCCCCGCCCGACAGGCCCACAGGCGCAACCTGCAGTTCAAGGTGGTCATAGAAACGTTTCAGTTTGCAGTGTCCCCAGCCCCTGCCTTTGGCCTGACCAGTGACCTTGGGGTGCTCACAAAAGGGATGGCAGTGGGTGCAGCGAATCTTCGTATGTCGGGGATTCCAGACTTCCCTACTTGATGACTGGATGCTGAAGGTTGGCTCTCCCCACGCAGTTGCCACCCACCTCTAGACTATGGCGTGCTTCTTAACATTTTTGGGGTTCACTATCAACGTGTAAAAATCCCACCAGACTCCTTTGAAGAAACTCCCTTTCATCTGAGCCATTGTGGATCTTGCAGTCTTGAGCCACCCATGGAGTGGGTTGTACCTATTCATGCTTTGATCCGGATACTTAATTCTCTCTCCTGGATCTCCGGATTCCTCTGAGGCTAAAGGAACTGATAGCCGCCTGCATCCTGCTTGTCAAGCATGCCTGGTAGCATATGCGGGCTCTGCAGTGGGATCTGAGGACACAGTGGGCACAGCATGAGGGGGATCTCTCTGAACATGTCCACATTTCAGAAGAGACTGCAATTGACCTGCAGTGGTGGCTGCTGGACCTTGATTGATTCAGCGGCAGACCCACCCAGATCTATCAGTGGTGACTGATGAATCGCTTCTGGGTTGGGGAGACCATTTTGGGGATGTGGAGATCAGAGGCATCTGATCTCTGGTGAGACTCGGTTCCTTATTAACCTCCTGGAGTTGCAGGCCGCCTACATAGCGCTGAAAGTTTTTCTGAAATCCATCAAAGTGAGGCTGCTGCAGGTGCTCACAGACAACACCACCATATGTTACTGCAGCAAGTAGGGTGGATTGGGGTCCTAATCCTTGCCAAGTGGCACTAAGCCTCTAGAAGAGGAATAAACATCATTGGGATTTTCCGAGAGTTCCTTCCTAGTGGCACCCTTGCTAGGTGAGTGCAGCCTGGGCACTTTAGTCCTCAGCCGTGTGATGCCTGAGGCTGCATGCCAATCATTGTGAGTGCCAGTGCATTCCCAGCATTTATTTCTTTTAAACACTTCAAGGGGTGGGATGGTTTTAACAAGCTGCTTTTACTCACCTCCCTATCTGACGAGTTGGGGGAAGAAAAAGGGGGTTAACACCAGGCTACCAGTGGCTTAATATTAAGTAAATCTCTCTTCTGATATATACTTCCCAA
Organism: Pleurodeles waltl; assembly: GCF_031143425.1. Classification (NCBI taxonomy): domain Eukaryota; kingdom Metazoa; phylum Chordata; class Amphibia; order Caudata; family Salamandridae; genus Pleurodeles; species Pleurodeles waltl. Next base: position 490,507,243 of record NC_090449.1, on the reverse strand, counting down.
CTCCGATTCCTCACCTTCTGAATTTCTCTAGCCACAACTCTGTATCTGATGATTTTTCTCAGCAATTCCCTTGCATGTTGTTAGATGGCATTATGGAGCTGTACATCGAGTCCGTCCTGCCCCAAATATGATGTTGGGGCCCTTACACGGCTGCCACTTCTGCACACTGATGTTGGTTCCTTTCTTTCTGCACCTTCAAATAACATCCGTAGCTTCCTCCCTCTAATTCTGTCAAACCTCACAAACCTTTTCTCAAGTGTGCAGGGGAAATGTCCCCTCCAAAAACGTAAAAAGTAAAAGAAGTCAAAGCATGACTCCCCCCTCATTCTGCCACGAGGAGTCACGCAACGCCCCAGGTACCTGCAGGTCGCAACCTCTGACTCTGTCCTTGGAATCAACCTCAGCCCTCGTACTGTTGTGCCCAGACTTCTCCAGGCTATTGGCAATGCTGCAACTACACTACAGATTCAAGGAGTCCATGACCAGAATATTTGGTACCAAACTGTATCCCTCTGGATCGCCTTCGGGCTACAAGGATCTGAGATGGCCTTCATTCGGATTTCTACCCAGCAGATTAGTTCTTGACAATGACTCTCGACTCCATCACAGAGTCTGTCTTCACTCCAGGCTGACACCAAGCCTGAGGCTGTTTACAGTACCACAACCAATGTGACAACCCCAAGTGGTGACACCTTACTCCTTCACAATGAGTCCCCGTTACTCCAGGAGCCATCCTGGATGTGGTACTCTTCCAAGCTTTCCCTCAGCCTCAATGAGTCCAGGACATTCAGGCTATGATCCCTATGTTTCAACCCTTTGACCTGGGTCTCAATGAGAACGTCTCTGATGCTTCTTAGCTTTCTAGCATCCTGCTGGTAAACCATGCAAGGGTCACATGGGGGGCTCTGCAGTGAGGTCTTTAATCTGTAGGCTCAGTACCAAGAGACCCTTTCGGATTACATCCAGGTGTCGGAGGAGACTTCAAAAGACCTGCAGCAATTGTTCTTGGACTGCATTTGGACAGGTGGCAGACCTCTCCCCAACCCCACTCGGAGATAATGATTGTGAGTGACGGATGCATACTTTCTGGGTTGTGGAGGTCACCTGGGAGAGATGGGAATAAGAGGACATGGTCTCTGGCAGAAGCCCTTCTCCACATCAACTTGTTGGAGATGCAGGCTGTTTGCTTTGCACTGAGAGTTCCTTTCGTCTATCATTTTAGGAATGGGTGAAGGTTGTCTCAGCACTACCATCATGTGGTACTGCAACAAACAGGGTAAAGTGGGGTCATAGGCCTGTGCCAGGAAGCTTTGTGACTTTGGGACTGTCTGAACCATCTCCCTCATCGTACAAAACCTGGTACAATCTTTAAACGCCAGAGTAGACAAACTCAGCTGACGTCTAGCGAATCACAAATGGCAACTCCGCTCAGAATTTGCACTGGGTGTCTTCCAGCAATGGAAAGAACCCTGCCTCAAACCTTTCACCACCAAAAGATACCTTTCAATTAGATTGAAGCTCAGGACTCATGTACGCCTCCACGCCTCTACCACTCCTGATTTTTGAAGATCATCATGAAAGACAATTCATCCTAGTTGCTCTGGGCTAGGTGAGGAGAAAGTGGAACCCAGAACTGATGACCCTGAGCATCTGTCCTCCAAAGCAGCTGCCTCTTCAAAAGGACTTCCTGTTGCAGCAGAAGAGTATGGTCCTGCACCGGAGGCTGTTCACCCTCCGCCTACATGCATGAAAATTGAGCAGTGGCAATTGATGGGTTTGATCTTCCTCCCGAAGTAACCGAAGTAAGTTTAAGCTGGACTCTGGGAGTTTTGTTGTAACTCCTGAAATATCCAGCCTCTACTGATACAGGTGTCTAGCATACTGTTTTGTCTTTCGCTACCCCAGCAAGGCCTTGTTGTGGCAACAATTAAACGTTATCTGTCTACCCTTTCATCCTTCCTACGTTTATCTAATCAACCATCTTTACTCAAATCACCTGTTGAAATGCTTTTTTTTTTAAATAAATATAAAGGGTTGACTTGTATATGCCCCACCAATGCCATTTCATTATGCCTCTGTGGGTCCGTAATTAGTTGTTTTTCTTTCGTTGTGTTTTCCTTTTGAACGAATGCATAACTGTTTCCTGCACCTTCTTACATTAAAGAAAACATTCTTCATAGCGATAACGCCTGCTCATGGCCTGAGTATATTACAAATACTGTCTGTTCAGCAGCTGTACGATACCTTCAGGAAAAGCTAGTACTCCGGAAGAAAGTAGCATTTCTCGTTAAATTGCTCACACCTTTTTAAATCTAGCAGTTTGTTACCCAGCCAGCTTTCATCTCCTTGACCCAAAGAGAGCCCTAAGTTTTTACATCAGCTGCACCAAATAACATCAGGTGGACGGTCAGGGTTCTCTGACTATAACCGCAGACTGAGGTCTGGTGAACCATGAAACTTTCTGTTCAATATGGCTTTGTACCACTTCTACTGACCTAAGTATGCTGTATTACTTTACGTGTAATGAATGCTTTTGTCATCTCTTTGTTTTGGGTACTGTTAAAGAACTACAATAAAAATTAAAAATCCATCCACAAAGGTGTTAAGGACAAACCAGTGGTTGTTTTGAAAGTAGTGCAATATTTTGCCGAAAACAGAGTTTGTTGACGGAGAAGGAAAGTATTGTGTTGAAAGTATCACCACTGATTCTGCTGCTATAGTCATCATTGATTTGGGGATGTTGAAGAGATTAGAATCTGGGGACACCAGTGGCAGTAGGTGAAATGTTAGTATGGCCTATTCACCGGTCGCTAGTTGCACAGAGCAGGCAATCCAGTGGTGTTGGTTCCAGTTTCTTACATAGCTTTATACATTAGTACACTTAGTGGTTTCAAATGAAATAGGCATGATTATGATTTAATTGGTGCTGTATACACAAATGTATGCAACTCATAAAAAGTCTTTTATATGGAGAGTTTCTTGATAAAAGATCATGTCTTAGGATTCTGTGTTTGATGGTATCAGAAAGTAAAGACGATATTTGCATTCTTTCAAATTAATGTTCCTACACTCACCTTGCAATTTTTAGATTATGATAACTTGTCCATCAATGGGGGAATAATTTTACTTATTCAATTCAGAATTATTTTCTTATGGAGTGCGTATGTTTTTGTGGGGTGTATAATTCTTTGAATAGTTTATTTCACATTACTTATTTGAATAGGGTAAGAACGAAATGTTACACATGCCAGTGATGGTCCGAAAACATGAGTGAAATGAGTCCACGCAGTTTTAGTGATATCACATATTTTATAATGCCTTACAAAATGAGGCAACTGGCAGTTACAACAAATGATTTCTACGTCAAGGGCAAGTTTCCGAGTAAATACATTGTCGTTGAAACAGTCGTTAATGTAAACTTACTTCTTGTTAGACATTCTTTAAGCTGACAGAACATTTAGTTTACCTGAAAACTGCCCTTAAATATGGTATTTCCTTCACTATATTTTTTTATTGCACTCTGGGAATGTGAGAATGAAATGATGGTTAGACTGAGAAACATTCTGGTTATAGAAATAACGTTATGTACATATGACATGCAAATAAACCCGGGTTCTCTCAGACAACGATAAGAAAGCCAAAAGTAACCACAAGCCTACAAGTTTCCTTTGTTGTACTAGTTGGATAAACAACGTATTAGAAGATGCTGTATAAATAGAGGCACACAGTCCCACTGTGAATATACTTTGCTTAAGAGGAAGTAAAACTAGTAAAGACTGAAGTGATAGGCTCCTGAAAATTATTCTTTTTAGCACCGCACTACTTAAGAAATAAAAAAAATACAGGGAGTGCAGAATTATTAGGCAAGTTGTATTTTTGAGGATTAATTTTATTATTGAACAACAACCATGTTCTCAATGAACCCAAAAAACTCATTAATATCAAAGCTGAATATTTTTGGAAGTAGTTTTTAGTTTGTTTTTAGTTTTAGCTATGTTAGGGGGATATCTGTGTGTGCAGGTGACTATCACTGTGCATAATTATTAGGCAACTTAACAAAAAAAAAAATATACCCATTTCAATTATTTATTATTACCAGTGAAACCAATATAACATCTCAACATTCACAAATATACATTTCTGACATTCAAAAACAAAACAAAAACAAATCAGTGACCAATATAGCCACCTTTCTTTGCAAGGACACTCAAAAGCCTGCCATCCATGGATTCTGTCAGTGTTTTGATCTGTTCACCATCAACATTGCGAGCAGCAGCAACCACAGCCTCCCAGACACTGTTCAGAGAGGTGTACTGTTTTCCCTCCTTGTAAATCTCACATTTGATGATGGACCACAGGTTCTCAATGGGGTTCAGATCAGGTGAACAAGGAGGCCATGTCATTAGATTTCCTTCTTTTATACCCTTTCTTGCCAGCCACGCTGTGGAGTACTTGGACGTGTGTGATGGAGCATTGCCCTGCATGAAAATCATGTTTTTCTTGAAGGATGCAGACTTCTTCCTGTACCACTGCTTGAAGAAGGTGTCTTCCAGGAACTGGCAGTAGGACTGGGAGTTGAGCTTGACTCCATCCTCAACCCGAAAAGGCCCCACAAGCTCATCTTTGATGATACCAGCCCAAACCAGTACTCCACCTCCACCTTGCTGGCGTCTGAGTCGGACTGGAGCTCTCTGCCCTTTACCAATCCAGCCACAGGCCCATCCATCTGGCCCATCAAGACTCACTCTCATTTCATCAGTCCATAAAACCTTAGAAAAATCAGTCTTGAGATATTTCTTGGCCCAGTCTTGACGTTTCAGCTTGTGTGTCTTGTTCAGTGGTGGTCGTCTTTCAGCCTTTCTTACCTTGGCCATGTCTCTGAGTATTGCACACCTTGTGCTTTTGGGCACTCCAGTGATGTTGCAGCTCTGAAATATGGCCAAACTGGTGGCAAGTGGCATCGTGGCAGCTGCACGCTTGACTTTTCTCAGTTCATGGGCAGTTATTTTGCGCCTTGGTTTTTCCACACGCTTCTTGCGACCCTGTTGACTATTTTGAATGAAACGCTTGATTGTTCGATGATCACGCTTCAGAAGCTTTGCAATTTTAAGAGTGCTGCATCCCTCTGCAAGATATCTCACTATTTTTGACTTTTCTGAGCCTGTCAAGTCCTTCTTTTGACCCATTTTGCCAAAGGAAAGGAAGTTGCCTAATAATTATGCACACCTGATATAGGGTGTTGATGTCATTAGACCACACCCCTTCTCATTACAGAGATGCACATCACCTAATATGCTTAATTGGTAGTAGGCTTTCGAGCCTATACAGCTTGGAGTAAGACAACATGCATAAAGAGGATGATGTGGTCAAAATACTCATTTGCCTAATAATTCTGCACTCCCTGTAGTATGACTTGTGTTTGAGAATCGAGTTATTGTATTGTATTGAAATAGTATTTATATAGCGCTTACTACCCTTGACGAGGCGTCAAAGCGCTTTTCGGTGAGTAGCACGCTACTCTGGAACCCAACAAGAATTAGTATCGGGAAATATGAGTACAGTTTTAGTATTATTAGGAGTTAATTTGAGCAGCGGATATGAGAGTTTGTTAGTTAGATTGACTGGCATAATGGAGGGGTGGAGGAGGAAAGAAATCCAGAAGTGTTAATTGGGAGTATATCCCTCATTTACTCAACCCAAAGGCTTGGGGTGATTAAAGGGGGATGGAGGAGGGAAGAGTCTGTGGAAGGGTTAGGGAGATCATAGTAGCAGTGTGAGATAAATGAGGGAGAATTTAGTAGGGTTGTGTGGGAGGTCATGGTAGTAAAGTGAGGTATGGTGAGTTAGATGTGGAAGCAGAGGGAAGAGCTTAGGCAGAGTTATTTAGGAGATGAAAGAAGTAGAATGGATTTGGGATGAGTCAGAGTGGGAATGGAGGATAGATTGATAGAGACATGACATATGATGATGGGTAGATAAGTGTGATAAGATGAGAGCAGGGATTCATAGATATCTAGTATATAACAACCCACCCAGGAGCCATGCAATGACCCACAAACATGCCAAGCACAGAAACAACATATACACATACATACATTATGTGACCACTTGGCACTCAGCTCAAAGATAATACAACTTTTTTTTTTTACTAAAATTGTTTACAAAATATTAAATTGAGTGTGCTCCAAGCTGCGGACACAATTGTGAGTGCTATAGATAGAAGGATAAGGTTTCAGAGTAAACATGGTGCCTGGCAGACAATCTTTAAAACTGCCTAATGACACTGTTTGCCCTAAAAATGTATCGCTCAAAAGGTAATCACCAATCAAATTCCGTTACAGGTGATCTGAACAAGTGGGGATGCATTTATTTTATTTATTGCCTTTAAGTACCTTCTTTCTTTGAAGTACTTGATGGCATGAAAAATGTTACTGGCTGAAACTGACCGCATACTAAGCTACTTTCCAGTGCACACAATGACTAGGTATGTTGCAGCACGATGGAGTCATAATTAACAAACACATCCAAGTGACGATCAGATATACTGGGCATGCCTCAGCTGTAGGAAGGTAGCCTCTTTCTAGCCTTGTTACCCCCACTTTTGGCCTGTTTGTGAGTATATGTCTGGGTGTTTTTTCTGTCCCACTGGGATCCTGCTAGCCAGGGCCCAGTGCTCATAGTGAAAACCCTATGTTGTAAGTGTGTTTGATATGTGTCACTGGGATCCTGCTGGCCAGGACCCCAGTGCTCATATGTTTGTGGCCTGTATGTGTTCCCTGTGTGGTGCCTAACTGAATCACTGAGGCTCTGCTAATCAGAACCTCAGTGTTTATGCTCTCTCTGCTTTTCACAATTGTCATTGCAGGCTAGTGACTATCTTCACCAATTCACATTGGCACACAGGAACACCCTTATAATTCCCTTGTATATGGTACCTAGGTACCCAGGGTTTTGGGGTTCCAGGAGATCCATATGGGCTGCAGCATTTCTTTTGCCACCCATAGGGAGCTCATACAATTCTTACACAGGACTGCCACTGCAGCCTGAGTGAAATAACGTCCATGTTATTTCACAACCATTTTTCAATTTACATATGTAAATTATAATTCACATATATGTCTAACCCTCACTTGGTGAAGGTTAGGTACCAAGTTACTTAGTGTGTGGGCACCCTGGCACTAGCCAAGGTGCCCCCACATTGTTCAGGGCAAATTCCCCGGACTTTGTGAGTGCGGGGACACTATTACATGTGTGCACTACATATAGGTTACTACCTATATGTAGCTTCACAATGGTAACTCCGAACATGGCCATGTAACATGTCTAGGATCATGGAATTGTCACCCCAATACCATTCTGGTATTGGGCGGGACAATTCCATGCATCCCGGGTCTCTAGCACAGAACCTGGGTACTGCCAAACTGCCTTTCCGAGGTCTCCACTGCAGCTGCTGCTGCTGCCAACCCCTCAACAGGTTTCTGCCCCCCTGGGGTCAGGGCAGCCCAGGCCCAGGAAGGCAGAACAAAGGATTTCCTCTGAGAGAGGGTGTTACACCCTCTCCCTTTGGAAATAGGTGTGAAGGGCTGGGGAGGAGTAGCCTCCCCCAGCCTCTGGAAATGCTTTGGGCACAGATGGTGCCCATCTCTGCATAAGCCAGTCTACACCAGTACAGGGATCCCCCAGCCCTGCTCTGGCGCAAAACTGGACAAAGGAAAGAGGAGTGACCACTCCCCTGACCTGCACCTCCCAGGGGAGGTGCTCAGAGCTCCTCCAGTGTGTCCCAGACCTCTGCCATCTTGGATTCAGAGGTGTTGGGGCACAATGGACTGCTCTGAGTGGCCTGTGCCAGCAGGTGACGTCAGAGACCCCTCCTGATAGGTGCTTACCTCTTTCAGTAGCCAAGCCTCCTTTCTAAGTAGCCGAACCTCCTTTTTTGGGTATTTAGGGTCTCTCCTCTGGGCTATTCCTCAGATAACGAATGCAAGAGCTCACCAGAGTTCCTCTGCACTTCCCTCTTCGACTTCTGCCAAGGATCGACCGCTGACCGCTCCAGGACGCCTGCAAAACCGCAACAAAGTAGCAAGACGACTACCAGCAACATTGTAGTGCCTCATCCTGCCGGCTTTCTCGACTGTTCCCTGGTGATGCATGCTCTGAGGGCTGTCTGCCTTCACCCTGCACTGGAAGCCTAGAAGAAATCTGTGGGTCCACGGAATCTTCCCCCTGCCAACGCAGGCACCAAACTTCTGCATCACCGGTCCTCTGGGTTCCCTCTCATCCTGACCAGCGTGGTCCCTGAAACACACTAGCTGTGTCCAAGTGTCTCCCACAGTCCAGTGGCCCTCCTGTTCAAATTTGGGGAGGTAAATCCTTGCCTTCCCACGCCAGACAGCAAACCTGTGTACTGCGTGATTTGCAGCTGCTCCGGCTTCTGTGCACTTCTCCAAGGATTCCTTTGTGATCAGCCTATCCTGGGTCCCCAGCACTCCGTCCTGCAGTGCTCAACCCGCTGAGTTGGACTCCAACATCGTGGGACCCCCCTTTTGTGACTCTAAGTTCACAGATCTTCTAAGTGCCTGTTCCGGTACTTCTGCGGGTGCTGCCTGCTCCTGCGGGGGCTCTCTGAGTTGCTGAGCGCCCTCCACCCTGTCTACTCCTCCAAGGGGCGACATCCTGGTCCTTCCTGGTCCCCAGCAGCACCCAAAAACCTCAATGCGACTCTTGCAGCTAGCAAGGATTGTTTGCAGTAGTTCTGCCTGGAAACACTTCTGCAACATCCAGCACGCCGCAGGACATCTTCCATCTAAAGGAGAAGTTCCTAGCCCTTTTCGTTGTTGCAGAATCTTCGGCTTCTTCCAACCGGAGGCAGCCCTTTTGCACCTTCATCCAGGGTTTTCTGGGCTCCTGCCCCCCCTGGACACTATCGCGAATCTTGGACTTGGTCCCCTTCCTTTACAGGTCCTCAGGTCCGGGAATCCGTCTTCAGTGTTTTGCTGGTGCTTGTGGTTCTTGCAGAATCCCCTATCACGACTATTCTGTCTTTCTGGGGGTAGTAGGGTAACTTTACTCCTACTTTTCAGGGTCTTGGGGTGGGGTATTTTGGACACCCTTACTGTTTTCTCACAGTCCCAGCGACCCTCTACAACCTCCCATAGGTCTGGGGTCCATTCGTGATTCGCATTCCAATTTTGGAGTATATGGTTTGTGTTGCCCCTAGACCTATGTCTACCTATTACATCCTATTGTGATTCTACATTGTTTGCACTACTTTTCCTACTGTTACTTACCTGTTTTCGGTTTGTGTACATATAATTTGTGTATATTACTTACCTCCTAAGTGAGGGTATCCTCTGAGATACTTTTGGCATATTGTCACTAAAATAAAGTACCTTTATTTTTAGTAACTCTGAGTATTGTGTTTTCTTATGATATTGTGCTATATGATATACGTGGTATAGTAGGAGCTTTGCAGCTCCTACTTCAGCCTAAGCTGCTTTGCCATAGCTACCTTCTATCAGCCTAAGCTGCTAGAAACACCTCTATTCTACTAATAAGGGATAACTGGACCTGGCACAGGGTGTAAGTACCACAAGGTACCCACTATAAGCCAGGCCAGCCTCCTACATCAGCTCAACTGAAAAATGCACGATGTATTTGTTTACAAAATGTAATCTGGTGTCACTGATGACAGTCAAATGCACAACACTCCATCCTCCTGCTTCTCTCTTCCTAAAAAACTCATATCTTCAGTCACGTTATTTCTAGTAGAGACCCTAACTGCAGATTCCCCGCCTTGTGAATATCACCAGGCGCCAGAATGGAGCTGGAGAAATTTCTCAGGAATTTCCTTGCACGTCCCTAGGTGGCATTGTGTGGCTCTGCATCGGTTCCGTCCCAGATGTGTCAGGGTCTCTGCATAGCAGCCACCTCTAGATGTTGATGTCAGTTTCTTTCAGATATCTGTATGACCTGTTTGACTCTAATAATCAGATTGTGCCAGTGTGCAGGTCTCTAGATTGGATTTATTTTTTGGTCTAGATTGGTCCATTCCACAGAACAGGTAGGGGGTGGATCAGTGAGGAATCTGCAGTTAGAATATTCACCAGAAAGAGCATTATTAAAGGTACTTACCTTGCTCTTCTGATAGATACTTCTAACCACAGATACTTATGAATAGATACCAAAGCAGTACCACCCCAGATAGGGTAGTGGGTCTGTGAGAAGTTCAGTCCACGAAATCCTGTTGGACCGAATGGGCAAAATGCCTCTCCCATCTGGCTATTCATGCAGTAGTGCTTCATGTACATATAGACTTGATGACCATAGAGCACACTGGCAAATGTCCAAGATAGCATACCACATGCCTGTTCTGGTGGTATGAGTATGTAGACTTTCTGGAGGTGGTTTCTTGGCCAGTCCAGAATAGATCCTGATACATAAGACAATCCTTCTGGAGGTGATTTGTTTCTGAACAGCAACCCCCTATTTCTGCGGTGAGGTAGTACCACCGGGCCATGGAAGATTTCTCAGTGCCATTGGTTGTCTGCTCCGACGAGGAGTCAGATGTTGTGAGTCTGTTAGGGGTCTTCCAGGGGTCAAGAGCGGCCCAATCTTTGCCAGGAGATAGTGCAGGAATGGACTATATATTTCTTTTGGCCAGACAGTTCAGGGTAGCAACTCTGCATACAATTCCAGCTGCTCCTTGCAGTAAGTTAAGTCTGAACAACCAGTCCTGCTTTGTGGGAGTTTTGGCTCTTCCCCAGCATTTGGAGGCCTGGGGCTTGACTAATTGTTGTGCCAGGGCTGTTAGCCTTCTGATTGTCTGCGAGATAGAAGCCACCCAACCAAGTGGTGCCATTTTTAAGACGCGGCCTACCAGACAGAGCAGCTGTCTGGTTTGCTCAAGACTTCATGGGGTCTTTCAGAAAATTGACCTAGGAATTCATTCCACCCGTTGATTACCACTGGCTTTTGTGGTTTGTAACTCACATATTCTGGCTTTCTATTTGCTGGCTTTATTTGCTTTAGGCTCTCCAGGTTCAGTTTGTCCCTTCTGTTGCCTAAACCATCTTTCTGATGGATACGTCTATCTGTAGATTCCTCACCTTTTGAATATCCCCAATGCGCCAGCATTCCACAGAAAGGTTTCTTCATAGCTTTCCAAGTCGACCAGGATGTCATAATGCCACGGCTTCGCATGCAACTCCGTCTGATGTCATCCGAGCCATAAGAACCCCTTGTTGGTGTGCTGACATTAGTTCCCTTTTTTCCACACCGTTGACACATGTTTTTTCATCTCTCCCTGAGGTTTCTGTTGATGACAGTGTTTCAGGTTAGAAAAACAGTAGTTACTGTTTTCCTGCAATAATGTTTCCACTTGGAACTCCAGATTCAATCCCTGTTTTGAGTGCGAGGGTCAGATGTCAATCAAGGACCCTCATGACAACTGTATTTTGTGTCTCATCTTAGACCACGACATCAACGCATGTTCCTTGTGACCAAAAGATGAACCTGGAGGCCTTAATTGAAAGGGAGGCAAAGCTCTTCATTGCCAAGAAGAGGAGAAATCATCAGAAGTCTTGACCTCGGTCAACATCGCCGTCTCCCCACTCCTCGAAGTCATCCAAGAGCAAGCACAAAAAAGTGGCATCACAGTTCCCCACGTCAATCTTCAAGAGACGACAGTGTCTCCACATCTGAGGTCGACTGAAAGTTCTCTGGCTTCATCCCTTGTGGCTTGCCCAGCGTTGCCTTCGAGTCCAGTAAGACCATTGACTTCATCTGTGCCTCCTGATCCGGAGCCAGAAGTGGTCCTTCTGACTCCAGTTCTTCCTCAGCCTCCTCGACAGGAGCAAGATTATCCAGCTTTCCGTGCCCAGGGGGCAGATCCTTCCAGCTTCCTCAATGGTATGTATAGAATTTTTAGCAGGGCTGTGACTTTATCTGGTGCCCCTGCGGGCCCCATGGATCCAACATTTTATTCTCTGGGAGGCTTCCTGGTGCTGTATCAGGAAGCTCCATTCCTGCCTTTCATGCCAATGGCCCAGGTACCCTGGCCTGTTCCGGCACCAAGGAAGGTGACTCCTTCAGTGACTGACACTGCAGGAGTCATCGGCATCAATTGCACCCTTTCCAACGTCATAAGGCTCCATGCCAGCACCCCATCGTTCAACTCCAGTCCCTGTGTCTCTGCTGTTCAATTGTCCAAATCCTCTGCAGATACCGGCTTTGGCGACACCGATTCAGTCTCCTACCACGCCGCTACTGGAGTCGAGGGCATAGATTCCATAGAGAATTTCAGTTGCTTCTGGGGGAAGAAGAGTATTTCTGCTCACAGCAAGATCCTAACCTGGAAGAAGGTGAAATTCTATCACATGATCAGGATTTTGAGGGATTAGATGTTGCAAGTGGCTTGGAAATTTCCCCAGAATGGGAATTATTGTCACCAAAGGACATGCCTCCTCCTGAGATCACATCACGTCATGTGGTGATACGGAAAGCGGCTGACATGTTGGAGTTACCCCTTCCTACATCAGAACTTAAGCCGAAACTACTGACAGAAGTACTTCGTTCTGCTTCTGTGTCAGAACTTTTTGATAAAAACCTTTGTCTACTCCGGGATTGTTGCGACTCATTGCCAGAAGGTACAAGAGTGCTCCAGAAGAGACTGTGTTTTTAAGTAGTCATTTAACACCCGAAAGCTTGGTGTTATAAGCTTCCTGCTCTTCAAAATTTACTCTAAAGTTCATCCCAACTTTTGCAGTGGACAGGGAGTCGAAGAAAATGGAGCAATCGACGAAGAAGGTCTTTTCTTTGGGGAGTATGGCTTTGATATCTGCCAACGCCACGTGTCTTTTGGGACGCTATATTCAAGCCTTGATGGATCCTGCCAGGGCTGTGGCTCCAAAGCTGCCTGAATATGTTAAGGGACACTTTGCAGAACTTTGTTTTTGAATGATAGCCAGGCAGCAGCGAGACAAGTCATCCAGTCGGGCCTGGATACTGCTGATGCAGTGGCTAGGGCGATGAGAACCTCAGATGCTATGAGAAGGCACGTCTGGTTAAGAGGATCTGAATTTTCTCCTGATGTGCAAGCCACTCTAATGGATTTGCCTTTCAATGGTGCAGACTGTTTGGCACAAAGGCTGATTCTACTTTAGAAGGGTTTAAGGAAAACAAAGTTGACAGTAAGGTCTTTAGGCCTTCAAAATCAGCCCATAGACTACAGGTCATTTTACAAGTTCCGGTGGTTTGCCCAGAACTATTCCTTTAGTGGCAGGCAGCAGTTCCAGCAGCAACAACCCGCCAGTCCCCTGTACAAGTTCTACAGAGGGCGTGGCAAGGGGAGACAGCAAGGAACAGCCCATCAGCCTACCTTCTCCACTTCCTCGGCCAACGTCACAGGAAAGCAGCCCTAGTTTCAACTTCTTAAAGCATGCTTTGCCAGTGGGAGAAAGATTGTCCAATTTTCTACTACAGTTGAGGTCCATAACATCAGACTTGTGGGCTTTTAGTATAGTAGAAAAGGTGTATGCTCTACCCTTCCAGGAATTTCCCCCACCTTTCCCTCCCCAACAAGGTTATTGTTCAGAAGGCTATCTTCTGCTCCCCCTGCAGGAGGCACAATCCCTACTTCAAAAGCGCACAGGAGAATTTATTCCAGAGCAGGAACGGATCCAGGGATGCTACTCATGGTGCTTCCTGATTCCAAAAAAGGACAGTTGTTTAAGGCTGATCCTAAAACTCAGGGTTTTGAACTGTTTTTTCCAGCAGGAGGAATTCAAATCGCTGACCCTGGCACAGGTGCTTCTTGTGCTGGAAAAGGAAGACTGGATGGTTTCAATAGATGCATATTTTCACATCCCTATTCTGTAGTTGCACAGGAAGAATTTCTGTTTCACGGTGAAGTCACAACATTATCAGTTTGCGTTCCTTCCGTTTGGTCTTACTTCCAGACTTGAGTCTTCACAAAGGTGATGGCAGTGGTCGCAGCACAATTCAGACGGTGGGGAGTACCAGTATTCCCGTACCTGGATGATTGACTGCTCAAGGCCAAGTCTTCAAAGTTGGTGTTGCATCACTTGCAGTTGACAACTCAGTTGTATAACTTAGGCTTTTCCATAAAAGTGGCCAAGACTCACCTGGAGCCCTCTCAGCGCACCCTGTTCATAGGGGCAGTAATGGACACTACAGAGAATCGTGCCTACCCTCCTCCTCAGAGGATTCTGGACATTCAAGCTATGCCTCCAGTGTTTGAGTGGAGTGTTGGTTCCAGTCCTGAAGGTCTTATGCCTTCTCAGTCTGATTACTTCCTGCATTCTGTTGGTCACCCATGCATGCTAGTACGTGATGGCCCTTCAGTGGTGCCTCACAGGGATTGGTTTCAACACAATGGAGATCTCAGAGTCCGTAAAAAATCTCCAGGGACACTGCAGCAGATCTTCGATGGTGGGGTGTGGACAGCAGTCTATCTTAAGGATAGCCGTTTTGTCCTTCACCTCCGGTGGCTACGGTGATATAGGAGGCCTCCACTCTAGAGTGGGGAGCACATCAATGGATTAGAATTGCTGGCAATACCTCTGACTCTCAAGGTCTTCCTCCCTTCCATCTGCAGTCAGTCAGTTCATATCTTGAATGACAATGCTACTGCAATGTGGTATGTCAAAAAACATGGAGGCGTGGGGTTGTAGCTTCTTTGTAAAGCAGCTCTATGACTCTGGTACTGGGCTCAGGTCCATCGGATTTGCATAATAGCAAATCACTTTCCGGAATTCTGAACGTACGTGTGGACCATCTGTCTGCATTTTTCAGCCAGTCACGAGTGGTGTCTCCATCCCGAAGTAGATTCACATCTTCTGGCTATGGGGGGGACGACCAGTCAGGTAGACCTTTTTGCCACTCACGAGAATGTGCTCTACCCTTCATTCTGCAGCCTCCAGTATCCACTGCAGGGAACACTGGGGGACACGTTTCAATTGAAATGGGGCTCCCAACTCATTTACGAGTTTCCCCCCCCCTCCCCCCCCTTGATTCCTCGGGTTCTGAGAAAGATTTGCCAAGACCGGGCCCAAGTCATATTAATAGCCTAGATTGGCCGAGAAAGGGGTGGTACACAGACGTACTTCAATTCTCATTGCGTCCTTCACTCCATCTCCCTCACAGGGAAGAGCTCCTCTTGCAGTTGCAGGGGCAGGTTCTACACCCCACCTACAGACCCTGCACCTACATCCCTGGAGATTGAACAGGGCAACCTGAGTTCTTTTTCCCTCCCCTCATGAATTGGTGGATGTTATTTTATTGGCTAGGCGACACACCACCAAGTTGGTTTATGGTGGCAGGTGGGCTAGGTTTGTAAAGTGGTGCAAAGAAAAAATTCTATTGGCCCCATAAAAAGCCCATTTGTCTGACATCTTATGTTTTGTGCTTTCCCTAGTGCAACAAGGTTGTGCACTATTTGTCTGCCATTTCAGCACTCCTTTGTTTACCTGACCAACCTTCCCTCTTTAAGTCCCCTATAATGCTAAGGTTAAGGAGCTTACTGATAGGTATCCTCCCACTCCCTTTATCATGTCTTAGTGGGATCTTAATTCGGTATTGACTTACCTTATGTAAGCGCTTACATAGTTGTCCTTTGAGACTTCTTACATTTAAAACTGTTTTTCTTGTTGCCGTAACATCGGCTAGTTTGTGTTAGCAAATTGCAGGCATTAAGTGTGAAACCACCCTTCACAACTTTCTTTGCAGGTAAGTTGGTGTTGGGAATCAGGGCTGCTTTCTTGCTAAAGGTGGTTTCTCCCTTCTACTGGGGCCAGACTGTCACCCCGCCTGCTTTCTATCCTTCTCCACATCAAACCAAAGAGGAGGAACGCCTTCATCGTTTGAACCCTAAAAGGGCTGTTTTTATATAGACAGGACACGTGATGTCTGGCTGGATGATTAGCTGTTTATTGGCTACATAGGCAAAATGAAAGAAAAGGCTTGCATAAAAGAGCATTGTCCAGGTACATAATCCTGTGCATAAAGATCTGCTACACCATGGCTAACAAAGAGCCACCTGAAAGTATAAGAGCATTTTCCATTAGAACCAAGCCTTCTACTTCCGCTTTGGCTAGAGGTGCCCCATTAGTTGACATTTGTATAGCACCAACTTAGGCCACCCTCTACACTTTCGCAAAGCACTATTGTTTAGACTCCAAGGTGAGGAGAAGTGTTCACTTTGCCCATTCTGCCTTGCAAGATTTTTTGGTATAGGGAGACAAACACCCACCTCTGAGTGCGGGACTGCTTGGGGATTCTTTTCAAAATGAGAAGAATCCACAGGTAGATGTATCCATCAGAAAAACAAGTTACTTACCTTAAATAATTCTTTTTCTTGTGGATACAGTATCTACCTGTCAATCAATCAATCAATCACTGCATTTGTAAAGCGCGCTACATACCCGCAAGGGTCTCAAGGCGCTGGGGAGGGGGGGTGCTACTGGTCGAAGAGCCACCTCTTGAGGAGTCTTCTGAAGGCCAGCAGGTCCTGGGTCTGTTGTAGGATGGTGGGTAGAGTGGTCCAGGTCTTGGCGGCGAGGTAGGAGAAGGATCTGCCGCCGGCAGTGGTTTTTCGGATGCGGGGGACTGTGGCGAGGGCGAGGGTGAGGTTGGCTGAGCGGAGGCTTCGAGTGGGGGTGTGGAAGCTGAGTCGGTTGTTGAGGTAGGTGGGTCCGGTGTTGTGCAGTGCTTTGTGTGCGTGGATCAGGAGCTTGAAGGTGATCCTTTTGTTGACGGGGAGCCAGTGCAGGCCTCTCAGGTGGAGTGTGATGTGGCTGCGGCGGGGGACATCGAGGATGAGTCGGGCCGAGGCGTTCTGGATGCGTTGGAGTTGTCTCAGGAGCTTGTGTGTAGTTCCTGAGTAGAGGGCGTTCCCGTAGTCGAGTCTGTTGGTGATGAGGGCCTGGGTAACGGTTTTTCTTGTGTCGAGGGGGATCCATTTGAAGATCCTGCGGAGCATACGGAGGGTGTTGAAGCAGGACGCGGAGACGGCGTTGACTTGCCTGGTCATGGAGAGAGTGGAGTCTAAGATGACCCCCAGGTTGCGTGCGTGGTCCGTGGGTTCTGGGGCTGTGCCTAGTGATGTGGGCCACCAAGAGTCGTCCCAGGCTGATGGGGTGGGTCCAAGAATGAGGACCTCCGTCTTGTCTGAGTTCAGCTTCAGTCTGCTGTCCTTCATCCAGTCGGCTATGGCCTTCATTCCTCGGTGGAGGTTAGCTTTGGCGGTGTGGGGATCTTCGGTGAGGGATATGATCAGCTGTGCTTTCCTAACTGACCCACCCACCTCCCCGTTGCTTGTCTGCATACGCCAACAAGGAAATATGTTCTGTTACTTGTATTTAAGTAGCCATCAAATTATGCACTGCTGCATTGCCATTGGAAACCCAAAGCACCTTAAGAAGGTTTTTTCTTATGCATTCTTTAACTGGTTTTATGGAAATTATATACTTTTGATCACAATGGTTTTTGATTACAGTGGGTATATTCAGGAAGTTTTATGTATTTATTTATTTGTACTTTTATGGTTGCACTGCAGACAAATTTAGTTTATTTGATTATGCATTTTTCTATTTCATGGACATAATTGTATATATGTGTGATTTGCAACATATTGTTGCATTCATGATGTTGGTTGCACTGATTGCCTCAAAGGCACAAAAAAGTGGGTGGAATCTGATGTCAGCATGCCAAGGAGGGCTTCCTATGGCTCAGATGACATCAATCTGAGTTGCGTGTGGAGCTGTGAATTATGACGTCCTCATCAACGTAGAGAGCTATAAAAAAAAGTTTCAGTGGAGTGCTGGTGCATTGGAGATATTCAGAAGTTGACGGAGCCACAGGTATATACTGAAGGTAAGTAACGTGTCCTTAATGCATTCCTCCACAAACTCACCTTCTGTAAACAGGCCTTTAAATCTTATTCGTATGCTGTCACATTTACTGTGCATTTCAAACAGGGGTCAAATGCCAGGCTGTGTCTGCGAAGGAACTTTGGGGCATATTTACAAGCCCCTTGCGCCACCTTAGTGCTGCCATAGCGTCTTTTTTTTAATGCTGAGGTGGCTTTTCTGCTGCACCATATTTACAGAGTGGCACAATGCTTGCATGGCGCCACTTTGCAACCCCCTTGCACTTTATTATACCTGTGTCAGGCATAATGCATGCAAGAGGGGTGTTCTGGCACAGGGAGGCCCAAAAAAAATTATGCAGTTACACTCTTTCTTAGAGTAGGCTGTGGTTGATCCAAGATCAGAAGAGTCTGAAGTTGTTGCAGAGGATTTCTGAAGGAAACTTGCAAGCAGAATCTGAAGAGAACTCACAGGAGAGACCCTAAATAGCCCTGAGCAGGGGATTGGCTACCTTATCAAGTATGGACCTATCAGGAGGGGTCTCTGACGTCACCTGCTGGCACTGGCCATCCAGAGCCCTCCAGAGTGCCCACACACCTTGCAAAGCAAGATGGCTGAAGTCTGGGACACACTGGAGGAGCTCTGGGCTCCCCTGGGGTGGTGATGGACAGGGGAGTGGTCACTCCCCTTTCCTTTGACCAGTTTCCCACCAGAGCAGGGGAGAAGGGGTCCCTGAACCGGTGTAGACTGGTTTATGCAAGGAGTGCACCATCTGTGCCCTTCAAAGCATTTCCGGAAGCTGGGGGAGGCTACCTCTCCGCAGCCTGTAACACCTATTTCCAAAGGGAGAGGTTGTAACACCCTGCTCTCAGAGGAAATGCTTTGTTCTGCCTTCCCCGGACTGGGCTGCTCAGGCCCCAGGAGGGCAGAACCCTGTCTGTGAGGTAGCAGCAGCTGTAGCTGCAGTGGAAGCCTCCGAGAACTAGTTTGGCAGTACTGGGGGTCCATGGTGGAGCCCCCAGGATGCATGGAATTGGCTCCCCAAAACCAGATTTGGAATGGGGGGGGGGGGGGAGAATTCCATGATCTTAGACATGTTACATGGGCGTATTCGGAGTTACTGTTGTGAAGCTACATATAGGTATTGACCTATATGTAGTGCACGCATGTAATGGTGTCCCCGAACTCACAAAGTCCGGGGAAATGGTCCAGTATGCCAATTGAAATTGGTGAATGAAGTCACTGGCCTACAGTGACAAATCTAAAAGCAGAGAAAGCATAAGCAATGAGATTCTGATTAGCAGAGCCTCAGTGACACAGTTAGGCACTACACAGGCATACACATTAGGCCACAAACTATGAGCACTGGGGTCCTGGCTAGCAGGAACCCAGTGAGACAGGCAAAAAACACTGGCACACACTCACAAACAGTCCAAAAGTGGGGGTAACCATACTAGAAAGAGGCTACTTTCCTACAACATGGTGTTTAGGTTCTCCTCCCTGTATATCAATCCCTCCAGTCTTCTGCCTTCATTTTCAGAGAAGGAGTTTATTTACCACACTTGCTACCCGGCTTTCCTTATTCAACCTTTGTGTTTATCACTAGAGGTAAAATAACAGATCTGAGGGCTTGTGTAACAGACAGGGCGAATGCAACAAGCAATGTGTGTGATAGCTGTAGAAAAGTCCCCTTTTTGGCATGGCTACCCCTACCCCCACCCAGTATTGATGCTACCTTAACTGTGCGCTGGGATCCTGCTAACCAGGCCCCAGCACCAGTGTTCTTGTCCTAAACTGTACCATTGTTTCCACAATTGGCTCACCTCTGGCACACAGCTAAGTCCTTTGTAGAAGGTGTCAGTGGTACCAAGGGCTCTGTGGCCAGGCAGGGTCCCTAAAGGCTGCAGCATGTATTGTGCCACCGTAAGGGACCCCTCACCAAACACATGCACACTGCCATTGCAGATTGTGCGTGTTGGTGGGTAGAAAAAGGTAATGTCGACATGGCATCCCTCCCAGGGTGCCATGCCAACCGACCACTGCCTGTGGCATAGGTAAGTCACCCCTGTAGCAGGCCTTACAGCCCTAAGGTCGGGTGCACTATACCACAGGTGAGGTCCTAGCTGTATGAGCAATATGTCCCTACAATGTCTAAGTCCATTCTTAGAAATTGTAAGTGCAGTGTGGCCATAGTAATTACATGGGCTGGGAGTTTGTCATTACGAACTCCACAGTTCCATGATGGCCTCGCTGAAGACTGGGAAGTTTGGTATCAAACTTCTCAGCACAATAAACCCACATTGATCCCAGTGTTGGATTTATTGAAAAATGCACACAGAGGGCATCTTAGAGATGCCCCCTGTATTTCACCAAATCCTCTAGTGTAAGGCTGTCCAGTCTGTGCAGCCTGCCACTAACAAACACATTTCTGAACCCATGGGGTTAGAGCCTTTGTGCTTTCTGGGGTCAGGGACAAAGCCTGCGCTGGGTGGAGGTGTTTCACACCTCACCCTGCAGGAACTGCAACACTTGGCGGTGAGACTCAAAGGCTCCTGCCTTTTGTTGCATTGCCCCAGGGCACTCCAGCTAGTAGACATGCCCACCTGGCAGGAAAATTAGTAAGCACAAGTAGGAGTGACCACCTCAGCTGGGACCACCCCTAGGGTGCCCAGAGCTGAGGTGACCACCGCCTTGCAGAATCCTCCATCTTGTTTTAGAGGAAGATAGCCAATAGGGTTAGACATGTGCCCCAATCCCCAAAGGGAGTGGGCACAGGAAGTGTGTAGCCACCCTTGGGGACCGTAACCATTGCCTACTGCTCTCTGACCCTTTCAATACCCCTAAATCTAGTATTTAAGGGTACCCCTGAACCTTACTCTTCAGATTCCTGGTGACATGAAAGAAGGATAAGAGCCGCACCAGCAGAGAAGACTCCAGACGAAAACTGACTTGGCCCCCAGCCCTACGAGCCTGTCTGCACCTTCAAAACTCCTACTACAAGAAGATGACTCTTCCTGCAGGACCAGCAACCTTTACAAACCCCCAGAGGACTGCCTGCCTACCCAAGGACCAAGATCTCCCAATGGCAGCTGCACTGTCCACCAAGAAACATCCAAGAAGGGCTCCAGAACCGCCTGGATCTGCCAGTCCTGCACCTGATGCCCACAGCCCTTGTCTAGGTGGCCCACCAGTCCAGAGAAGGTCCCCAGGTGATTCCAACCTCGAGTCCTAGGTTGACCCTTCCTGACCAACACGACAAAGCCTGCAGCCTAAATCCAGAGGACCCTCCTGACCGTGGCCAGATCCGGTGAAGATTTCCTGATGCCTTAAGGTGCCCCTGCAGCCCCCTGGCCTTGGGGAAACTCAACCGATGGTCCAGTAACGTCTACAGGGCTCTCTACTTATCTGTCCAGCAGTTGTTTTTTCTCAGACGACTCCCTGGACCAAGCCTGTAGCATCTTTGTGACCCCCGGGGTTCCCCCATTGAAAATCATTAGGCACCCAATGCTCTGTTTGCACCCTGCACCCAGCCGCCCCAGTGCTGCTGAAGGTGTGTTTTGTGCTGACCTGTGCCCCCCCGGTGCTGATCTAAACCACCATGTCTGTGCTCTGAAGTTGCAGGTACTTACCTGAAAGCTGCATCTTTCTAAGCACCCCCTCTCTTCATAGGATTCCATTGGGCACCCAACACCAACTTTGACCTCTGCACCCGGCCAGCCCCGTGTTGCTGGCGGTGCACCCTTGGTATCTTCGTAAGCTTTGCCCTGTGGAAACCTTAACCCTGAACACTAGGATCGTAAGTCGAGTAGTTACCTGCAAATGTTGTTGTTACTTTTCCTCCCCTAGAACTGCATTGCTTTCTATGAGATATTGCACTGTCTACTTTTGAAATTGAAAAGTATTACTTACCTGTAAACTGTTTTACCTGTGGATTCTAAACAAAGTGCATTTGATACCTGAAAGTGATACATTATTGAACCTGTACTTACATGCAACAAAGATACTTTTGGCTCTAGAAATAAAGTAACAAAGTATATTTTTGATACATAAAGCATTGGCCTTAGCACTACCCTCTGATAAGCCCAACTGCTCGACCACACTACCACAAAAAGAGAGCCTTAGTATTATCTACTTCTGATGGATACATCTACCTTTGGATTCCTCACCTTTTGAATACTCCCAAAGCACCAGCATTCAACGTAAATCTTTTCTTTCTAGCTCTCTATGTCGACGAGGACGTCACAATGGAACGGCTCCGCACGCGACTCCATCTGATGTCATCGGAGCCATAAGAAGTCCTCGCCGGCGTGCTGACATCTGTTCCCTTTTTTCTGCACCTTCAACGCTAACGGTTTTTCTACCTTTCCAGGTGTTACACTGTGTTGAGGGATATTTTTCTCAAAATCTTTTTCGTGTGACAATGTCTCCACCAAAGAAGTCAGGCTTTAGGCCTTGCGGGGAGTGTGGGGGTCAAATGTCTGTAGCTGACGAGAACTGTCTTTGGTGCCTGAGTTCCGACCACAACGTTGGGGGATGCTCTTCATGCCAGAGTATGAACCCGAAGGCACTTAAAGAGAGAGAAGCTAAGCTGTTCCTGGCATAGGCCAAGAAAGAAAATGGAGGCCGTCAAAGATCCAGGCCTCAAGAGAAGTCTTCAAGATCCAGGCCGCAAGAAGAGTCTTCGTCTCATAGGTCATTTCATTCTCATAAGAAGTGGTGTCGCCACAGTTCTCGGCATCGTTCGTCTCGAGATGCCAACCCGAGGACCTTGGCATTAATGTACACATCTTGGCGCCGTTCAACTTGGGAGATGAGCCATATCCTTTCGCCTCCGAAACCGAAGTCGGCAGAGGCATCACCAGCGCCATCTCGCCTTTGCCCACAAGTGCTACTCCGCAGTTCTCTCCTGCTACTCCATCGGAGCAGGAGATTGAGAAGTGAGAGTCAAGTGGGGTTCAGCCTCAAGAATATCTGGCCTTTCCGACTTCTGGTGCAGAATCATCTGCATTTTTAAATGCTATGTTTAGCATTTTTAACAGGGCCATGACCTCAGCCGTTGCATTAGCCTTTAATCTAGGTTTTGTGGCGCCCTATTAACAGGCTCCTTTTATGCCCTTTTTGCCCTCTGCTCCATCACCTTCAGGGATGATGGCACCGCCGGCGCCGATACGGACGTAGGATAATGTTTGTCTGGAGTCCAGTCATTCAATGCCTACAAGGGGAAAGGCTCTGGCTTCACTGACGCCACAACATACATTCTCGTTGTCAGTTCATTCTTTATCGATGCTGAGATTAAAGTCTAGGTTAAGGTCAAGAAGAAAGGCATTAAGACTGTTAGAAGAACAGCAATATTTGGAGGAGCTTTAGGATTTGGAGGAAGGAGAAATCCCTTTGCATGCTCAGGGGTTTGAAGGGATTGAGGTGGCAATTGCTCTACACACATTTGCTCTCTCCTGGAGATATTCTGCCTCCAGAAGTAATTTATCATCATAGTGTTATCAGGAAAGCTGCTGACCTTTTGGAGTTACCGTTGCCAACATCAGAGCGAAAGTCCAACATATTGACTGAGTTTCTCCACTCCTCATCTACTACGTCAGAACCTTTGCTTCCATTTAATGAAGCCTTGTCGGAGCTGGTTCTGGATCTGTGGCTGAAGCCTCTGTCTACTCCGGCTGTGTCCAAGGTCATGGCTAGGAGATATAGGGCTGCACCTGGTGACCCGCAATTCCTCAGCCAACATCCAACACTTGAAAGTCTGGTGGTCCAGGCTTCTTGTTCTGATAAATCAGCTCCTGGCTCCCTCCCTACAAGTCCTGCAGATAGGGAGTCCAAACTTATGGAACAGTCTGCAAAAAGGTGTTTTCCTCAGATAGCATGGCGTTGAAATTTGTGAATGTTACATGTGTCTTGGGCAGATACATCCATGCACTGATCGACTCTGCTAAAGAGGTGGTTCCTAAGCTACTGCAAGATGTGCAGGAGCATTTGAAAGAATTGTTGCAAGACAGGCAGCGGCTAAGCAGGTCCTCCTGCGGACTCTGTGTCAGTGAGGCCAGATCCTCGGGGTCTGCGCCTGTTCCCAATATGTCCACCTCTTGGCAGCCCCAAACTGTACTAGCTATCATAGCACAGAGTTAAAGAATGGCCAAGCGGGGGATGGGGGTTTAGGTTGGGAACAGTGGGGAAGGAGACCTGTGGAAGCAAAAATTAAGAACACAATAGCAAGATCATTCACATTAATCTTCATGAACTTTGTTTTAATTCTTTATGCTCTAATAACATGAGAGATCAAGTGACTCTTTATAATCATATACTCTGAACATTGAACTCTCTCAAGTTCATCCTTAGAATAGCAATTACGTCACAACAAGAGTCAATGAGTACATTTGTTCCCAAAGAATTAACTGCTATAGGATTCATGAATGATACTGTAGAATAGGCAAACTGACTAAACTTGTTCTGTCTAGAAAGATCACACTCTGTTTGATCTAAGTTTCAAGATTCAATTGCCCAGAAATTATTGCGCACCTTATTGCTAGACTGCACATCAAGACTCAAGTACCTAGAATGATCGCGCGCTCTGCCGATCTGAACTGCAAGGGTTAATTGCCAAGAATGAATCGTGCATACTGTTGCCGATTCAACGATCAAGATTCAAATGCCTCGAAATGATCGCGCACTCTGCCGATCCGAACTGCAAGGGTTAATTGCCAAGAATGAATCGCGTACACTGTTGCCGATTCAACCATCAAGACTCAAATGTCTAGAAATGATCGCGCAGTCTGCCAATCCGAACTACAAGGGTTAATTGCCAAGAATGACTCGCACACACTGTTGCCGATCCAACCATCAAGATTCAAATGCCTCGAAATGATCGCACACTCTGCTGATCCAAACTGCAAGGGTTAAGTGCCAAGAATAAATCACACACACTGTAAATCACAAAGCCCAAAACTCAAATGTTTCTAGAAACGGAGTTGGGGGGCCTACCCCGACCTCCGCCTTACCACCCTGTTTGAAGATCAGCAAGATAATGAGGACAGGGCCAGGAAATGTCCAAGTAGGCCTTCAGAACAGGAGCCCAGGAAAATGCTGCTGCTCTGCACCGAGACCACTGAATAGTGAGCACGTGGAGCTGGGCTGGGTCCCTTGAATAGATCCAAGCCACCACCCACATGCCACACCCACCAACCAGGCTGCAGGAAAGGCTTGAAAATGAACCATACATTATGAACAGCATTAATGACATTTAAAGATAAATATCTGCAATGCAAATAGCTAATATGCAATATCAACACATAATGCATGAATTATTACATTGCATAAGGTTTGCAATTTTGCATTATGTTGCCTGTAGCGCGCGCACTGTCCTGGTGTTGACAGTACTCCCCCCTCCAGAACGCGCTCTAGGGCCTGGCTTGTCTCTGTTTAGGTGGTGAAAACGCTGCACTAGTCGTGGAGCATGAATGTCAGATGCTGAGACCCCTGAGTCGTTCTCTGGACCGTACTCTTTCCAAGATATTAGATACCAGAGAGTATGACCTCTAAATTTTGAATCCAGAACCTGTTTTACTTCGTATTCCAATTCTCCTTGTACCAGTACTGGAGTTGGTTGAGAGCGAGTTTTCTGGAAAGCTCTTTTCAGGAGAGAAGTATGAAACCCTGGATAAATACGTAGTGATTTTGGTAACTGTAGTTTGTAGGTTACTGGATTGATCTGTTGAAGAACTGTGTAAGGACCAATATATTTAGGATTAAACATATGTCTTTTCTTGAATTCAATGTGGCGTGTGGAAAGCCACGCTCTATCTCCTGGCTTATATTGTGGTCCCTCACAATGTTTTTTGTCATAATGTTTTTTATACTTTTGTTTTGCTTTGTTTAGATGTTGATGAATTTGTTTCTGGGTTTGATGGAGTTGTATTGTTTCTGACACTGGTGGTGTAAGTGAACTTTCTTGCGGAATTGTGATTGGCAAAGTACATGGGTGATAACCAAATAGACCGAAAAAGGGCGTCGCTCCAGTAGAAGTACGATGCGAGTTATTGTAGGGCAGTTCAGCTAACCAAAGCATTGATACCCAAGAATGGAGTGCTTTTTCAGCGTAAGCACGCAAATATTGTTTCAATGTTTGATTGAGTCTCTCAGTTTGGCCATCCGTTTGAGGATGATGACTGGTACATAATGTAGATGTAGCTTGCAGCATTTTTGCACCATGTTTTCCAGAAGTTAGAGGCAAATTGTGATCCTCGATCAGAGAGAATTGGTAATCCATGATAATGGACCACTCGATTTAAAAGTATTGTTGCCAATTCACTGGAGGTAGGCAATTTCCTGCAAGCAATGACATGTGCATATTTTGTGAGACTATCTACCACTACAAGGATTACTGAGTGATGTTGAACAACTGGCAGTCCTGTAATAAAGTCTATTGATATATGTTCCCAAGGTCGTAGTGGAGTTGGGAGAGGATGTAACAGTCCTTTTGGTTTTGAAGGACTTGTCTTGGTACGAGCACAAACTTCACAGTTAGTTACCATTTGCTTGACTTCTTTTGTCAAAGTAGGCCACCAAAAATATTGTTGGATTAGTTCAAGTGTTTTAGGAATATCTGGATGACCTGCTGTAGGTATAACGTGCAACCAATGAAACACTAATTTGCACAACTTGGTAGTGGGAACAAATAAACATGCACATGAAAAGGTAAACCTTGTTTGATTGATCTTGTGGGGTCTGCTTGAGCCCATTTCTGCCATTTTTCGATGGTGAAAGAATTACGAATATTTTCCAAAAAATCTTCGGTTTTAAGGATACAGAGCATTTTGTCTGGAGCAATTATCTTGTGATAATAATATCTTTTGATAGCTTGTGGGGGCTGGATTGTGGGTAACATGATAGTCTTGTCTGGACAAGGCACCCGCTTTGCGATTTTCTTTGCTGGGACGAAAGGTTACCACAAAATCAAACTCGCAAAAAAACAGCATCCATCGTAATTGTCAAGAAGTCAAAAGTCTAGCTGAACTCTTGAACTGGAGATTACGATGATCTGAGTATACTTGGCGCCTAACAGATAGTGTCTCCACTCTTTAAAGGCATCACAGATTGCTAGAAGTTCTTTCTCAGCAATGACATAATTTTGTTCCACTTCGTTCAGTTTTCAAGACATGTAAGCTACAGGGTGTAGCTGACCCGTATCTTTGTTGCGTTGCGATAACACTGCACCAATTGACACATCTGAAGCATCTGCTTCTACTATGAATTGACGTTCAGTATCAGGATGAGTCAAAACTGGGGCAGTGGAAAAGGCTTTGTTTAAGGTTGAAAAAGCCTTGTCAGCTTCTGGAGACCATACAAATAGTTATTTCTTTCGTAGTAACTTGGTGATTGGTGCCACTGTCTGTGAGAAGTGGTCTATGAACCTGCGATAGAAATTTGCAAAACCAAGGAAACACTGAACATCTCAAACAGTTTTTGGGATTGGCCAATCAGATACTGCTTGCACTTTTCTTTCTGCCATGACCATGCCTTGAGGGGTAAGGATGACTCCTAAAAATTCAACGGTGGTAACATGAAATTCACATTTGCTCAATTTGCAATATAAATTATGTTTCCAAAGGGCTGTGAGAATCTTTTGGACATGTTGTACATGTTCGACTTCGTTATCAGAATAGATTAGAATATTATCAATATAAACTATTGCAAATAGATCTAGATATTCTCTAAGGACATCATTCAGAAAGAATTGGAACGCTGCTGGAGCATTGCAAAGTCCAAAGGGCATGACTGTGTATTCAAATAGACCATATCTAGTTTTAAAGGCGGTTTTCCACTCGTCGCCTTCTCTCATCCTGACTAGGTGGTAAGCTCCTCTTAGGTCTAACTTGGTGTAAATTTTGGCTTTTATAACTTGATCCAACAGGACAGGGATCCAGGGTAATGGGTATTTATTCTTTACTGTGATTTTATTTAACCCTCTATAGTCTATACAGGCCCTAAGATCTCCATTAGCCTTGGGAACAAAAAAAAGAGGAGATGCTGCAGGAGACTTGAAAGGGCGGATAAATCCATTAGCTAGAAATTGATCTAAATAGCTTCTTAGATATTTATTTTCGTGTTCAGACAGGGCATACACACGACAACTAGGGAGTATAGCACCAGGAGTCAGATCAATTTGACAGTCATAGGGTCTGTGAGGTGGCAAGGTACCTGCTTCGTTTTCATCAAAAACATCAAGGAAGGATGAATACTGCAAAGGCAGCATTACATCTTTTTCAGCGGCTGTGGCTATGTGGGATTTGTGGGACTTGATGTCTGGAGACATTTTTCTTTACACAGAAGGGAAGAAAACGTGATTTTCCTTTCTTGCCAATTTATTAAAGGATTATGGTAACTTAACCACGGCATTCCTAGGATAATTCCATACTGAGGAGCATGGATTACACCAAAGATATTTTTTTCTACATGTTTGGTGTCTTGATTTCCACCTTTACAGATTACAGACAAGGGGAAGGTCTGCAGAGTCACCGGATCTCCAGCTAGGAGTTTTCCATCTACAGCTTATATTATTTCTGATGTTTTCCTCTTCTTACATGGGATCCCTCATGTTTGAATCAATTGTGCATCAATAAAATTACCAGTAGCCCCGGAATCTACTAAGGCTTTCTTTAGATGAGTCTTTTGTTTTACCAGCACTTCTAGATCTAATTTTAAATGTCTTGACTCAAGTAAAACCTTTTTAGATCTTGTGAAGGGTCCTTGGTTACACCCAAGGGCAACCTTTCCTTACACCTTGGGTGTTCTAGTTTTCCTGATTGATCTGTGCATTTGCCACAACCTTCTTGGTAGGGGTTTGTTAACTTATTGGTTTTGCTGGACATTATTTAGCAAAATGGCCCTTTCGACCACAGTACAGACATTGTCCGTTCTTTCTACGTAGATCTTTCTCTTCTTTCGTTAAGAGCCGCCTGATGGTTCCTGTTTCCATTGGTTCATGACTGTTGTCTCCATGAACTTGTGATTCTCTATGCTCATGAACACACCAGGAATTTTTCTCAGTCTTTTTGCGTGTTCCCCGTTGTTCTGCAAGA
Organism: Pleurodeles waltl; assembly: GCF_031143425.1. NCBI lineage: Eukaryota > Metazoa > Chordata > Amphibia > Caudata > Salamandridae > Pleurodeles > Pleurodeles waltl. The sequence continues at coordinate 490,478,271 of NC_090449.1, read as the reverse complement.
TGATGGTCTAATCTTAAAACAAGATTTATCAGATCTTGACAATCCGTGGGTTGAGGATCAATCTGTGTAAGAATGTCTTTTAACTCATCTTTGAGTCCTTGATAGAACAGGGCTGATCTCTTTTTCTCAGGCCAGGCCATTTCTGCTACCAGCCTATTAAAGTTAGCCAAGTAAGAGGCAAGATCCTTATTTCCTTGTAACAATTCTAACAGTTCTTGGTCTGCGGACAGAGTAACTGTTCTTCGATCGAAAACACTTTCAAATTCTCAGACAAAGTCTCTCCAGTTATAAAGCAAAGGATTATCTCGACACACAAGAGGGATTGCCCAGGTGGCCGCATCTCCAGTCAAATAAGAAATCAAGAAGGCCACCCTGGATTGGGGCATCAGGGAAGGTGTTTGGTCTACAGGTGAAATGCAATTCTACTTGAGTCAAAAAGGATTGTACCTTCTGAGGATCACCTGAAAACCTTTCTGGGGGAGGCAAATGAATGGGTGTGGGAACTGTGAGTGATATGTTAGTTGGAGGATTCCCTCCTGAACTTTGAGGAGGAGAATTATGCCAACACGCACCCTGAGGACTTTGTTCCTTCTTTCCCACTCTGTCTTGTAACTGATCCACCCTTTCTGCTAGATTGGCAGCTATGTTTTTTTATTCAACTACATCCAATCAAAGCTGCGTAATTACCTTAAGTAACTCGTCCAATGTGGCCATATTGAAAACCTAGCACAAACCAGGATTAAAATTCGTGGGCTCACTATTCTGTCAGCGAGGCCGGATCCTCGGGGTTTGTGCCTGTTCCCAATATGTCCACCTCTTGGCAGCTTCAAACTCTACCAGCTATCATAGCACAGAGTTAAAGAATGGCCAAGCAGGGGATGGGGTTTAGGTGGGAATAGTGGGGAAGGAGACCTGTGGAAGCAAAAGTTAAGAACATAATAGCAAGATCATTCACATTAATCTTCATGAACTTTGTTTTAATTCTTAATGCTCTAATAACATGAGAGATCAAGAACTTTTCAATAACGTGACCTTTTCATAATCATATACTCTGAACATTGAACTCTCTCAAGTTAGTCCGTAGAATAGCAATTACGTCACAACAAGAGTCAATGAGTACATTCGTTCCCAAATAATTAACTGCTATAGGATTCATGAATGATACTGTAGAATAGGCAAACTGACTAAACTTGTTTTGTCTAGAAAGATTACACTCTGTTTGATTTAAGTTTCAAGATTCAATTGCCCAGAAATTATTGCGCACCTTATTGCCAGACTGCGCATCAAGACTCAAGTACCTAGAATGATTGCACGCTCTGCCGATCCGAACTACAAGGGTTAATTGCCAAGAATGAACCATGCACACTTTTGCCGATTCAACCATCAAGATTCAAATGCCTAGAAATGATTGTGCACTATGCCGATCCAAACTGCAAGGGTTAATTGCCAAGAATGAACCGCACACACTGTTGCCGATTAAACCATCAAGATTCAAATGCCTCGAAATGATCGCACACTCTGCCGATCCAAACTGCAAGGGTTAAGTGCCAAGAATAAATCACGCACACTGTAAATCACAAAGCCAAAAACTCAAATGTTTCTAGAAACGGAGTCGGGGGCCTACCCCGACATCTGCCTAACCGCCCTGTTTGAAGATCAGCAAGATAATGAGGACAGGGCCAGGAAATGTCCAAGTAGGCCTCCGGAACAGGAGCCCAGAAAAATGCTGCTGCTCTGCACCGGGACCCATAGGATAAATAGTGAGCACGTTGAGCTGGGCTGGGTTCCTTAAATAGATCCAAGCCCCGCCCACATGCCACACCCAGCCTGGCTGCAGGAAAGGCTTGAAAATTAACATTACATTACAAACAGCATTAATGACATTTCAAGATAAATACCTGCAATGCAAAAAGTTAATATGCAATATCAACACATAATGCATGAATTATTACATTGCATAAGGTTTGTCATTTTTGCATTATGTTGCCTGTAGAGCGCGCACTGTCCTGGTGTTGACACTCTGTCGCCAGGGGCACAGGTACATGAGTGGCCATCAGAAGGCATGCATGGTTAAGGGGATCGGGATTTTCCCCTGATCTTCAGCCCACCTTAATGGATCTCCCTTTTTTGTTTGGTCGAGACTATTTGGAGAAAAGACTGACTCAGCACTTGAGAGAATCAAGGAGAGTAAGGCCACGGCTAAGTCTCTGGGCCTCCAATCTCTCTCTTTGGCCTATAGACCTCTCAGAAGATCTAGGGGGTTTGGCCACTGCTCCTCTTTTCGTGGGAGGTAGCAGTTCTAGAGATAAAAATCTGCCAACCCCCTCTCCAGGTCCTACAGGAGTCAGGGAAGACTTAGGCAATGTGGTGCCGCCCAGCAGCCTTCCTCCTCCTCCACTTCATCTTTCGCTAAGAACCTGTCAGGAAAGCAGCCCTAGTTCTCTCCACTTTCAGCAGCATGTGTTGCCCGTAGGGGGAAGGTTGATTTATTTTCTTTAACAAAGGGAGTCAATAATATCAGACTCATGGGGGTTGACATACTTTTGTCTAGAGGATTACCTGCTGTTGCTTCAGCAGGAGGTTGAAAATCTGCTGTTAAAGGGCACAGTGAGGTTAGTTCCGGAGCACGAAAGGGATCAGGCATGTTATTCAAGATATTTCCTGATCCCCAAGAAAGATAGTCATTTGAGGCCCATCCTGGACCTGAGGATTTTGGATTGGTACCTCAAACAGGAGAAGTTGAAAACGCTGACCCTAGCTCAGGTGCTACTGGCGCTGGACATGGAAGACTGGATTGTTTCTATCGGTTTGCAGGACGCCTATTTTCACATCCCCATTCTCCAGTCGCACAGGAAGTATCTCCGGTTCATGGTAGGGTCGCAGCACTACCAGTTTGCAGTTCTTTCTTTTGGTCTTACTTCCGCACCTCTAGTATTCATGAAGGTGATGGCAGTTTCTGCAGCGCATCTCAGAAGGAGGGGAATATCGGTATTCCCTTACCTGGACGATTGTCTGCTCAAAGCCAAGTTTCCAGAGTTGGTGCTGCACCATTTGCAGGTGACACCCCAGTTGTTGTTCAGCCTGGGCTTTTCGTGTTAAACGTGCCCAAATCTCACCTGGAACCCTCTCAACACCTCCTGTTCGTAGGGGCAGTACTAGACACAACATTGAATCATGCCTCTCCCCCTTCCCAGATGATTTGAGACATTCAGGCTATGATTCCAATGTTTCAGGGTGGAGCATTTTTTCCGGTCCTGAAGGTCTTATGCCTGCTCGGTCTGTTGGCTTCCTGTATTCTGCTGGTCACTCACACACGTTGGCACATGAGGGCTCTCCAGTGGTGCCTCCTCAAGCAGTGGTTTCAACACAACAGAGATCTCAAGGAGTCTATAACAGTCTCCAAAGACACTGCATTGAATCTTCGATGGTGGAGTGTGGACGGAAACCTATCGCAAGGGAGGCTGTTTTGTCTTGCACCTCCGTTGACCACAGTTATAACAGATGCTTCCACTCTAGTGTGGGGAATGCATCTGGGGTATCTGGAGATCAAAGAGGCTTAGTCTCCAGTGGAATAGATGTTTCACATCAATCTGTGGGTGATACGTCTTGTTCACAAGCCCTTCCTCCCTTCCATTCGCTGTCAGTCCGTTCAAGTCTTAACAGGCAATACTACTGCGATGTGGTACATCAACAAGCAGGGGGAGTAGGATCATATTTTCTCTGCAGAGAGGCTCTATGACTCTGGTCCAGGAATCAAGACCATAGGATTGGCATAGTAGTAAACCATTAGGCCTGAGTTCTCAACGTACATGCGGACAGTCTCAGCTGGCACTTTTCAGCTGACCACGAGTGGCGTCTACATCCAAAGGTGGTTCTTCACGTCTTTCTCTTGTGGGGGACGCCTCAGATAGGCCTGTATGCCACTCACGAGAAAGCGCACTGTATGACTTTCTGCAGCCTCCAGTTTCCAATGCAGGGAGCAGTGGGGGATGAGATTCAGTTGAGCTGGGGCAACCGGCTGCTTTACATGCTTCCTCCCATACCCTTGGTTCTCCAAGACCGGGCCCAAGTTATTTTAATAGCTCCAGATTGACCACAAAGGGTCTGGTACACAGACCTCCTTCACCACTCAGTGTGCCCTGTGCTCCATTTCCCTCGCAGGGCAGACCTCCTTTCACAGTCACAGGGGCTGGTTATACACCCCTACCTCCAGAGCCTGCACCTTCATGTCTGGAGATTGAACGGGGCAGTCTGAATTCCTTTTCTCTTCCCCCTGAAGTAGTGGATGTTATTTTATCAGCCAGGCAACACTCCACCAAAACTATCTAAGCTGGTAGATGGGCCAAGTTTGTTAAATGGTGTGAGAAGAGGCACATTGATCCTTTAAAGTCTCATTTGTCCAGTGTTTTACAATTTGCTCTTTCCTTGGCACAACAAGCTTCCGCAATTGCAACAGTGAAGGGCTATCTGTCTGCACCCTATTAAAATGGCAAAAAGCTATTTTAAAAATGGACACTGCAATTTTCAAAAGTTCCTGGGGGAAGAAAAGATTGTACAGTTTTACAGGTAAGTATTCAACTTACAGCTCCTATTTCCGGGTTTTAGGTAGTCCGTCGTTGGAGGTTCAAGTTAACCCTAAACACCCACCACCAGCAACACGGGGCTAGTCGGGTGCAGAGGTCAAAGGAGAGCCCAGTTATCATGGGCTCCTATGTAGCTAGGGGATACTCGGAATCCTGTCAGCCAGCAGGTAAGTACATGCAACTCGGAGGGCAGATCAGGGGGGTTCAAGAAAGAACTGGAGGGGTCCCAAGTAGGCACCAAACACACACCCTCAGCGGCACTAGCGCAGCATGGTACAAACAGGGCTTCAGGTTTCCATTGCAACTCTGAGGGGACCCCGGGGGTCACTTAAAGGCTGTAGGAGTGGTCCGGGGAGGGTGGTGTCTCGGGCACACCACAGGTCCGACAGGTAACAGGGCCGCATGCAGGTTGCTGCAGCACCAGGGGTCAGGTTCTCCAAGACCTGGGGGCTGTGGGTGCAGTGGGTCCTTAAGGCATTGGATATCTTCACCCAGAGTTGGAGGTCAGGGGGTCCTCTGGATTCTCTATGCAGGTGTTGTTGTGGGGACTTGGAGGGGTCAGCCCAGGGTGGGCTCTTGTCCTAAATCGCCTGGAGACCCTTTCTTGTTGGGTGGACCACCTGGACACGGGCTGTGGGCATCGGGTGTGTAGTGAATCCTAGTTTGTTTTAATGGATACAGGAGTTAGCTTAGCCTGTGGCTTGCAGACTCGTGCCCCCGTCACCCAGTGACTTTTACCCTATTTAGCTTGCTCTGTTTTAGTGCATTTATTTAATTCAATCTTTTAAGATGGCTGCTTTGTTTTGAGTTAGGCCCATGTTTCAGTTTGCGTTATCAGTGTCACCGCGCTAAGGTGTCAAGATCAAGCAACAAAGCTAAACAAACTGTACGTGTTCCCTTTAGGTACTTTCCCTCTTCATGCTTTCGAGGGAATTTTTTATATTAATTACCGTCCCAAGGAAGCCTTGTTATCTATTGTTTGGGAACAAACCTATGTCAGTGGTCCAAGTAGATCTGTATAAATACTCCTCACTTATACAGATAGTCAGAGGGATTCTAACCACATGCCATCGCTGCTATCGATGCTGCATGTCGCCTTGACGCTGACCCAGTCTTCGTGTCCCTACGGAGTCTGAGCTAGAGACCTCATTCCAAGGTAATGCGGGTTGGGGGCTCTTCTCATGGACCTGGCATTGACAGATTAAGTTTTAACATACGTAGCTATCTTCTAGGTTAGAGGATAGGCCTATCATGCTAGAATATTAGGACATATTACACACTTCAGGTTATTTCATGATATTGCAAGATGGTGGGGTTCTTTTGTATTAATGACTCTTGTCTTTACCATTCTGTTTCTTGCACTGTTCATTATCCTAATCATTACAGCCCATGCAACTTATCTCAGATTGCAGTTTTGCTAAAATAAAACCTATTGAAATTCTACTGCATCTTCTCCATTGCCTATGTGTGATTGAGACAAGTTGTTAATGTAAGAAAGGGATAATCTCTGTTTAACCATGACACTCCCTGAGATGTCACACTCTTGAGTCCATGCGTAAAGGCTGCCACAAATCACCTTTTACTATTTGGGTTTCTGGTGAGGTGCTGCTAGTGAGCTAGAAGGGTTGGTACGACAGTTGCGATTTGTTGTAGGACTGGCATAGTCACCTAAAAACATAAGTACCGTCATCCTTAAACCAGCAGGCTTGCCTAGAGCAAGAGTCCAACTACGACAGGTGCACAGGGGTCAGGACTCATGCATCCGGAGTGAGGTGGGAGTCCTTGGTTGAAAGTTTCTTTTGGACAGAGCCACTGTCCTCTGGAGTTCTTGGTCCTTTAGGGTCAGGACAGTCCTCTGGAGTTGTCAGAAGTCACTGGGCCCGATGGATGCGTCACTGTTCTTCTTGCAGGTTCTTTGAAGAAGGAGACAGGCCTGTAGGGCTGGGGCCAAAGCAGTTGTCATCTTCCTTCTTCTCTGCTGGGGTTTTCAGCTTAGCAGTCCTTCTTCTCTTTGTAAGTCGCCACATATCTGCTGCGCTGGGTTCAATCCTAGATTTAGGGGCGTGTTAGGGGTCAGAGGGCAGTAGCCAATGGTTACTGTCCCTGAGGGTGGCTATACACTCCTTGTGCCCACTCCATTTGGGGAGGGGACACATTCCTATCCCTATTGGTCCCTGTCCTCCAAACCAAGATGGAGGATTCTGCAGAGAGGGGGATACCTCAGCTCTGGAGACATTAGGGGTGGTCCTGGCTGGGGTGGTCACACTTTCCTGTTTTCCCTAATTTTCCGGCTGGACTTGCCGCCAAAAGTGGGGCTTTGTCTGGGGGGGCAGGCAACTCCACTAGCTGGAGTGCCCTGGGGCACTGTAACCCGAGGCTTTAGGCTCACCGCCAGGTGTTACAGTTCCTGCAGAAGGAGGTATGAAGCACCTCCACCCAGGACAGGAGTCGTTTCTGACCACAGAGTTCACAAAGGCATTCGCCCCATGTAGTCAGAAACTCGTCTGAAAGTGGTTGCCTGGCACAGACCGGTCAGTCCTACACTAGCAGTTGGGCTAACATACAGGGGGCATCTCCAAGATGCCCTCTGTGTGCATGTTTCAATAAATCCCACACTGTGATCCATGTGGGTTTATTGTGCTGAGAAGTTTGATACCAAACTTCCCAGTATTCAGTAAAGCCATTGTGGAGCTTTGAAGTTCATAATGACAAACTCCCAGACCATATACTCAATATGGCTACACAGCACTTACAATGTCTAAGAATGGACTTAGTCTCACAAAAAAAGGGAACAAGGAGGTTGGCTGATCCAGTGTACGTCCTCCCTACTCATAACATTTTGCTCATAAAGTTTTGTTTTGTTTTTATCTCCATTTCTTGTGTTTGTTACACACTGTAGTTTTTGCCTAGAGACCCCATTGAGGGTCCCGTCAGACATTGCAGAGCCAGTCTGACGTGGTGTAAGCCTGATGATGATACCTGAAGGCCTCAGCTTCTGATGTTACTCTCTCCCAGACTGTCTTGGGAATTTTTTGGAACAGTGTACCTTTTTGAGCAACATAAGAATGAACTTAGACACTGTAGAGGCATATTGCTCATGCAGCTATGCCCTCACCTGTGGTATAGTGTACCCTGCCTTAGGGTTGTAAGGCCTGCTAGAGGGGTGTCTTACCTATGTCACAGGCAGTGGTTTGAGTGCATGGCACCCTGAGAGGGGTGCCATGTCGATTCTGCACAAGGCAGTGTGCATGGGCTGAGTGAGGGGTCACCCAGGGTAGCATAATACATCCTGTAGCCCTTAGAGACCTTCCCTGGCCAAAGGGCCCCTGGTATCATGGGTACCCTTTTCAAGGAGTTTAACTTTGTGCCAGGGCTGTGCCAAATGTGGAAACAAAGGTACAGTTTTAGGGAAGGAAGAAAAGGTGCTTGTGCCTGGTTAGCAGAATCCCAGCACACTTTCAATCAAAGGTGGCATCAACACTAAGCAAAAAGTAGGGGGGGTTAACCATGCCAACAGGGGCACTTTCCTACACAACCTCCCCTCTCACAAATGAAAGATGATGAGACTAACCTTTCCCAAGAGAGTCTTCATGGTCTAAGTGGAAGAACCTGGAAAGTCCATCTGCATTGGCATGGGCAGTCCCAGGTCTGTATTCCACTACAAAATCCATTCCCTGTAGGGATATGGACCACCTCAAAAGTTTAGGGTTCTCACCTTCCATTTGCATAAGCCATCTGAGAGGTCTGTGGTCAGTTTGAACATCAAAGTGAGTGCCAAACAAGTATGGCCTCAGCTCTTTCAGGGACCAAACCACTGCATATGCCTCCCTCTCAATGGCACTCCAACGCTGCCACCTGGGGAGTAACCTCCTGCTAATGAAAGCAACAGGCTGGTCAAGGCCATAATCATTGGTTTGGGACTCAACTGCTCCTATCCCATCTTCAGAGGCATCTGTCTGCACAATGAATTGCTTAGAATAATCCGGAGCTTTTAGAACTGGTGCTGAGCACATTGCTTCTTTATGGTGTCAAAGGCCTTTCGACAGTCAAGGGTCCAGCTTATCTTCTTGGGCATCTTCTTGGAGGTCAGTTCAGTGGGGGGAGTCACAATGGACCCATATCCCTTCACAAATCTCCTGTATAGTACCCAGTCAAGCCAAGGAATATTGGATATTGGACTGTAGAGGTTGCACTTGGCCTCCACCTACCAGGTGGCCCTGGTATACAAATGTGCCCTGCCCTATCTGGCATTTAGATGCTTTGATAGAGAGGCCAGTGCTTGCAAGGCCTGCAAAACCTTCCCCAGGTGGACCAGGTGATCCTGCCAGCTGGAGCTAAAGACAGCAATATCACCTATATATCCTGCACTGAAGGTTTCCAAACCATCAAGGACTTGATTCACCAACTTTTGGAAGGTGGCAGGGGCATTCTTTAAGCCAAAGGGCATAACAGTGAACTGATAATTAATGCCCATCAGGTGTAGAGAATGCTGTCTTTTCTTTGGCTCCGGGTGCCATCCTAATTTGCCAGTACCCTGCTGTCAAGTCAAAGGTACTTAGGAATTTGGCTGCACCTAACTTGTAAATTAGTTTGTCTGCTCTGGGTATGGGGTATGCATCTGTCTTGGTGACAGAATTGAGTCCTCTGTAGTTCACACAGAATCTCATTTCTCTTTTGTCATCTTGGTTATGAGGTTTGGGGACTAAGACCACTGGGCTAGCCCAGGGACTGTCATAGTTCTCTATTACCCCTAACTCCAGCATCTTGTGGACTTCCACTTTGATGCTCTCTTTCACTTGGTCAGACTTTCTGTAGATTTGGTCTTGACAGGTAAACTGTCTCCTGTGTCCACATCATGGATACACAAGTGTGTCTGACCAGGGGTCAAAGAGAAGAGCTCAGAATACTGCTGTAGGACTTGCCTACAGACAGCTTGCTGTTGGGCAGAGAGGGTGTCTGAATAGACAACTCAATCTACTGATCCATCTTTACGGTCAGTTGAGAGGAGGTCAGGGAGAGGTTCACTCTCTGCTTCCTGTTCCTCATTAGTAACCATCAGCATGGTTATGTCTGCCCTATCATTGTAGAGCTTCAGGCGGTTAACATGGATCACCCTCTTGTGTGTCCTGCTAGTGCCCAGGTCCACTAGGTAAGTGACCTGACTCTTTTTCTGTAGGACTGGGTAAGGGCCACTCCATCTGTCCTGAAGTGCCCGGGGAGCCACAGGCTCAAGGAACCCAGACTCTTTGCCCTGGCTGGAATTCAACCATTGCAGCCTTTTGGTCATAACACAACGTCTGGAGTTTGTTGTCTGGCCTCAAGGTTTTTGGATGCCTTTTCCATGTACTCAGCCATCCTTGAGTGAAGGCCAAGACATAGTCCACCACATCTTGTTTAGGCTCATGGAGAGGTCTCTTCCAGCCTTCTTTAACAAGTGCCAGTGGTCCCCCTGCAGGATGGCCAAACTGAAGTTCAAATTGAGGAAAACCCTACTCCCTTCTATGGCACCTCTCTGTAGGTGAAAAACAAACATGGAAGGAGGACATCCCATCTCCTTTTCAGTTTTTCAGGGAGCCCCATGATCATGCCCATCAATGTCTTGTTGAATCTCTCAACAAGTCAATTGGTTTGTGGATGGTATGGTGTGGTGAATTTATAAGTCACCCCACACTCATTCCATATGTCTTTCAGGTAAGCTCACATAAGGTTTGTACCTCTGTCAGAAACCACCTCCTTAGGGAAACCCACTCTGGTAAAAATACTAATTATGGCTTTGGCTACTGCAGGGGCAGTAGTTGACCTAAGGGAAACTACTTCAGGGTATCCCGTAGCATGATCCACTACCACCAGTATGCATTGGTTCCCTGAGGCTGTGGTAGGTTCAAGTGGACCCATCATGTCCACACCAACCCTCTCAAAGGGCACCCCCACCACTGGAAGTGGAATGAGGGGGGCCTGTCAGTGGCTACCTATCTTGCCAATGGCTTGACAGGTGACACAGGAGCTATAAAACTCCCTTACTTTCTGGGACATGTTGGGCCAATAGATATGGTTCACAAGTCAGTCCCATATCTTGGTCTGTCCCAAATGCCCAGCTAGGGGGATGTCATGGGTCAATGTGAGGATAAACTCTCTAAACTCCTGAGGCACTACCACTCTCCTAGTGGCACCAGGTTTGGGATCTCTAGCCTCAGTGTAAAGGAGCCCATCTTCCCAATACACCCTGTGGGGGCCACTGGCATCTCTCCTCTCCTGTTCATCAGCTTGCCGTCTCAGGCCTTCAAGAGTGGGACAAGTCTTTTTTTCCCTGGCACAGCTGTTCCTTTGAGGGCCACCCTGGGCCCAAGAGTTCCAGCTGGTCTCTGTTCCCTCAGGGGAGAAGACATCTTCCTGAGAAGAGAGGTCCTTTTTCTTTTCTGTTCAGAGGCTGGTCCCCCAGTCCTCTTACCTTTTCTCTTGGAAGGTTGGGCCATTATTCCAGGCTCCAACACTTATTTTTCACCCTGTATTCTGCTCTGTGCTCTGTTTTTCACACACGCCAATTCAGGGATACCTAGCATGGCGGCATGGGTTTTGAGTTCTACCTTTCTACCATTCCCTAGCAAACATTCTACTGGGATTGCAGAAAAGACCACCACCTGTTTCAGGCCAGTAACCCCTCCCCATTCTAAAGTCACCACAGCCATGGGATAGACTTTAGTCGCATTGTCAGTATTGGTAACTGGATAAGTTTGTCCAGCCAAATACTGTCTTGGGGAAAGCAGTTTTTCTGTCACCATGGTGACACTGGCACCTGTATCCCTCAGGGCTTCTACTTTGTCCCAGTTATCAATAACTGCTGTCTGTATTTTTGCATGCTAGGTGGCCAGGCAGCTAGTGTTGCTATATCCACCCCACCCCCAGAGACTAAAGTAGCTTCAGTGTGAACCCTGATTTGCTCCTGGCACACTGTTGATCCCACCTGGAGACTGGCTATTCCACTGCTAACTGGAGTAGAGCTAATGGGATTTTTCTTGGGACAGGCCATGTTTCCAGTTTGGTGTCAATGAATGCTGTTTACAGTTGTGACACCAGGCCTTCTTTGGATCAAATTTTTTACCCTTGTACCCATTTGTGGACTGTGAACAGGCTCGGCCCCACCCTCCTGAGTAGGTTTTTGGGGCTCTTGAGAAGACTCTTTAGTTTTGTCTTTGGCTGTCTCGCCACCCTTCCCCTGGGGAGGCTTTGTGACCCTTTTCTTTTGATCATGCCCTGTGGAAGCCTTGGTCGCCCTATTTGTGAACCAATGGTCTACTTTCCTTCCCAATTCTTGGGGAGAAATTAGACCTAGGTCTACCAGATGTTGATGCAACTTGTCATTGAAGCAGTTACTTAACAGGTGTTCTTTAATAAACAAATTATAAAGCCCATCATAGTCATGCACTCCACTGCCAGTTATCCAACCATCTAGTGTTTTCACTGAGTAGTCAACAAAATCAACCCAGGTCTGGCTCAAGGTTTTGTGAGCCCCCTGAACCGAATTCTATACTCCTCAGTAGTGAATCCAAAGCCCTCAATCAAGGTAGCCTTCATGAGGTCATAGGATTCTGTATCTTTACCAGAGAATGTGAGGAGTCTATCCCTACCCTTACCAGTGAATATTTCCCAAAGGAGAGCTCCCCAGTGAGATCTGTTTAACTTTCTGGTTGCACAAGCCCTCTCAAAAGCTGTGAACCACTTAGTGATATCATCACCCTCTTCATATTTTGTGACAATCCCTTTGGGGATTTTTAGGATATCAGTATTCTCTCTGACCCTATTTATGTTGGCTCCACCATTAATGGGTGCTAAGCCCATTTCTGCTCTCTCCCTTTCTATAGCTAGGAGTTGTTGCTCCAAAGCTAACCTTTTGGCCATCCTTTCTAAAAGGATGTCCTCTTCATTGAGGCTGCCCTCAATGTTCCCATAGGAACTGGACTCCCCTGTGTAAGATCCAGATCCAGTGAGTACTATCCTCGGAGATAAGGGTCTGGGGACCCTGGTCTCCCTAGTAAGGTGAGGAGGGGGAAGATCATCCACCTCATCTCTAACATCATCTCCTTCTGAGGGGAGTTCTTCCTGCTCAGTAGGGTGGTCCCTGATGTACTCTGCAAAGAGCTCCTGGAGTTGACCTTGGTAGGGTTGGAATCAGTTCTAATCTTTTTCAGCTTACAGAGGGACCTTAGCTCTCCTATCCCTAGATGGCAGTAAGGAGTGAGGTTGAGTTCCATCACCATTTCCTCTGAGCTGCTCATTGTGCTACTAAAGTTGTGATTACTTTTTAGAAACTAAAAACTACTTCTAGTAACTAAGTCCTAACTTTTACAAATCTTTTAAACTTAAAAAGAGATGCTAAAAGGGACTTAACTAAGGCCCTAGCAGGAGTTTTAATTTAAGAAAAAAGTCAAATTAAAAAATCAGTTTCTAAAGGCAATTTTGGAATTTAGTCGTGTGATCAGGTATTGGCTGAGTAGTTGGGCAAATATAAAGTTGTAGATCCAATCGCTGCCACCAATGTAGGAAGCTGGCTCTGTATATACTATGTCAAAATTATATATAGTGTGCACAGAGTCCAGGGGTTCCTCAGAGGCCTGACGGAGACAATAATAGATAATACTAATGCTCTATTAGTGGTAGTGTGGTCTCCCTAGTAAGGTGAGGAGGGGGAAGATCATCCACCTCATCTCTAACATCATCTCCTTCTGAGGGGAGTTCTTCCTGCTCAGTAGGGTGGTCCCTGATGTACTCTGCAAAGAGCTCCTGGAGTTGACCTTGGTAGGGTTGGAATCAGTTCTAATCTTTTTCAGCTTACAGAGGGACCTTAGCTCTCCTATCCCTAGATGGCAGTAAGGAGTGAGGTTGAGTTCCATCACCATTTCCTCTGAGCTGCTCATTGTGCTACTAAAGTTGTGATTACTTTTTAGAAACTAAAAACTACTTCTAGTAACTAAGTCCTAACTTTTACAAATCTTTTAAACTTAAAAAGAGATGCTAAAAGGGACTTAACTAAGGCCCTAGCAGGAGTTTTAATTTAAGAAAAAAGTCAAATTAAAAAATCAGTTTCTAAAGGCAATTTTGGAATTTAGTCGTGTGATCAGGTATTGGCTGAGTAGTTGGGCAAATATAAAGTTGTAGATCCAATCGCTGCCACCAATGTAGGAAGCTGGCTCTGTATATACTATGTCAAAATTATATATAGTGTGCACAGAGTCCAGGGGTTCCTCAGAGGCCTGACGGAGACAATAATAGATAATACTAATGCTCTATTAGTGGTAGTGTGGTCGAGCAGTTAGGCTTATCAGAGGGTAGTGTTAAGCATTTCTTGTACCCACACAAGCAATAGAAGAAACACACACTCATTGACTTAACTCCAGACCAGAAGATTTGATATAGAAAAATGTTTTGTTCATTTATTTCTAGAACCACAAGATTCAATTTGCAGGTAAGTACTTAAAATGTAAGGTACTTTGCATAGTTATAATCAGAACTTTGAATGGAATCAAAAATTTATACAAATTTCTTTAAAATGGCAAAAGGCTATTTTAAAAATGGACACTGCAATTTTCAACAGTTGTTGGGGGAAGAAAACATTGTACAGTTTTACAGGTAAGTATTCAACTTATAATTTCTATCTCCAGGTTTTAGGTAGTTCGTCATTGGGGCTCAAGTTAACCCCAAACACCCACCACCAGCAACAGGGGGCCGGTCAGGTGCAGAGGTCAAAGGAGAGCCTAGTTAATGTGGGCTCTTATGGAGATGGGGGTGCTTGGAATCCGGTCAGCCAGCAGTTAAGTACCCGCGACTCGGAGGGCAGACCAGGGGGGTTCAAGAGAGGATTGGAGGGGCTCCAAGTAGGCACCAAACGCACACCCTCAGAAGCACTAGGGTGGCTGGGTGCAGGGTGCAAACAGGGCTTCAGGTTTCCAATGCAACTCTATGAGGGTACCCGGGGGTCACTTAGAGGCTGCAGGCGAGGTCCGGGGGATGTCTCGGACACACTACGATACGGACCGGTAAGTGGGCTGCCTGCTGGTTGATGCTGCACCATGGGTCAGATTCTACAAGGCCCGAGGGCTGCGGGTGCAGTGGGTCCTTTAGGCATCCAATATCTTCTTCCAGAGCTCGCGGTCAGGTGGGTCCTCTGGATTCCCTCTGCAGGCGTCATCGTGGGGGCTTGGAGGGGTCAACCCAGGGTGGGCTCTTGTTCCCAATCGCCTGGGGACCTTTTCATGCTGGGTAGACCACCTGGACATGGGCCGTGGGCGTCGGGTGCCCAAGGATCAGGACTCATGCATCCGGAGTGAGGTGGGAGTCCTTCATTGAAAGTTTCTTTTGGACAGAGCTGCTGTCCTCGGGAGTTCTTGGTCCTTTTGGGGTCAGGGCAGTCCTGGAGTTGGCAAAGGTCACTGGGCCCGCAGGATGCGTCGCTGTTCTTCTTGCAGGTTCTTTGAAGCAGGAGACAGGCCGATAGAGCTGGGGACAAAACAGTTGTTGTCTTCCTTCTTCTTTGCTGGGGTTTTCAGCTTAGCAGTCCTTCTTCTCTTTGTAGGTCACAAGGAATCTGCTGAGCTGGGTTCAGGGAGGCCCTTACATTTTACATTTAGGGACATGTTAGGAGTCAGAAGGTAATAGCCCATGGCTACTGTCCCTGAGGGTGGCTACACACTCCTTGTGCCCACTCCCTTTGGGGGGGCACACTCCTATCCCTATTGGTCCCTGTTCTCTAAATCAAGATGGAGGATTCTGCAGGGAGGGGGTCACCTCAGCTCTTGACACCTTAGGGGTGGTCCTGGCTTAGGTGGCCACTCCTCCCTCTTTTCCCCAATTGTCCCACTGAACTTGCTGCCAAAAGTGGGGATTTGTCCGGTGGGCGGGCATCTCCACTAGCTGGAGTACCCTGGTAAAGTGTAATCCAAGGCTTGAGCCTGTGAGGCTCACTGCCAGGTGTTACAGTTCCTGCAGGGGGAGGTGTCAAGCACCTCCACCCAGGACAGACTTTGTTTCTGACCACAGAGTGCACAAAGGCATTCGTCCCATGTGGTCAGAAACTCGTCTGAAAGTGGCAGTCTGGCACAGACCGGTCAGTCCTACACTAGCGGTTGGGCTAAATACAAGGGGCATCTCTAAGATGTCCTCTGTGTGCATGTTTCAATAAATCTGGCACTGGCATCAGTGTGGGTTTATTGTGCTGAGAAGTTTGATACCAAACTTATCAGTATTCAGTGAAGCCATTATGATGCTGTGGAGTTCGTAATGACAAACTCCCAGACCATATGCTTAATATGGCTACACTGCACTTACAATGTCTAAGAATGGACTTGGACTTGCTCATGCAGCTATGCCCTCACCTGTGGTATAGTGCACCCTGCCTTAGGGCTATAAGGCCTGCTAGAGGGGGTGACGTAACTATGCCACAGACAGTGGTTTGTGGGCAAGGCACCCTGAGAGGTGTGCCATGTCGATTTTGCCTTCTCTCTCCACCAGCACACACAAGCTGCAAGGTAGTGTGCATTGGCTAAGTGAGGGGGTCTCCTAGTGTAGCATAATACATGCTGCAGCCCTTAGAGACCTTCCATGGCCACAGGGCCCTTGGTACCATGGGTACCTTTTACAAGGGACTTAACTGTGTGCTAGGGCTTTGCCAATTGTTGAAACAAAGGTACAGTTTTAGGAAAAGAACACTGGTGCTGGGGCCTGGTTAGCAGGGTCCCAGCACACTTTCAGTCAAAGTTGGCATCAACACTAGGCAAAAAGTGGGGAGGGGTAACTATGGCAACAGTGGCACTTTCCTACAATGCCTCAGTGAGACTTAAATTTAGTTTTAACTTACCTGATGGGTACACCATTTGAACCACTGCTTATTTGCCCGTTGAGGCTCCTTACAATTAAAACTGTTTATCTCATAGTGATCACGTCGGCTGGGCGTGTAGTGAGCTGCAGCCACTAAGTGTAAAACTCCTGTTTACCACTTTCCATGCTAGCAAGGTGGTTTTGAGAACCAGTGCGGCTTTCCTTTTCATTTAGGGCAGTCCATCACCTTCCTGTCCTTTTATCCTCCTCCTCCCCATCCCTCTGTGGGGGAAGAAAGGCTGCACCGTCGGACAGGATGAGAAATTTCAGGATGGATGATCAGCTTTTTGTTGGCTACATGGGCAAGATGAAGAGCAAAGCCGACCACAAAAGAACGCTTCAAGGTGGGCCATTCTTCACATTGAAATATGTTATTTACTTTCAAAGAGGGATCCTCCCGATGGCATTAGAGCTCATTCTACCAGAACTATGGCCCTCAGTGCGACCCTGGCGGTGGGTGATAAAGTGGCCATAATACTGTCAACAGGCTGGCGGTAATTACTGCCAAATTATGACCATGGCAGTGATCTCTCTGATAGACAGCCAATGTACCACACCGACCGCCAGGGTGGAAGCAACAGTTACCACTACGGTATCCGCCTACAGCCAGGCGGAAGACAAAGTACTGGCCACCATATTTTGACACAGGAAACCGCCACCTTTTCCTGAGCAGTACCAACGCCATCAAAAGCGGAAACCGAGCACAAAAGTGAAAGGACTCACCATTGGAGACACAGGGAAGAACCACGACCCCGTGGAACCCGAACTACGAGTCTTCCCGATGATCTTCTACGTTATGCTCCACCTGGAACACCAACGCCGGTGAAGACGACAACGATGAGTACATCCGCCTAGCACACAAGGGAGGGTGGGAGGAAAACTACAATGACACACACACACTCAACACACAACCAGCTGCATTACAAAAACAATTAGTAGAATAATGCAAGGACAACAGGAATTGACTAAAGTGATTGTAATCAGTCCAATAATAAAATCAACAATCCAATTTGGCCATGAAACAGATATGTACAGTTGTATAAAAAAGGGACACTGCCCAGTCCATAGTTCAAAGGGCCCAAATGGCCACAGGGCACAGTCCAAGGCCCTACTCGAATCTTGCACCAATCCGGATAGAACACTGCAGGGATATCAGTTGTCAAAAAGGCAGGCACCTTGGGGGGTGGCCTTAACCGGATGCGGGAACAAGCCCACTGGTTATGTAGGGGGCAACATGCCTTTTGCTTTGTCCTGGGGAGTGAAAGGCCACAGTCTCTCAAGTGGGTGTCTTGCCCATTGATTCTGGAGGGGGCTGACCGCACAGTAGCTCCTGGAGGGTGGACTACATGGCGTCTGCTGGCGGTGATGGCTGCACTGTGGTGGTGGTTGGGGGGAGGCTCCTGGTCAGCCCCTGCACACTCTGATGGCTGCACTGTGGTGGTGGTTGGGGGAGGCTCCTGGTCAGCCCCTGCACTCTCTGATGGCTGCACTGTGGTGGTGGTTGGGGGAGGCTCCTGGTCAGCCCCTGCACTCCCTGATGGCTGCACAATCACGGCTGGCGGTGAGGCCCTGTGACAGCTGGTGGTGGTGGCAGTACTTGGCTGACAGCTTCCGCTGGCGTAGATTGCCTCCTCTTCTTCTGGTCATGGGTTGGGGATCCCTTACCCTTCCTTGTAGGGGTGGATGGGCTCTTCCCCCCTCTGCCTGGTGGTGCAGGCTTCTTCCCCTTCTTTCCAGCTGGTGCATGCTCCTTCTACTTCTTTCCAGCTGGTGCAGGGTCCTTCCCCTTCCTCACAACTGGTGCAGGCTCCTTCCCCTTCCTCGCAGCTGGTGCCGGACTCTTCCCTTTCAGCCCAGGTTGTGCTGCTTCCTTCCCCTTCAGTATTGTTCATCTGGTATCTGGATGTTGTGGAGGTGTCTGCCAGTGAGGTGTGTGTTCTGCTTGGTGTGGTGATGATGCTGGTAGTGGATATTGATGTAGTGCATGCAGGTGTGAGTGTAGACGTAACTGGGTGGGAGGTGGAAGAGGAGGAGGAGGGGGAGACAGTGGATGTTGTCGTGTCTGCAACTGAATGGTGTTTGTGTGAGTGCCTGGGGGATGAAGTGTGGTGCTTGTGTTTGCCTGTGCCACTCTTGAGTGTTGTCTTGTGTGCATGCATGCATGTCTGTCTGTGTGCTTGGGATGGGTTGGGGTTAAGTTGAATGGGACTGGGAAGTGGAAGCTGGAGGGGGGATGGCTGAAAAAGGGACAATGGCTGCCATTAGAGAGGAGGCCAGAGCCTAAATCGATCTCTGTTGGGCCGCCAATCCACTGTGAATGCCCTCCAGGAATGCATTGCATTGCTGCATCTGGGATGCCAGCCCCTGGATGGCATTCACAATGGTTGATTGCCCTACAGAGATGGATCTTAGGAGGTCAATAGCCTCCTCACTCAGGGCATCAGGGCTCATTGGGGCAGGGCATGAGGTGCCTGTGGTGTAGGAAATGCCCACTCTCCTGGTTGAGCGGGCACGGGCAACTCACTGAGGGGCTACTGGGAGGGCGGTGCTGGTACAGGGGGTGTCCGCCACCACCAGGAAGCTCCCATCGGAGAAGGTATCAGAGGCTGTTTTGTCCCCTCCAGTCTCCGCCGTGGTGCTCCCCTCGCCCTCTGCCCCACTGGTGCCCTCAGTGTCAGTGGACTCTGCCTCCAAGGTCCTGTAGGATGCAGCTCCCTCTATCGCCATGTGCCTCTGCTCCTCCACCAGATGATGCTAATGCACATAAGGACAGGATGACAAAACATGAAAGGAGGGGAGAGACAAAGGATACACTGGGTCAATGACTGCACCAATACCACAGTTGGCGTACACAGCACCCTCACACACAGGGAACAGGCCTACGCACTATGCATGGCACTACCAGTGAAATGGCTAGTCACCAAGGAATAAGGAGGGGCACACACGCCAACTGCAGCACACCGGGGACCCACGCATCCCTGCCCAGAAGTGAATAATAATAAGCTGGATAAGCAGTATTTTACATTCAAACCCTTATCCACCAGAGGACCTACGCTGCTATGTCTGGCCTGGCCTAGGGGCACCCAAGGACACAGAACCACCACCCGGATACCACCCCACCAGCCGTAAGGTGTAATGATAGCCACTGTACTCACCCTCTTGTGGCTGCTGTGATGCCCGCAAGTGCCCATCCAGCTCAGGGTAGGCCACCACCAGTATGCGGGCCATCAGGGGGGTCAGGGTCCGCCGGGCACCCCTTCCTCATTGGGAGGCCATCCCCAGCTGGGCCTCCGCGATCTTCTGTGCCCAGCATCTCAGGTCCTTCCACTGTTTGCAACAGTGGGTGCTCCGCCTGCCATAGACCCCCAGGGTCTGCACCTCCTTGGCGATGGCATGCCATATTCCCTTCTTTTGATGGGTGCTGACCTGCAGAGGCAATACA
Organism: Pleurodeles waltl; assembly: GCF_031143425.1. NCBI lineage: Eukaryota > Metazoa > Chordata > Amphibia > Caudata > Salamandridae > Pleurodeles > Pleurodeles waltl. Next base: position 490,458,378 of record NC_090449.1, on the reverse strand, counting down.
GAAAGAACACCATTAGACAAACAGTCCAGCCTGTCACACAAATGGCCCACCATACCCATTTGCATCACCATTGGCGCACACATAGCCCAGCCCTCAATATGTACACCGCCAAGAGGACATCCACCCACCTCCCTTACACGAGGCCTTCACACACAACTTCATGCATTCATGCCACATGCATTGTGCACAAGGTGTACTCACCTGTTGGTCTGGAGGCCCATACAGCAGTCTGTACTGAGAACCCCATCCACCAGTCACTCCAACTCCTCAGAAGTGAAGGCTGGGGCCCTTCCCCCGGTCACACGGGCCATGGTAGGTTCCAGACACAGGTCACAGCAGCACATGCAGTGTAGGTCCTCTCCTATAGAAGGTCAGGAAACAAGTGAGGAATCAGATAGAAAATGGCAGTCACGTCTACGGTGGTGGATACTGTCACCGCCGGCGTAGCTCCCCATTGGCCACTGTACCCCATAGGGCCCAATATTAGCCAATGAGGAATTGCACGGCGGTTCACGACCACCCAGCCGCCACAGCGCACAACGTTGGTGGCATTACCTCACTTCCACCTGTCCTTCCACACAGGACAGGCGGTCGCCATTTCAGGGGGGTTAAACAGGCCTATCGATAAATGCTGCGTCACAGGATCAATAGGCACATACTTTATAAATTACACTGTCCCATAACATGTTTGCCCGATGTGGACTGCTGTTGTGGCTCCATTGTTCAGTTTGTGACAGCCTACTCACTCTTGTATCCCTTAGATACCTACTGCTGCAGATGAATAGGAGATGGAGACATACCCCCGTGTACAGACCCCCTGGTGGACTTGGCTACACTGGAGGACAGGCACATAATACTCACCTATAGACTGAACAGGGCCACAATCACAAAGTTGTGTGCCCAATTGGAACATGACTTGATATCAGCTATCCGTCATCCCGCTGGGATCCCCCCTCTTGTGCAAGTTCTATCAGTGCTCCATTTCCTGGCAACTGGTTCTTTCCAAGTGACAGTGAGCTTGGCAGCAGGAATGTCACAGCCAATACTCTCAATCATGCTAGCAAGAGTCTTGTGTGCCCTGATAAAACACATGTGCAGTTGCATTGCTTTCCCCCAGGTTGAGGATTTGGCCACTGTGAAGGCCAGGTTTTATGCAATGGGACATATCCCCAATATAATTGGGGCGATTGATGGAACACATATTGCATTTGTACCCCCCCTGCCAGAATGAACAGGTGTTCAGGAACTGTAAGAGTTTCCACTCCATGAATGTGCAGATGGTGTGCTTGGCAGACCAGTACATCTCCTACGTCAATGCTAAGTATCCAGGGTCGGTGCATGATGCCTTTGTCCTGAGGAATATCAGCATCCCAATTGTGATGTCCCAACTACAGAGGCACAGGGTATGGCTAATAGGTGAGCCCTGGTTCCCACCCAGTTTATGTTGGTGTATGCCTATGGTGTTGGCCATATAGGATAGAGTGTGGCTAAATGTTGTCCCTCAATATTTGCAGGTGACTATGGTTACCCAAACCTATCATGGCTGCTGACTCCTGTGAGAAATGCCAGGACAATGGCTGAAGAACATTATAATGAGGCACATGGGCGAACCAGAAGGATCATTGAAAGGACCTTTGCCCTCTTGAAGGCCAGATTCAGATGCCTCCATCTGACAGGTGGATCCCTGTGCTACTCACCCAAGAAGGTCTGCCAGACAGTAGTGGCATGCTGCATGTTGCACAACCTGGCCCTCAGACGCCGTGTACCTTTTCTGCAGGAGGAGGAGACTGAAGATGCCCCTGTGACAGCAGTGGGCCCTGATGACAGTGAGGATAAGGAGGCTGAGGATGTGGACATCAGAACATCAGTGATATGTCAGTACTTCCAATGATACACAGGTGAGACTGTGCAACTTCACATTTCTATGAGTATTGGTGTATTCTGTTTGGCACTGGCATGCTGGCATTAACCACTTCTTTGCCCTACTTACTGTTACCTATGGTTATTCATTTTGCAGATGTTGGTGATATGACAACATTCTCCTGGTGTGATCACAACAGCCAGCTACAGGTCATTAATTCTATGCTCATACTACTTACAGTTCATTTGCAATGGTTGTAGCTATTTCAATCAATACAAGTTTATAATACATGAAATACTAGTAGTCAAGTGTTATCCAAGGGTGTTTATTGTGCTAATATATAGAGGGGAAAGTGCAATGGAATGGGGTGATGATGGAGGAAAATCCAGGGTATTTTTCCAGTCTGTTTGTTGCACAGGTGCATTTTCCATGGGGACATAGGAAGGGGAGCAATGGCAGTTCAAGGTGGACAAGGTGACTGAGTGGGACACAAGGGGGACAATCAGGAGAGTCATTTCCTGGTGGTGGTCTTGGTAAGTGTATCTGGCTTCTGTCTGGTTCGCAGGGAACATTTGTGGAGTGGTTCACTTTTAACAGGGGGAGCAGTGCTGGTGGCCTGGTGGCCTGTTGGTCCTGTGGCGGGGCCTACTGGCCACTAGCAGTAGTGGAAGTGGAGGGCTGTTCAGATGACTGGCTAGTGGCAGGGGCACATTGGTGTGCTGTTGCCTCCCTCATGATGTTGGCCATGTCTGCCAGCACCGCTGCTATGGAAATCAGGGTGGTGTTAATGGCCTGCAAGTCCTCCCTGATCCCTTGATACTGTCCCTCCTGCAGCTGCCTGTTCTCCTGCACGTTGTCTAGGATATGGCCCATCGTGTCCTGGGAATGTTGGTAGGCTCCCAGGAACTCAGAGAGTGCCTCCTGGAGAGTCGGTTCCCTGCTCCTGTCCTCCCCCTGGCGCACAACAGTCCTCCCAGTGTCCCTGCTGGCCTGTGCCTCTGTCCCCTGAACGGTGTGCCCATTGCCACTGACCCCAGGTCCCTGATTGTCTTGTGTGCAAGGTGTGGCCTAGGGTCCCTGTACAGGTGGGCACACTGCTGATTGACGTGTCCTGGGGAAAAAGGTGTGGGTACGCTGGGTGGATGCTGTGGTGTTGGATCCTGATGGGGGAGGCTCTGTGGTGGTCTGTGAGTGGGCTTCGGTGACCGGCTGTCCAGTGGTCCCTGATGGGGCCAGGTAGATCATCCAGATCCTGAAGTCCAGAGTTACTGTCATTACTGTGGGCCTCTTCTGTTGTGGGACTGAATAGTGGTGGCACCTCCTCTCCAGTGACATTGGCTGGGGTACCTGTGAGGATGTAAATGATGTATTATGCTTCAGGTGTCTGACATTTGTACTTCTGTAGCTTCTCCTCTGTGGTTGTTGTTCCCCTGCCAGCTTTTGCTTGTGTATGTTGGTGTATTGTGGTTATGATAGTTTCCTTATACTGTGCATGCTTTGACAATGAGTGTCCATGCAGGGCTGGGAGGGGTGTCCATGCATTGGTACAGCATGCAGGGCTTGGCATTGGGACTAGTGAGATGTGATGGTGGAGTGTGTGGGATGTGGTGGAGTGATGGTGAGGGTGTGTGATGGCATGCAGGTATGGGGGGGTGATAATAGTTAAAAGTTGACTTACCAGTGCCCAGGCCTCCTCCAACTCTGGCGAGTTCCTCAGGATGCAGTAATGACCAGACTTGCTCCTCCCATGCTGCGAGTTGTGGGGGAGGAAGTGGGGGTCCACCGTCAGCCCTCTGTATGGCGAGCTGGTGTCTTGCTGCAATGGAACATACCTTCCCCTGTAGGTCGTTTCTCCTCTTCCTGATGTAATCCCTTGTTCTTGGGTGCTGTGCCACGGAATTGACCCTGTCCATGATTCTCCGCCATAGCTCCATCTTCCTTGCTATTGATATCTGCTGCACCAGTGCTCCAAAGAGCTGTGGCTCTACCCTGATGATTTCCTCCTCCATGACCCTTAACTCCTCCTCAGTGAAACAGGGGTGCCTTTGTGGTGCCACAGGTGTTGTGTGATGTGCGTTGGTGAGGGTGTGTTGGGTAATGTGGTGAGGTGTGTGATGTGGAGTGCGTGAGGGGTGTATGGGTGTGAGTGGTGTGTGTTTAGTTGTCTCTGTTCTCTTCTCAGTCTCATGGTGGCAATAGTTGTTGGTAAAGGGTTGTGGGTAATGTGGGTGTGTGTTTTATAGTAGTGTGGGTGTGGTGTGTGTATGGGTGTCAGGTGTGTGTTGTTTGAATTGTCCAGTGTAGTGTTGTTTTGTATGTGGGTGTCCATTGTGAGTGTGGCGGTATGTACCGCCAACGGTTTACCGTCGTTAATGTCCGCCGTGGTGATTTGTTGGTCATAATGTGATTGGTGTTGTTCTGTTGGCGTAATGGTGTGGGTTTTAGGACCGCCAGTTTATCACTGACCTTTGGTATGGTGGATTTGTGTATGTGGCTGTATTCTGTCAGATTGGTTATGTGTGTCATAATATGATGAATGGATATTCGCCAGCGCAGCAGTAAGAGGGCCTGAGTCTACTAATTCTGCTTTGGCTAGAGGTATACTGGTTGTGGAAATTTGCAAAGCTGCAACTTGGGCCTCCCTCCACACTTTCACAAAGGATTACTGATTGGACTCAGAAGTTAGGAGGGATGGTCATTTTGCCCGTTCAATGCTGCAGGATTTCTTGGTATAGCCAGACAGACATCTACCTCTGAGTGCGGAACTGCTTTGGGCTTCTATTCAAAAGGTGAGGAATCCACAGGTAGATGTATCCATCAGAAGGACAAGTTACTTACCTTCGGTAACGCTTTTTCTGGTGGATACAATATCTACTTGTGGATTCCTCGCAGTTCCACCCACCTGCTCATTGCCTGACTGGTTATGCCAAGAAAGATATTTTGTATATACGTATTTCTGGCAAATTGTATGTACAGAATGTATATTTACATAAAATGCTTGTATTGAGTTTGCACATGCTGTGTTTGTGATGTTGGTGTTCACCCTTTCACCTCAAAGGCACTGTAAAAACAAAGTGGATAAAACTGACATTGCATAATGGCGAGGACTTCTTATGGCTCCAATGACGTCAGATGAGTTGTGTGCTGAGCCGTTCCATTGTGACATCCTCGTTGACATGGAGAGCTAGAAACAAAAGATTTCCGTTGAATGCTGGCGCCTTGGGAGTATTCAAAAGGTGAGGAATCCAGAGGTAGATACTGTATCCACCAGAAAAAGTGTTACCAAAGGTAAGTAACTTGTTCTTCATCCTCTGTAAAGCCTTTGGGGAACCACTGGACCCTGCACACAATACCTTACTTTGGTATAGTATATCCAGAGCCACCGTCCTACACCAGCTTGATTTTCAGGTACCGGCCATCACCTTAGCAGTCCGAGGTGCCTTGTTTTAAATAATTGTTGGAACAATTATGAGCACTTGTTCACCAGCTCTGTGGATGCATTTGTGAATCAAGGTTTTGCTTTGGGAGATGCAATTGGTCTTTTTTTCCATTATTTAACATGATTAGCCCTGCGTAAGTAACACCATTTATACTTGTGTACAGCTTGGACACTCATCACACCACACCGTGCACTTGAAATACTTCAGTCAACTAAAGGCAACAGCTTGTTACTTCCAATGATGAGACCTATTTGCTTTGCCAGTGCTTGTTGGATCTTGAGACAGGTGCTTATCCACTGTACTGAAAAGCGTGTATAGCACTTCCTCACTGTATCTTGGTATAGGTGGGCAATATCATGCTGGATGTAGGAGGTCCACATCCGGTCCTCCAAATCTCGAGCTTGCAGAATCAGTATAGTACATCATGAACCTGCAAGGTAGCATAAAGGATGGTCACCAATATTTTGGGCGACTTAGCTGTTACTAATGTGTCTAGTGGTTTGAATAATATTGGTTCCGTTGGGAAGTCTGGTGTGTTGGGTTTAATTGTGGCCTAAAGTCAATGATAAACAAATCTAGCATTGTGTTATGCTCATCACCAAGAAAAGTGGTGCTATCGATAAATGTGCCTTTTTGGTAGAGGTTCCCCCAACACTTTATCTTTAGTCTCTTCATTTGTGCCTGTGCCTTGGGTTCACTTGTTAGAGGCAGCAATAGATGGTGTGCTGGGGGATGGAACGGAAGTACAATAATGAAAGCTTTTTTCTAATACATAGTTTGTCATGCCCCCAATGTACAGGAAACAGCACCTATCTCACATGTACATGCAGGAGTCAGCTGACATAGTGCCATCAAGGGTGGATCAGGCTGAAAATGATCAGTCTCAACCTCCAAGTGAGGCATATAGGGTTCTGGATGGTACGAGTAGTATGCAGAATGTGCTTGTACACACAGGTGATCAAGGTGGAAGTCTGGTGCCATGAAGCCACCCTGCCCATAGAATGATGTTAGCACTTCCCCGGCTAGCCAGGGGCTGGTTTCCAGCACATATCAACCTTGTTAGTAGTGATTGTGGTGTCTGAAAGAATTCCCTGGTTTAGAGGGATTGGGATATTCATAAAAAGATATAGAAACTGATGAAGCATTACCATTTTATTGAGTGTTAATTGTCTGGCTGGGGAAAATGGAAGTTAGTTCCAATTTGTTATGTTGTCCTCAAGTGCAGAGATAGCTTTGCCAAAGATCTCCCTGAGCATTATGCTAGTGTCTTGGTGAAGCCAGATCCCCACGTATATAACTGGTCCTCATTCTAGATTAGCAGGTAGTCCAATGCACACTTGAATGTGGAGTCTGTGAATGGGAACGCATCCAACTTTGCCCATGTAATGTGGATCCTGGAATGCCTCCAAATTTAATGAACTCTCTCAGAATGATATGTAAGCACTCTGTCATCTTTCTGATGTTGTTATGCGGTTCCTACTAAAACAATAGGATGGTAGAACTTCAGAATGTGGGAGACTAAGAGCCTGATATAGAGTTTGGCTGATAGATATCTAGTCCGCTGTATTATGATTCCCATAGGATATAACGAGATCGTTATTTAGCGGATGGGATATCTGTCACGTTTGTGATGGATTAACCCCATCCGCCAAACTCTAAATCAGGCCCTAAGTCTGTCTACATCATCAGAAACCACCAGCCCAATTTCTGGTTAGCTCACAGTGCCTCATCTACACCCCTAACCCTGCGGATGGAAAGGTGATTGTGGCAACCTGAGCATGACACTGATTTCCAAGGAAGCTGTGGAAACAGATCTCACCCGTTCATTGTATTACTCTTGCAGGCGAAACACAAAAGAGATACAAGGAGTTTTCAATACATTTATTGAAACAATCGTAGTCTTGCATAGAGAGAATGAGCTGTGATAGATGAAACAAAGCAAAATAACCAGCATTGCAAACATGGTAAAGAGGATGAATAAACCAACCATGATAAATAATTTCTAGATGCTCTTACATAACCCCAAGACTATACTGAGAGCATAGTGGGTGTATACACTCTGCCTTTGGCCAATACAAGGGATTAACCTTAGGCCCATACCTGGAACCAGCGTCAGGACCCAGCCTGTAGTGTGGATGGCAATCCTTTAGGAAAACTAGTAGCTGAGCACCAGCAAAGCTTCAAGTCATCCACGAATGTGCCACTGTGCCCTTTCTTGATCAGTGCCCCATTTATATAACTCACACTGTGTTAGAAGCACAGCTCTGATGTATTGCTATGTGTTGGTGTTAGAAACTGTCTCCTGAATGGGCAATGCAAGCACTAGGATATTCTATACTGTGTAGTACCCTGACCAGAATGTACTGATTATATCTTGAGAAAAGGCTAACTAAAACAAGCAACTCGTACAGTACAATCCTAGAATAATATCATGCAAGCAAAGTGTGTAAAATGTCAACGCACAAACGCCATGCAAAAAAAATCTAGCTAAAATGTGTAAAATGTAAAATGAAGCTAAAATAGGAAACCAACCTGGTGTATAGCGTCATATCATCTGTGTATAAGATCATCAGCACTGGCCGGGCTGCGTAATGGAGACTATAATGTTTGTAGGGTTGTGTCAGTTTCGTAGCCAGGAGCTCAACAGCCAGAACAAACAGTATTGAGGATAGAGGGCAATTTTGTCTCAAGCCCCCTTAGATTGGTTATGAAGCTCATGTTCTGTCATTTACCCCGATGCACGCAGTGGGGTAAATTTATACCTCAATCTCATATGGTGCAGAACGGTAAGTAAATATTTCCATTCCACTGAGTCAAACGCCTTGGTGGCATTGTGTAGAACAGCCACTGCATCGAATTCAGAGTTTAACTGGTGTATTATAGCGAATAATGTGTGGCTGTTGTATGCCGTCAAAAGCACTGGGACAAATCCAGACTGCTCTGGAAATGCCTTGAACAACTCCCCCTCCAGGGTTTTAGCCGGTACCGACCCGTCATTTATTTGAACATTTTCTAGGATTTCTTGTCAACAGCTCACCTTTACGGGTATCCCGGGGGGCAGGTGCCAATTTGGGAACTGTTTGCGCCCTCCTGGATGTCAAGTGACAGCAATACTGACGTGTGATCAGACAAGGTGTGTGGCAGGGGATGCACCACAGTGGTACAGATAATAACGTCAGCAGATAGCCTGAAATCCAGTCTGGACCACATGGTGTGCATCATTGAGACAACTGTGCCCTCTCGGGCTGGGCTGGGTTGCTCTCGCCAATTGTCTATTGATGTGTAGTCAAGTATAATCAGATTGAAAGACGAGGATGCAGCTATCGTTGGTTTCTTAGCCGTTATGACCTGTTCTTTTCTACATATAATGTAGTGTTAAAGACCCCACCCCAAAGTAAGGATTTGGGGAAAGTGCTGAGTATTGCAAGCCCACGAAGGAGTGGGGTCATCTGTATTTGGGCCATATACATGCACCATAGTGATGTGTTGCCCCTTTAATACTCCTTGAACTATAACCTTTGTGGTTCCAATGTTGTGCATGTATGCTGAAACTTTTATTTTTTTTACCAAAATGGACACTTCCACCGTAGGAGGAGAATGAGTTAATGCAGGTGCGGTGTCCCATGTGTGCACGGAGATGTTTCAGATTTGGATGTGAGATATGGGTTTCATGCAACAGTGCCACCGAGATGTCATGTCAAATATACCCAGACCTGTCTAGTTTTACAGGGGTTGTTAAGTCCTCTACCATGCCTTGTGAACAATCTTAGTTTGGCCATCAGGCTGGCGGATTAGTGTAATGTTGTTGGTTTGGTTTGGTGTACATATCCTTGCAATGTGATCTCTTACCATAGGCTGCAATTGCTTAATACACATTTTTGCCAGGTGTGCTGTAAATATACAGCACCTCTGGCCAATGCCCTTTTACTCTTCCCAAATTGCCAGTGAAATCTAGAAGTGTCCCTTAAGTTCCCGAATGAACAATACAAAGCAAAGCAAGGTCTGATGTGGGCATTTCCCAACTCACGAGTGTCAGTTTCCAGGTGGGTTACTCCCATGGACGGCAACATGAGTGCCAGACAAAGCTCCGATCTAACGGAGGCAGCCTGGGGAGTCAGGTTAGGTCTCAGCCATGCAAGTATTTTGGTGGGGGTCCAAGATGCTGGGAAGTTGACTCTTTGGCACCAGCTAGTGCAGCGAGCCCAGCTAAGGTCCAGAAGGCCTGGCCGCATCTTTCAAAAGGCAGTCTAGAGTTCCTCCTCATCAGGTTCCGAGTCACAAGGCTCTTTGCACCGTCTGAGGAGAATTTTCAAAAAGACTAATGTCACCTTGGGAGTTGTGAAGATTTTTTTTGTGTGACATGGTGTTCAATTAACAGCGCCGGGTACAGCATGGCGTAACTCATCCCCGCTTTTGATAGCTGTCGTTTGGCAGGGAGATGCTCCCTACGCATGGACAGTGCACCGAGTGTGAAATCAGGAAAGAAGGTGGCACAATTTCCATGGTAGTTGAGCTCTTTCTTATCTCCGGCTAACCTGAGTACTGTCACTGTCTCTATAATTCATGACCTTTACAGTAAACAATGACAATGCCAGAGTTATGTGAGCCCGCTCCCCCACAGGCACACTGAAAAGATTTTCTGATCCAAATAGGGACTTCAGTTTAGGGTCGAGCGCATAAGCACTCAGGCCTTTGGTAATCTCTCTGTGGGCTTTTAACCACGCCCACTACTGCTATTCTTTTGTTTGTTGTGCTTGCCTTAAATGCTTCATTTTTATTGGTGCATCTTGTGAAATGTCCCTCCTTTGTGTGCTGAGTTCCCTCACAAGCTATTTCACTAAGTGCTGGCCTTCACATTACGTCGCGTTTTCTCCTGTTAGAGCGTGTGATGGCTCCTCCGGTTTCGGTTTGATGTTCATACCAGCCGCCATCCTTTATAGACTTTCACACAAGAAGCCAGTAACTCTTGCGCTCACGGTGGCCGTGGCGCTTTGAATTGGCTTGCTTATGTCAACTGTTTTACTTTTCATTTTCCATGCAAGTGGCAAGAAAAGTCCAGATGGGAATTTACAACGCTAATAGCTCTAACTCGGATAAACGCGAGACCCGTTGCATTGCAAATGCTTGTTTTTACATAGCTTTCCGTTCTGCCATTGTTTATTGATTCTGGAATCCTGAGAATGAGCAGGTTGTTCAATTGAGATAAGATCTTTATTTTTCGCTTGGATCACAGCCAGGACAACTTCATATTTAGGCATTTAGAGGATATTTGTTTCAGGTCATCCTCTACAACTGAGTTCTGCAGCTCAGCTGTAGTAAGTCTGTTGGCTTGTTGGTCTACCTTTGCCGATATTTAGGCCCATACTTATACTTTTTTAGCAATCGGTATAAGAAATTAACACCCAAGATGGTGGAGAAGTGTCCCCTACGGATTTCGACTGTGGGCAAATTATCTTGCAAATAGAAACTGGCAAATGTGTTGGTCCCCTGGATTTCATTCAGGTTGAGGGCAAAAGAACCAAAGTTTTATTTGATTCTGGTGCCAAAATCACGATTATTTCTAATGTTTTTTCCACTTTCCTCTCCGAAAAGATTTATCTGTCAAAGAAGGGCGATAGCATTATTAGTTGGTGGCACAAAAGAGATTTAGGAATTATGTAAAATCCCACTCTGGATAATCCCATCCTCGTCGCCAGTGAAGGAAAGTGAGTCTGAGGCACAGGAAACACAGAATACTTGTTTATTGCTGCTAAGTAACAATATAATAAAGCTCAGCCAATGCAAAGTCAATGGTGGTGAATACCTTGGCATCCCCCAACATCATGAGCAGTTGAGAAATATTGGGTAGAGGGTACTTGTCAACCACTACGCACTTATTGAGCTGTATAAGGTCAATGCATAATCTAAGAGATCCATTGGGTTTTCTAGCAGTAACCACAGGGGCCAACCAATCGGTAGCTTCCACTTCCTCAATGATACCCTGATCTCCGAGTTTGTGTAGTTCCGTCTGAACACTCCTCTCGTAAGTTCACTGGAATACTCCTTCCCTTGCAACAAACCGGCACAGAAACTGGACACATTTTAATTTTGTGTTTCTAACCCTTTAAGCAACCCAGTTCACATTTGAAAACCTTGGGGAATTCAGAACGTAGGGCTTCTTATAAGTCCAAATCTGTTTGCTGTGTAACTGCGTTGACAGGGGTTAATTCTTTCAACACAATGGGATTATCCAGAGTGGGATCTAACATAATTCCTAAATCTCCTTGGTGCCACCAACTAATAATGCTATCGCCCTTCTTTGACACATAAATCTTACCGGAGATGTGGCGATCCTTATATTCAATTGAGCCTATGAAGTAACCATGTAATGGTAGAAGCTCACCTCTATAGGCGCATGGTTTAACATCAGGCTTTAGTAACACAACCGTGTCTTTTAGCTGAAGGTGGACAAAATCATTGGAAACAATCATGATTTTGGCACAAGAATCAAATAAAACTTTGGTTCTGGAAAGTGAGTCTGAGGCACAGGAAACACAGGATACTTGTTTATTGCTGCTAAGTAACAATATAATAAAGCTCAGCCATAACACGGAGCCACCAACTACTGCTCTCGCTGCTTTCCATTCTCTGTCCTCAGCATTCCACAGCCACATCAGGGTTGACATCACCCTGGAATGCAGAGGATAAGAATACCACCCCCCCCCCTTTATATACTACACAAATTATATACATAAGGATGATGACAAATGAGGGTACAAAGTAAATAAGAAAAAAAAGTTACATGTAGTCCTTTAGATAAACAGGTCTTCGCATTTTCCCATCAGATCTCCTTAAGAATTCATCAGTGGAGCCGTTGTCTTTTCCGAAACTTGAGTTGTCATTCTCTTCTGCATCTTCTGCATCACGCATCTCCTTTCCTCTATATGAAACCACACGGTTAAGATTCCATACACAGTGATCGTCCGTTCTGATGGCATTGTTGAAGATTTTAATGACTTTCATTGGTTTCGATAACTTGTTGCCACCAGACTGAAAACCTGGACGCTTAATCATGACCCAATCCCCCACATTTCCCTTGGTCTCTTTAACAGAATGTTTATAATCAAAATAAATCCTGCGATTATTCGCTTTGACATTTTCTCTTGCCTTTCTGATATTATCATCAACAGTTACATTTTCATTTCCCAAGAACACGTTAACCCACGATGGCTCAAGCATAGTATTGGGGCGTCTACCCCTAAACAACTCAAACAGTGAAAAACCTGTGGTAGTATGGGGTGTGAATATGTATACGCCTACTCTTTTGATAACCTCATCTTGCCAACCCCTACCACTTCCCTTTGCCAAGGAAATTGTCTCCTTCACCACTCTATTGAACCTCTCAATCATTCCATTGGATACTGGATGATATAGGGCGCACTTCTTGTGCCGTATGTCACACTCAGCAAGAAACAACTCAATTTCTTTAGAGATTAGCTGCACCCCATTATCAGTAAGTAATGTCTTAGGAATGCCCTCCCTCATGAACAGATCTTTCAAAAACTTTACAACTTGTCCAGTTTCAATTCCACTGGAGAAACAGATTTCTGGCCAACGTGAAAACATGTCTATTACAACAATGACGTAGATTTCTTGCCCGCCATTATGTATGGGCCCTAAAACGTCCAAAGCAATATCTTCCCATGGTTTGTCCGGGCGATCTCTTATCACCATTGGTTGGACTTTGGGCTTCCTGCTCTTCTCACTTATGGCACACTGCATACATTCTCTTACCAGGCGTTCAATTTGGGCATCCATACCTGGCCACCAATAGCTAGCCCGCAGTCTCTCCTTTGTCTTAGAGATACCCAAATGACCCTCATGCGCCAAATTGAGTAAGTCTAATCTTAGCTTAACCGGGGGAATCAGCCTCGTACCACGAAGGAGAAGACCCTCCCTAGAGGTCAGTTGATCTTTAACCATCCAATAATCCTTGCACAGATCTCCTCCCTGACCCGTGTGCGACCATCCATGACTTATTAGATCAATTACCTTTTGTATAGTGGCATCACTTTGGACCTCTTCGAGCCTTCTATCCTTTGAAATAGTTTCAGTACTAAGTTAACACACATCAAACTGGTCAAGTTCACACATATCAAACTGGTTTTCAATAGTGTCATTGCTCTTGCTCTCATCCACTAACCTGGACAAGGTATCAGCAATCACATTTTCCACACCAGGAATGTATCTCACTTCGAAGTTATACTCTTGCAAGTCAATCACCCATCTGGATATCCTAGAAGATATGGAATCAATGCCTCTCTTATTGAAAACCTCACACAAAGGTTTGTGATCAGTCTTAATGATGAATTCTGTGCCCCATAGAAATAATTTAAATTCCTTAATAGCCCAATGTACCGCAAGGGCTTCTCTTTCAATCACTGAATATCTAGATTCAGCACCTTTAAGACTTCTAGACAGAAACATAATGGTGTTGTCTTGACCACACCCATCTTGCTGTAAGACCGCGCCCAGGCCCTTTAGGCTGGCATCCGTAGTAATTATGGATTTCTTCTTTGGATCACAATTCTTAAGTTTAGGGGCCAAGGCTAACTTGTTCTTGATCACTTTAAATTCCTACTCACACTCCTCACTCCATAGAAAGTTTGTGCCCTTTCGCAATAAACCCCTCATATTATAAGTGACCTCAGCGAAGTTCTTGACAAATTTATGATAGTATTCCACCATCCCCAGAAAATGCATAAGTTCTTCTTTGGAGGTGGAGGAAACCATGTTTTGAATAGTGTCAACCAAATCTGTTTTGGGTATGACTCCTTCACCCGTTATTGTGTGTCCAAGGTAGTAAATGGTTTCCATGCCAAATTTGCACTTCTCAAATTTAACATTTAAATTGTGGTCACATAACCTCCTAAAAACCTGCCAAACTATTGCATCGTGTTCATTCCTGTTACTGCCATGTACCAAAATGTCATCTTGGTAAACACAAACCACTTCTAGGGTTGCCAATACTTTTTCCATGACCCTTTGAAAACCAGAGGCAGTTGAAATTAGGCCAAAAGGGAGGCAAGTGTATCCGAATGTGCCAAAAGGGGTGATGAAGGCAGTGAGATCCATAGACTCTTCATCAAGTTGAATCTGATGATAGGCAGATGCCAAGTCAATGGTGCTGAATACCTTGGCATCCCCCAACATCATGAGCAGTTGAGAAATATTGGGTAGAGGGTACTTGTCAACCACTACGCACTTATTCAGCTGTCTAAGGTCAATGCATAATCTAAGAGATCAGTTGGGTTTTCTAGCAGTAACCACAGGGGCCAACCAATCTGTACTTTCCACTTCCTCAATGATACCCTGATCTCTGAGTTTGAGTAATTCCGTCTGAACCTCCTCTCGTAAGTTCACTGGAATGCTCCTTACCTTGCTACAAACCAGCACAGAACCTGGACAAATTTTAGTTTTGTGTTTATAACCCTTTAAGCAACCCAGTTCACATTTGAAAACCTTCGGGAATTCAGAACGTAGGGCTTGTTGTAAGTTCAAATCTGTTTGCTGTGTAAATTGCTTTGACAGGGGTTAATTCTTTCAACACAATGGGATTATCCAGAGTGGGATCTGACATAATTCCTAAATCTCTTTGGTGCCACCAACTAATAATGCTATTGCCCTTCTTTGACACATAAATCTTACCGGAGATGTAGCAATCCTTATATTCAATTGAGCCTATGAAGTAATCATGTAATGGTATAAGCTCACCTCCATAGGCGCATGGTTTAATATCAGGCTTTAGTAACACACCGTGTCTTTTAGCTGAAGGTGGAAAAAATCATTAGAAATAATCGTGATTTTGGCACCAGAATCAAATAAAACTTTGGTTCTGGAAAGTGAGTCCGAGGCACAGGAAACACAGGATACTTGTTTATTGCTGCTAAGTAACAATATATTAAAGCTCAGCCATAACACTGAGCCACCAACTACCCCTCTCGCTGCTCTCCACTCTCTGTCCTCAGCATTCCACAACCACGTCAGGCTTGACATCACCCTGGAATGCAGAGGATCAGAATACCACACTTGTTGGTCTACCTTTGCCGATATTTAGGCCCATACTTATACTTTTGTAGCGCCGCATTTGTGTCGTTTTTTGACGCAAAATCGGCGCAAACTTACAAAATACAATTGTATACAATTGTATTTTGTATGTTTGCACAGATTTTGCGTCAAAAAAAGACGCAAATGCAGCGCTAAAAAAGAATAAATATGGGCCTTAGTCTATGCATTAGTTCAGTGTATCTATTTTCCCATTGATAAATGACAGGCTATATTGAATGGCTTGCAATAGCACGCTTATGTCTGTTTTGCCTGGAGCTGTCTCTACCGTCACAGGGTGGGGATCCCCTACAAATCTGGAGTCTGGGGATTTGACAGAGCATTTCACCTTAAAGGTTAGGTGGGGCTGTTTGTGAACAGATTTGTCCATCATGTGTCCACAGTTGCACCGCCAGGGAGGTAAAGAACTGCAAGTGGGGGTTGGAGGGGTGACCCCTTATTCATGCCACCCAGAGGAGCCAGCAGCACGCAGAGCAGGTAAGGTCAGGGGGCCCTCATGCTGTCCCCACCCAGTTCTGGGTGGTCATCTATCACTGCAGATGTCCCCTGATTTGTACTGCGGCTTCTGGGCACCCACTCCCCTGCAGCTCAGTCTTAAATAGTGCACATAGTCTAGTTATATTCGCAGTCCAAGGGTGCCACTCCACAGCGTCCCAATCAGCTTTCTCCCCGATTCCACCCTATTTCCTTCCCAATAATACAGTTCCAGGGCCTAGGCACCCAAACAGCCAGCCACCCACCACCACCTCCAGGTCAGCCCAAGCGGCTCATTCTGGTCTCACTTGGTAGTTTTAGGTACTGGTGTGCATTTGGCTCCCAGCTCTTGTGCATCGTTGTGAAGGCTCCAACTGTAGTAGCAATGGTCAGTGGGCTGGTTCGATTTATGCAACTGACATCTTGGCTGCCGTTGTAGCTCTAGGCTGTAGTAGGCGAGGCTGGCTCCATCCAAGCCTGCAACCGTCATGGACCTTGCTGGTACACACACCTTGTGGAACCTGCAACCAGTACGAGCTCCAAAAACCAGGTCAGTCTGTAGATGTCCTCCCTTGTGATTGCAGGCAGGGTGGGGGACGGTTTGTCTGCGTGGCACCGCTAGCCGCCTTCTTCCTCATTCACAAGGCTGACGTCTCTGGCAGTTCTTGTCTTTCTACCTGCAGAGCTCGATAACCGCCACCCTTCCCCTGTAACAGGTGCCTCCACTCCTTTGTGTACCTCAGACTTTAACGGTACAGTTATCGTCAGCTCACTGTGAGGATATTTTACGGATTGCTTCCCCGGCCAGCAGAACTGAACTTAAGTGCAGCTATCTTGTTGCAGACACTCTAGTACCCCTTGTGGATGGATTTTCTATTACTCTTGCCAGTAGTAACTGGTGGCATCGCCGTCAAGAGTAGCAGTACCATTTATATCTTTAGTTTCTGCTATCTTGTTGTTTTCATTATGACTCTGCCATCTAGTCTCACCAGTCCCACTGAAGCTTTCCTAATATGCATCTTCAAAACAGGAAGGTGGCGAGTGGGAGGGCAATCACGATTTGGATGTCATGGCATCCTTGTGTAGTGAAGTGAAAGATATGGAGGACACTGAGAGAGTCACCCGAAGATCTACTTATTCAGTATGGAAAATCGGAAGAGGAAGAACAATAAGAAACGTCACACTTGCTGCCGAAATAACATTCAAAGCCGCCAACATGATGAGAAAGGTCATCTGTGATGTCTTCAGTTCAAGTCCCACTTTAGTTGTTGGCAACTCTGCGGGCCCTGATAGAGAAAATGTATCATGGATTGCTTCCAGCACAGCTGCAACCGCTGAGCTTTCTACAACCTCCGATTACGCTTCCAGTTTCATTAACATTGCAAGGAGCCAGCAAGTTAAAATGTCTCCACCAACACATCAACCAGATTAGCAATCACCTTCATGCCAGAGCGGAGATGCCAGTGACAGAGGCAGTGATGACAACTATGATAAGAATGCTGAAAGTGAGTATTTAGCAGAGAAGCTCTGGTCAGGGGTAATTATGGTGATAGTGTTGCCGACTACCAGAATAACAATGATGCAGCAGATGATTTTGCCAAATGGATTTTGTTTGTTGAACAATTATTCCTAATGGGATCAATTCATTACACCTGATGATGCGAGTCTGAACCAGCACTTAGTCTTGCCACTGGACAACCCTGGCAAATTCCATGCATCAATACAGGAAGCTTCTCAACGATTTAGCCTTGCTTATTGTTATCAACGAGAAGGTATAGAAAGGTGTATGAGCGATCTCAGTTTTCGATCACATTTGGGAAGAAGGTTTATCTGCGATGCAAAATCCACCCAGTGTGTCGGTAAGCTTGTCAAGGATTGAAAAACAATGTAAGGTGACAGACTGCACACCACCTTGTATCATAAATCAAGTTAAGGTTGAACCAGAGGTGTACGCTGGTTTTCAGCTCTAATCCTCAAGAGATCCTCAACATCCTATACAGCTCTTCCAGATAAAGAGGACAGAAAATGGCATTCAGTGGGCAAATGTCTGAATGTCTTAATTGCAGACTCTCACGTCAAAATTGACAATACCTCGGCTACTGTAGCCAGGTACGATTAGCAATTGTGGAATGGTATTGCCCTGTTCTTGGATGAACTTCCAAAAGAGGATGAAATGCTGGCAAGAGCTATCCTGAAAGAAGGGGAGAAGGCTTTTGTATTTCTTGTTGATGCAGCAATGGAGTTCTCGTACTGTAGTTAGAAGGGGATATTACTGCTTCAAGTGCAGTTCTAGGCCGGAAATGCAATCCATAATTGTGAACATGCAGTTTGGTGGGAGTTATCTATTGGGGAAGAAAGCAGCCAAAACTCTTCAGAGCATTTAAGCTTACAGGGAGACTGCAAAGTACCTGGGATCGCTGCAAAAGAGGCAAGTCTTTGCAGTCCCGGAAATGGCAATATCAAATAGGTTGCCTCTAATTTGCATTACGGAGACTATGGATTGCAGTTCAATTACACTCAGCAGCACAGACTGCAAAAGGCCTAGTCTAGCTAGCAAGACCAAAGATGAAGAGAAACTAAACTTAAATACAAAGTGGGGGCACAATTAGCAGGAGATAACATTGGGCAAATAGGTGCCTGCGAAGTGTTCGAAACAGGATATTTTTGGATCTGGGCCTAGCAATCACTGTGAGAAAGTAACTTCCACATCTGTCCACAGAGAAAGGTGTACCCAGCTCGGGAAACAGCAACAAGTTGATGTGCAGAACTTCTTCTCTGCACAAAAACTCACGTACGACTGTCAGAAGGTGCAAAACACCATTGGAAAGCATGTTATCATGGATTATTCTGCTACAACAATGTAGTCTTCAAATGAGAACAATTCAAGAACTGAATATGGAATGACAGCAGGTAACAGAAATTGGTCCGATGTCATGATTACATAGTGAATGAAAGAAGCACTTCAGTGGTGGAAGAGAAAGAAAAACATTTTCAGAGGACAAGCTTTGTTGCTGAACACTCTGCAAGCTATTTGTAACGGACACCTCTCCTGGAACGGGAAGCACATTTCGAAAAACATGCATGCCAGTGGAGTGTTGCTAGAGAAAGGATTTCTCTTCACATTAGTCTGCTAGAGCTCAAAACATTCAGTCTGGCTCTCAAAGCTTTCTTGCCGAAAGTGAAGGACATGAGGTGTTATTCTGAAGGACAGCACTTTAGTGTAGAGGAGACTGTGCTGTTAGCCTCATGTCGTCTGATACCTGCTGCAATCAATCAGTCAAACATTTACAGAGTGGGGCAAATCCCCCATGAGGGTCTTGAGGTGTGGAAGCTGTATGATGCTGTGTGGAGGAATGACCATTCGAGCAGCCAAGTCTTTAGTTCTCTTCTGAATCATTGGGGTGACGGTGTGGTCCTGAGGTGCAGGGGGAGGTTGTTCCAAGCCCTGGCTGCTAGGTGCAAAAAGGAGCGTCCTCTGCTGTTAACTCGACATATCTGTGGGGTGTCTGAGATGGAAGCTGATCATATGTCTGGTCAATTGGTGGAAGTTCAGGCGTTTGTTGATGTATGCTGGTCTTTCATTATGCAGAGCCTTGTAGTCGTGGGTCAGCTTCTTGAACTGACATCTATTCTGAATTGGGACCCAGTGTCGTTTTTTGGGATGTGGTGTGATGTGTGTCCTTCTGGGGAGGTTGAATTCTTTTTTTTGCTGCTGAGTTCTGTATTGTCTGGAGTCTCTTCAGAAGGTGTGCTGTGATTCCTACGTAGAGTGTGTTTACGTAGTCCTGTCTGCTGGTGATGAGGGCCTGCTTGGGAGTCCTTCTGGTGTCTGCTGGAAGCCACCTGAAGCTCTTGCGGAGAATGCGAAGGGTGTGGAATGAGGCAGATGAGATTGCGTTGACTTTTTTCTTCATGGATAGCTTGCTATCTAGGATGATGCTGAGGTTGTGACTGTGGTGTGTTCGGGCAAGGGGTGTGCTGAGCTCTGCAGGCCACCATGTGTCAGTCCATGGCAAGGTGTTGTTCCCAAAAATGAGGACTTCCATTTCTTTGGTGTTGAGTTTTAGACAGTTGTCCTTCATCCACTCTGCTACGTTCATCATGCATCTGTGGAAGTTATCTTTTCTGGTGGAAGGATCTTCGAACAGTGAGAGGATGAGCTGTGTGTCATCGGCGTAGGAGATGCGGAGTCTATATGATCTGGCGGCCAGGTAGGTCATGCCGGTGTAGAAGAGGGTCTGGCTGAGGGACAATCCTTCAAGGACTCCACAATGATCTTCTTGGGCTCTGAGTTGAACAGTGGGAGACTAGTCCTTTGGTTCTGCCAGTGAGGTATGAGGCGATCCATTTAAGGGAGTTTCCTTGAATCCCAATGTTGTGGTATCTGTTGATCAGGATGTGGTGGGAGATGGTGTCAAGCATGGCCAACAGGTCCTGAAGGGTGAGGGCTTCTGTTTCACCATAGTCCAGGAGGGCTCTGATGTAATCTGTGGCTGCAATCAGAGCTGTCTTGGTGCTGTGGTTAGCTCAAAATCCAGATTGGGAAGGGTCCAGGAGGTTGTGGTCTTCTAAGTGTTGGGTGAGTTCCTGGTTGATCACTTTTGTGAGGACATTTTTCTGGATAGGGGAGCAGAGAGATGGGCCAGTAGTTCTACAATTCCGCTTAGTCGGCGAATGGTTTTTCAGGAGGGGCCTCAATTCAGCATGCTTCCAGACTTCCGGGAAGGAGGCCACAGTGATGTAGGTATTCAAGACCTTCCTGAGCTTGTTGCCGATTGTCTTGCTTCCGAGGTTGAAGATGTGGTGGGTACAAGGGTCCGTGGGTGCTCCAGAGTGTATGGCGTTCATGGTGGAGATAGTGTCTTGCGTGGTGAGGAGTTCCTAGTGGGTGAGAAGGTGTTCAGGATTCGTGTTTGTGCATGTGAGCTGGTTGATGCTGTCTGCAGCAGAGAGTTGGCATTTTAAGTTTTCGTAGATAGCCGAAATCTTATCGTGGAAGAAGCCTGCAAGGTTATTGCACAGTTCCTGTGAGGGAGTGATGTCGATCTTGGTGGCTGCAGGATTGGTGAACTCCTTCACAATGGTGAAGAGTTCTTTGATGTGGTTTGTGCAATCTTTGATGCAGTCTGCTAGTGCGTTCTTCTTGGTTTCTTCTGGTGGCATTGGTACTGGTAGAGGGCGGTCCTGAAGGCAGTACAGGCTTCTATTTTTTTGCTTATGTGCCACTTCTTTTCAAGTTGTCAGCAGTTCTTTTCGGAGGAGTGCAGTTCCTCAGTGACACAGCTTGCTCTTTGACCTTGGCAGTCTTGGCGGGGGCAATGACACCTTCTATGATCCACTGAGAGAAGCTCTTTGCTGCTTGTTCAGGGTCGTGTTTGGAGTCTGGTAGGTGGGAGTGGAGAGTATTGTTCCACTGGTCTTCTGATATTTTTTTCCATTTTCTTCACGTTGATCTGGGGTTCACAGTGCCCTGCATGTAGGTCTGGAGATGGTGAAGGGTAAGCTGTGGTGGTCAGACCAGGTGAGTGGTGTGGGTGTACCTGACTGTTGCTGGAGATGAACATGAGGTAGCGTGTGTGTCCTGCGATGTGTGTAGGGTCAGTGACATGCTGCTTGAGACCGATGTTGCTCAAGCTTTCCAGGAGGTCGGTGGAGTTTGTGTCGCTGGGGTAGTCGAAGAAGAAGTTGAGATCCCCTAGGAAGATGTGGTGATCTGACTCGATTGCACGTGGGGCGATGTTGTTGCAGAAACTGGGGCGTGGTCATGGTGATCTGTAGGCAAGGGTGCCTCTGATGGTGCTTTTTCTGTCTGTGTAGAGTTGGAAGTTGAGGTGTTCCTTTACCGGTGTCGGGTCATCAAGGGATGTCATGCCATGGATAGTGTCCCTGTAGATGATGGCAATTTCACCTCTGTGCTTGTTGATTAGTTCCTGTAGTCCTCGCCTGAACCGTGAAAGAAACTCTCACTTAAGGTAATTGGCGGGATGGCCATTGAATCAAGTCTGGTGGTACTAAATCACTACTGAGTGGCTGCTAAGGCCTGTTGAGAGCAATGTTTTCACTATTGGCATCAAGTGGTTACAGCAACACTGTAGCAATAAAGCAAGGCTCCTTCAGTGACCTGATCAAGGACACAATTCAACTCTCACCTGGCCTGTGCCTGGCAGTTTTTTTCGCCTCCTTCAAGACCAGTCAGAACTAGAGCATCTTATATTGCTTCTACCAAGTATTAAGAATCAGATACTTTACTAATAAATCTCCAACTTGAGTAGCAGCTGCCTTAACTCTTCTGTATAAGAACAAAATCAGCTGATTCTAGTGGGCTAATTGCCAACCAGCTCGGTGGTGGGAAAACATGCTCAGGAATCTGACAGAGTGGCCGCACCACTAAGCTGCAACCATATGGGCCGTAGTAGTCTGCTTTATTAGTCAATTTCAGGCTATCTAAGCAATGCGGATTCCACGATTGAAAGGGATGTGCTCCTTATCATCTAATAAACTTACTATGGAGTTGCAATTGCATGGTTCTCTTTGGAAAAAGAAGAGTAGTACTGCGTGGTAATTACAACAGTGACAAGACCCACGGGGACCTTTGTATTCACAAATAATCTATGTCCTCTTGAACAATTGACTAAGATAGGACGGAATTAAATTATTCTACAGGAGCATGCGTGGCCTTCAAACTGTTGGCAGTTCCACAAAGCTTGCTCTCCAACTATGGATAATACTTAAAGCTGAACTATGGAACCACCAGGCTCAGCCCGATGCAAATATGAGACACCAATGCGAACATCTGCTGCACAAGGCAGGGGCTTAGATATACCTCATACAAAACCTGATGTTCCAACAGATCTTTTAAGCACAGAAGCCGCAGTGTTATCATTAGAGCTGAATTCATCTCAGTATTGTATTTCAGACCTATAACTGCTATTTCAAAGGTATGGCTCAGTGAATATAATAGTATAAATATGACTTAAACTAGTGAAATAAATGTAATTCTTTCATCAGTTATCTCCAGCACCACAAATCTCAATGACTACTCAAAAACCTCACCTGTCCTTAAATCTGAACCAGGACAAATCTCATCCAATCCCAAGTCAAAACCCACTAACCCGGCACACAATCCAGATTGTCACTACTATAAGCGACTTGACTCCTCCAAATGAATCTCTTTGACAGCAACATGTGTCATCTATGTCAGTGCAATGTACTCTTATTTTAGGAGCTAAGCAAGGTTTATAATGATTCTGGAACTCTTCTCACAGAAATTAAAGAATTTAGGAAAAATGCATCCCAGTTAAAAGAGCATTTGGATCACTGGATGATAAATGCACGCTTTTTTCCAAGTCATGTAGAACAGTCGCATGTTTTTTGATTGAGTAGATGTTCATGATAAGCTACAACAGCGCGTCCCACTATTGAGAAAGAAATTTAGCTAAAACGTAAACAAGAAGAGCTGGAAAATCATTTACATCGCCCCAATCTGTGCTTTACAGAAATACCAGAGCACAAGGAGGAAAGGTTGATAGCGCGTCCAGTCCTTATAAATTACTTATTCTTGGACACGCCAGAGGTCGGTGAACCTTTTGACAGGGTTGAGTTCTCCTCATCCAAAGAATTGTTGGATCCCTCAAATCAATAATCAATAATCATCTATAATCAATAACCAATACTCAATTAGTTAATCAATCAACAAATTAGTTAAACAGAAAATCAGTAATTAGACACACCATGACCTTTCAGTCATGAATAACCACACCTGTTTATTAAAAGTTAATGAGTTTATTTTCCTATATTAACAAAGCTAACACAATATAAGTCTCAAAATCATATGATACACATATACGAACATTACTGCCTGTCCATAGGGACGAAAGAAACGCAATCTATGCAAAACTTGGATTATAATGCACTCGGCTATAGCAATGCAAATCACTAATAAAAGTAACTGAATTTGGCTAATTGCATACATTGGTCAGCATAACAAGATTTCAATTCAGCATGGTGTATCAAATGAATACCTCAACTAACTTCTGATTAGCATTGGCATGTGGGGCTTCATGCAAAAAATGAATTTAATCAACATAAATTTTGAAACCTTCTAGCTTAGGCTCTGTCAAAAATAAGCAGTTGGTACCTAAGAAGGAAAACACAATGCATAATACATTTATCCTTTCATAATTACCAAATACAATCAGCATTCAAGGTAAGTCTTCGTCCTTCAGGTACCGGTTCGATCAGCATGGGGCAGACTTCAAGGGGGCAAGGTTTAAGCCAAGTTTTCCTTGCAGCAACAAGGAATACAGGGGGGCAAAAGTTATCGTCTGAGCAAGACTGGGTAAAGTTAAAGTTAAAGTCTCTAAGGTGAGAATTCTTTAAAGTCTCTCTCTCTGGGATAGAGAAAAAGCATCAAAGTGTCATCAAAATGGCTTCTCAAATCTGGCTTCAAAATGGCATCAAAGAAAATGGCTGGCTTCTCCCCGTCTGATGGGATTAAGTAAGATAAGTTCCAAATTCTTCAGGTTCTTCCATTGGAGGGTCCATGGGGTGATTTCTCTTTGACCAATGAATAGTGTCTTTTCTCTTAATACTCATCTACGTATAAGGTGTCCTTGGAGTTTTGGAACACAAGTAGCAACAAAGTTTCAATTAATTCTGCATCAGTGTCTTTATTGTCTGCACCTGCAGGAACTGACCTTGCTTCAAAGGGGATGAAAGTTGCCTAACATGCAACCTTGAGATAAGTGTATTAGTCATTCTACTGGAAAAATATAGCTTTTAAAGGTTTAAAACATGTCTTTGTTAATACAAGTGAAAACTACGCAGTTAAAATTAAGACCAGGCCACTAGGCCACAGCCTCTGCTAAATTTAAGCTAAGCATATAACAGTTTAAGAAGAAAATCATAAGATATAGCTGCAATTATGACATTTTAATACATTTGTTGGTTTTTATGATTAATTAAGCTTGTTTATACTAATGGCGATCTACTTCGTGGGCACATTTTCTACATACATTATTTTTTTTCTTTGCTAAAATCACATTGTCTTATACGATTTTGTTACATGATATATGAATGTTTGTTAGTCTTTCTTTTTCTGCTTCATCAATCCCTCCTCTGATGACTAATTATGTCATCACATTAAATCTTCCATCACAAATTTTATTTCATTAAAATTCTGTTTTAATAATTTTACATTTCAATCGTTTCCCTTTTCCTTTTTACTCCCTTTGATTTTTCCCTGTATAATTTTACCATTTCTTTTTGTTCTTTCTTTTCAATCCTTCTCTTGTTTCTTGATTTCAGTATTTTAACAGCTTTCCATATTCCCCAAATTACTATGAAGCAAATTAGTATTATTAATATCCCTTTTACTATTTTCAGTAATATTCCGTTCCAAATGTTGCTGAGCCAATTTCCCACTGAAGCAAATCCTTTTCCAACTTTTTCCCATACTCCTGGTTCTTTCAATTCTTTCAACTCTGTACTATCGTTAGTAAAATTTGTAAGCATATTTCTAATTTGTTTACTGTTGTCTGGTATATATGAGCAACAGTGACGTGCAATAAGCATTTTGCAAACGCCGCCATTCTTTGCTAAAAGAATGTCTAAAGCAAGCCGGTTTTGAAGAGTCATAGCTCTTTCTGCAGCAAGTTCAGTATCCATCAGGATCATTGCTCCTGAGAAATTTGTCAGCATGTTATCCACAATAGTAGACAACTTTCGTATTTTGATTGAATTCAATATAACTCCTACTGAAGGAATTATTGCTCCAAATATGTCTTCTACCACACCAGAAGCTGTCTCCCTTTTCTGAATACGATTTAATTCAGACAGCTTTGGAAATTTCTTTAAGTCATCTAGTTGATATATCTTTGGAAATACTATTCCCAAATAACATCTCCCATACCATCCCTTTGGAAGACGATAATAGGCATTAAGTCCACAAATATAATATACACCTGGAGTAGCTGGATCTAGTCCATTTAACATGAATGTCCATTTACTCTGGAATAAAAACACGTGTTTACATTCACTCGTTCCTACAAAGATTGTGTCATAGTATGATTTAGGTCTACATATACAAAGTTTCCCTATGTGTAATGCATCTAAAGCTAGTTTCCCTTGTGTCTTTATTGCGGCAAAAGCATAGTTATCTACAGATGTCCTTTTATGTAATTCTTTTTCTAATTTTTCCTTTATCATTTTCCTTCTATCTTCAGTGTGATCTAAAAAGCTTTTCTCTACAGGTGAAAGTAAGCATGTAAGATTTTCTTTATGAGCGTGAACTGTGGATAAAGGTGATAATGATTCAAAGAAACCCCTAACTAATTTTATATAATAATCTCTTTGCTACTTTACTCAAGTACTCAATTATGGGGACATATGAAAATACGACATCATGATTGGAATAGAAGTATTGAATATACTCCTGGCCATAAAATCTGGTTAGTAACAAACTACATGTTATTCCATACGTAAGGGGCATGCTATGAATTGTCACCCCTTCTATTACTGAGGTATATATAACAATCTTTCGCGTCCATTGTCTCAACATACTCACTCAGCAAGCGATAGAAGACATTAGATGAGAGTTATTTCTTGTCGTTAGTATAGTCATGTAAATATTTTTTGTCTTGTTCGAGTTTCTTCAAAGGAGTTAATTCAGTAGTAGTTTTCCAAGTAGAAGCATAATTCGCGTCTCTTTCATTCCCTCCATGCGTTCCAATAATCATTGCCATAATTATTAGTACACATGCAATTATTAGACCTATACACATGTATTTGCAATATTTCATTTTATGTCCTAGTGTAGTATTGTCTGTCATGATATAGATAGAGAATCAGAAAGTTGAAGATACTATATCAAATCAAATTTGCAGATATATATAAAGGATCAACGAGGTCAAAGTTCACACGGTTTTCTTTAGCCGCTTAGTCTCTTATCGGTTTAGCAGCTTTGTCTCAAAATCAGTTTCAAAAGTCAATCAGGTTATCAATGTCTTAATCGGTAATATTCATGAAATTTCACTTTTCAAGTACCAAAGTGTTGTTCTGCTTCTTCATTTTCAGGACTAAGAGATAGAAATTCGTCTGACCAATCATTAGTGGCTGTGTATGCCCATTCTGGACCAGAATATCTTCTGCTCGCTATTCTTTTCCTTTTCAGTTTTGCATCTCCTTTCGATTCCCTTTCGCTTATGTCTTGTTCTTTGGCTGTGTCTTTTTTTTCATTCGATGTGGTTATGATAGACACTTCCTTTCTGTTCTCCTTCAATTTTGGCCATTTGTTTTCGTTTAATGTTTCTTTAGTCTTTGATTTCACTGGTGATATGCTTTGTCTCCGTTTCGGGTTGTTTTCACCTGATGGACCTGCAACCGGTTCTGGAAGAATTGGAACAACTTCACTTTGCTCTGTCTTGTCTCCATCACCTGGGAGGTTAGTCAGGTTTTCTCCTTCTTTTCCTGTATCGTCTGCTTCTGGGAAAGCCCTCCTCTTATTAGGCTCTCCTGCTTCTTCACCTGAGATAGGATCTTTGTCACCTCCTGAGGCTTCTTCTTTGTTGTCCTCAAAAGGATCGACTGCGTCTTCATCATAGAATATTTCTTCTGTCTCAATTTCTCCTTGTTCGCTTTCAGGCTCTCTTCGTTCTGTCTCAGTGCCTGGTACTTTCCTGTTAGCTGTTGGTAATTTCAGTGCTTCAATTTCCTCTTCTGTGGGACACGTCACCCTTTTTGTGTGACTGGCGTGAATCCAGTTGGGAACTCCTGCACACTTCACAGCGGTGGTAGTTGTCAGAATCACTTGAAAAGGTCCTTTCCAAAGGGGTTCCAAACACGACTTTCTCACGTGCTTCTTTACCACAACCCAGTCACCTGCTTTCAGGGCGTGTCCTGGACCTTGGATCTGTGGCAAGGTGGTTGCCTCTACCTGGTGAGAAAAAGAGCAGACCACATCAGCCAGACCTTTGCAGTAGTCCAATACCATATCATCTGTAATATTTACAAGAGCATTCTCAGGAACTGCTGGAAGGCTCATGGGTCTGCCCATGAGAATTTCATGTGGTGATAGTCCAGTTTCTCTATCAGGAGTGTTTCTCATTGACATTAACACCAAAGACAACGCGTCAGGCAATTTCAAGTTTGTGGATGCGCATATTTTCGCCATTCTTGATTTCAGCGTGCCATTCATTTGCTCCACTAGTCCTGATGCTTCAGGGCAGTAGCTACAATGCAATTTCTGTTCAATGTTCAATGCTGCACATAGTAATTTGATTACTTCGTTATTGAGGTGACTTCCCCTATCTGATTCTAAAGAGATCGGAAATCCGAAACGTGGTATTAGTTCTCTCAAGAGTAGTTTTGCAACTGTGAGACTGTCATTTCTGCGTGTAGGGTATGCTTCAATCCAGTGACTAAAAATACACACAATCACCAACACATATTTCAAGCCTGCATGCATAGGCATCTCAATCAAATCCATTTGCATCCTGCTGAACGGCCCACCTGCTCTTCCAATATGACTCAAATTTACTACAGTTCCTTTCCCTGCGTTCATTTGTTGGGAAATGACGCAACAATGGCAAACTGGTTCAGCAACTTGGCGAAATTTGGGATTAAACCAATCAATTTTGAATAATCTAATCATGGCATCTCTTCCAATGTGTGCTTGTCCGTGATATAGCCTAGTTATTTGCGTCAAAAGACTGTCTGGCAAAACTAATCTCCCTTCACTTGAAACCCACAAATCATCTGTTTTTTTTTATGCATTGTAATTTACTCCATGAGAGTTTTTCATCCTTACTAACATTATTTTGTAGGAATTTCAATTCTTCTATTGTGTCTACAACTTTTAGAGCAAAGGCTTCATTTGGTTCAAGTTCTGGCTCACTTATCAAATTCCATTAGTCTCTGAGCAATATACAGTTCAATGCGCAAAACCTTGTGACTTGATCTGCATATCCATTTCCCAAAGAAACAAAGTCTTGTGATTTCAAGTGTGCACTGCATTTTACCACTGCTACTTCTCCTGGTAACTGGATAGCATGTAACAATTCTCTTATTCTTTCACCATTTTTCACTGGTGATCTGAAGAGGTCATAAAGCCTCTTTGTGACCACAATTGTCCAAAATCATGCACTATTCCAAATCCGTACTGACTGTCAGTGTAAATGGTGACTTTCATTAGTGCAGAAAGTTGGCAAGCTCTAGTAAGGGCTACTAGTTCCGCTACTTGTGCAGAGTAAATTCCTTGAAGCCAAGATGCTTCTAGAACACCAGTTATTGTACATACAGCATATCCTGCTTTCAATATTCCTAGTGCATCTCTTAAACATGAACCATCAACAAAAACAATCTGATCATTTTCTTCCAATCGAGTATCTTTGATATCAGGCCTTGGTTTAGTACAAAATTCAGTCACTTGAAGACAGTCATGTTCGATATCATCTGCATTTTCAATTTCAACATTTTTACTAGGAAACAAAGTTGCTGGATTTAATGTAGTGCACCTTTTTAATTGCACATTAGGTGATCCCAAAATTATTGTCTCGTACCTTGTAAGCCTTGCACCAGTCATGTGCTGTGTTCGGGAACGTGTCAAAAGTATTTCGACTGAGTGAGGGGCCATAACTTTTAAAGGATGTCCCATCACTATTCCTTCACTCTGATTCAGGCTCATACCAACTGCTGCTACAGTACGCAAGCATCCTGGTAAGGCTGCTGCGACTGGATCCAAAGTAGCTGAAAAATATGCTACTGGTCTGTTTACACCACCATGGGCTTGAGTCAAGACAGACAAGGAACATGCATCACGTTCATGACAAAACAATGTGAAAGGCTTTGTGTAATCAGGCATACCTAAAGCTGGAGCTCTGCACATGCATTCCTTTAATTCAAAAAAGGCATCCATTTCATCTCTTTTCAACATTATTTCATCCTGCGCATCTTTCTGGGTCAGTTTCAGTAAAGGTTTGGCTAGAGTTGAGAAATTGGGAATCCATTGGCGACAGTAGCCCACCATTCCCAAAAACCTTCTCACCTCTTTTCTTGTTTTGGGTGGACTCATTTGAAGTACACTCGTTATTCTTTCTTTCATGATTTTTCTCGACCCTTTTGCTATTTGGTGACCCAAATATTTGACTTTCTTTTGGCAGTATTGCAATTTTGAAGGAGACACTTTGTGTCCATTCCTTCCCTAATGGTTCAGTAAGGCAATAGTGTCAACTGTACAGTCATTTTCTGTTTTGGATGCAATCAGTAAATCGTCAATATACTGTACTAAGGTTGATTCAAAAGGTAATTCCAATGATTCCAGATTTTTCTTTAGAATCTGATTGAAAATTGATGGTGACTCCGAAAACCCATGAGGAATTCGACACCAACTGTAGACTCTGTCCAGGAATTTGAAACCAAAGAGAAATTGGCTTTCCTCATGAAGAGGCACAGAAAAGAATGCTTGTGACAAAATGATGACTGTGAACCACTCTGCATCACAGGGAATTTGAAACATTATTACAGCTGGATTTGGTACTAAGGGACAACATTTGACTATTATGTCATTTATTTTTCTCAAATCTTGAACAATTCGGACTTTTCCACTTGGTTTTATTAGTCCCATGATTGGTGAACTACATGGACTACTTAGTACTTCTTTCAGTACTCCCTGTTTCACAAATTCGTCAATGAGTTGGGCGACTTTCATGAGAGTATCTTGTGGCATATGGTATTGTGGAGTCTGAGGAAAATTTACATTAGGTTTTACAATCACTTTCACTGGTTCTGCTCCTTTGATCAATCCTACTTCTTTCCCTGTCATATCCCACACTTCCTTTTCAACAGTTTCTTGTAAATCAGCTGGAATATGTGCTTCAGTGAGCATAGGATAAAGAGTAATCAGGGGATACTCTTCATCAACAGTTTCCATTTCTTCTTCTTCTAAACTGTTCTCTTCTTCCTCATCACTGTTTGCCTGAATTTTAATTCCATTATGTGAGCACATAATCGAGCATCCTAGTTTGCATAATGAATCTCTTCCTAATAGGGATATTGGACTTGAGTCACACACCACAAATTTGTGTAACCCTTGAAAGTTACCAATTTTGACTTGCACTGGATCTGTAATTGGGTTTGTCAGATACCGATTTGCTACTCCCACTACTTGAACTGTTCTCCCTGAAAGTGGCAAATTTGGGACTTTCGATACTTCTAACTGTAGAACGTGTAGCTCCTGTGTCAACCAAAAATGAAACGCTGGGACCCATAACTCCTCCTTCCACATATGGTCCCTTTTGATCAACTTCCAAAGATGCTGCAAGCATACAATTTCCCTCCTCATCTGAACTTTCACTCTCCCATTCATTGTTTATTCCATTCTCACTGTGTAACGGGAATTGGTGTACTGTGTTACTTTGATTCATTCCTTGACCTGGGACCTGTTGAGGAAGCATTACTTGCTGTTGATTCATTGGTGCTAAGGGTACTTGCATTTGCTGATTAGGTACCATAGGAAACTGCTGTTGCATTGGCTGTGATTGTACCATTTGTACACGAGGCATTTGCACCTGCTGTTGTTGTATAGGTTGTAGACCTTGCATCTGATTTACATTATTTTGGAAATTTGGGTTTGGACCTCTCAATTTTGGTCCTCTCATATTCTGAAATGTATTGACATCATTGTTTTGCTGACCTACACCTTCCTGCACCAACATTGGGCACTCCCGTTTCCAATGTCCGACGATTCCGCACGTGTGACATGGCGTCACTTTCTTCATTGCCTGTATCCCATTTGGAATCAAAACAGTATTTAAAAGTAGGACCATTATTCACAAAACCTCCTCGGCCTCTGCCTCTCATCTGTGGCTGAAGCATAGCATTTTCCTGCTGTTGCTGCTGCGGCAACTGTTGTTGGAAACCTTGCAAACCTGTCTGAGCTGCTCTAATCTGCATCACCATCACTTTTTCTTTCAACCTTTTCTGCTTTGTCTCAATCTCATCACTGCAGTATTTTGCATAGTTCAACACTTCATCGATCGATTTTGACTGCCAACAAATCAAATGCATTTTAATCATCTGACTAATTTTTGGTCTCAATCCTTCCACAAATCTGAATACAAAATGAAGCATGTCCTTTGCCTCAATCGTTTCCGTGCCACTATAATGTTTAAATGCTTTCAACAATCTCTCATAGTATGCATGTATCGACTCTTTAACTTCCTGTGCTGTTCTGTCAATTTTCTGCCAATCTACATTTTTGGACGCAACTTTTGTTTTCAAATACTCAATCACTTTATGGTATATGCTCATTGCCCTAGGCGATGGTGCACCTGTGTCCTTATCTCTTTCAGGTTCATTTGTTGGCCAATCTACAGCCCTTTTACAATCTTCCCACAAATCTGCTGGAACTACAATTTCGAATAAAGTATTCAGGTCTTCCCAAAGACACTTTGCGAGTTTCATGAATCTATCTGTTTGTTGATACCATTCATCGGTTTCTCTCTTAACTTAGGGTAATCATCCGTAAAAGATTGAATGTCACACCTGTGCCATGGTACATGGATAAGTTTTCCTCCTGCTGTTTCTCTCATTGGTAACATGGTTATAAGATCACCATTCTGTTGTATTTTATCATTCTGATCTGGGGTACTTTCTTTCTTCTTATCCTTTTTCTTAACCCACCTACTTTCCCACTTGTCTAAACATCTCCAAACCTGCGCACTTTACAGTATCTCTTTAAGGTGTGTTTTCATTCCTGCAGACCTCATGTGTTCAAAATCTTTTGCCTCAAAGTCTAACCTGTAACTTCTGCTCAAGTGCTTGGTTTTATTTATGTCTATTTTGTGTCTGTCTGCAATTTCTTGTAACCTCTTATGTATGCTGCTTACTTCTCCTGTAATTCTAGGGCAAATGTATCTCAGCTCTTCTTCTGTGTATGATTCTAACCTGTTCAGACCCATCGTTCCATCTATGAGTTCACCTGCTTCCATGCCCAATCGTATTTGATTCAAATATTCTTCTCCTTTCCCCTTGGGTGTACTCTGTGGGGCATTCAGACTGTTCAACCATTGTGTTAACTGTTGTGCATTTAGTCCCATTAATGTAGCATCTACGTCTACTGCTACTGATGATTTCTGTAATATTTCTGTTTTTGAAGTATGCGGTATTACTAGTGGTGGATTTGACCTCACCACAGTTGACGGAACACATATTGGAATTGGACTAAATTCCAACAAAGACCCAGATCTATTTGACAGTGTTCCTACGGGAGTAATTTCTTGAGTATTTTCTATGTATCTCCTTCCTGTCTCATTCTGTGTCAGTACACCTTGATCGCATACATTTGGCTTTGCTTGTATATATAATAATGGTACTGGCGGACCTACAGTGATAGGCAAAGATATTGCGTCCTGATTCTGTCTGTTACCCAAATTCTGTGGCATGTTAATTCCCACATTATGGTTCATCATTGCTGGCATGTCTAACTGTGTTTCTGCTGTTTGAATGTACTTTGGCATTTCTTGTATCTGCTTTTGAGGCATCAAAATTTGTGTTGGTTCGGTTTCAATCAATGTCGGTCTTTGGTAATTCTGTCCTCTCTGCACCATTAAATTAGAAGTTATTTCCAAATTATGTTCATCATAATAGCGTCTTTGGACCTGTGGCTGATAATCATTAACAGGTTCCAGTTTAGTCATGTCAGGATATATTCTCTGAACTTGTGGTATTTCTTGTGTAAAAGGCATATCAGGACTACTTTGCCTCTGCAATTTTCTCAAATTCGGTGTTACAGTACCCTGTATCGGTTCTGGAGGGGCAGTACTAGTGTTAGGGCCATTTTTGTTTTCCACATATGGTGGTGGACGGTCATTTAACAATTGCAGAATGAACTCCTCATCGTCTGATTTGTCTGACCTTTTCGAGGTTCTCTTATTTTCTCTATCTTTGGACTGACTCCTGTTTGGTTTATGGGTAGCTTTCTTTCCTTCCATCTCTGCTTCGTCATCAATTGCTGGAAACAATTTGACTCCCTGCAATATATCTGATCTCCAAACCTTTTGAGCACTACCCCATCTAGCATCCGCTTGTGTCTTTTCTACTTTTCTCACTCTTGTCTCAAATTTCTTTTGTAGTTCCCTTCTAGCCATTTGTTCCCAAATTGCTAATGCTTCAAACTGTGCTGGTCTTGGAGGTATTTTCATGTCATATAGTGCAAATCTTAAATTCTCCAAAACTCTTAGATTAAATGTCCCATGGATAGGAGACGCTACACTTCCATGCTTTTCTGTTAATTTACAATATTGCTTTAACCAAAGACATGGTGCGACACCCTTTTCTTCAATTACGATGTAAGTTGGTGTACCCTCAGGTGGTGTTTCTTCTCCTACATTTGCTTTAATATATACATCTCCCCTCAAGGCACTCTTAAATGCTTTGAAAATTTTCATCTTTCCATCCTTTATTTTCTCAAAATATAATCAATAAGTGACTTTAATTCCCAGAATACTCTTCGCTTGCCTTTCCCCACCAATTGCACTTCATGGACTGCATCCAATCCGTGCGCGACCCTTCTCACCAACCAACCTATCCCAGCGCGGCTCCTAGTGATGTCACACTCACACACTGCAGCTTGTCCTCCTTCATTCGGCTTCACTCAAAACTAATTTCTGCAATCTATCGCTAGCACTAATCAAAAAAAGAAAACAAATCTGTCGGTTTACTACAGGAAAAGGTAATACAATCGCTTCAGAAACCTCAGGGATTTTTCACTAGCCTCGGCAGTTATTCCATCTTTCTCGTTTTCCCACTTTCGCAAGCAAAATTTGACCTGCAAACTTTACTCTCAACTGATCAATGAACTATTCTAGTGCACATTAGAATTCGTCAAATCTCAAAGTCAAAATTGTTCTTTTATTCCTCAACATTCGTACTGACTTTTTGACCACGCCCGATCAACCTATTAAACCGAACAAATTACAACATCAATCAAGTGTCTCATACACTTTTCAACATACTCCGGAGTCTCTTGACCTCGCAGGGCCCGTCTCAACATCAACAACCATGTGGACAATTTTTCCTGCACAAAGCGCTACACACATATGAAGTTCGACGATTTCCCTACTTTCACACTTTGGAGTACTACTCCTCTAAAATTTTAATTGGAGTTCGTAACCCCCTAAAAACCTCACAAATGTCACAATTCATCTGCGGCATAAGCTATGCAAGCGCAAAACCCTAACTTCACTCATACCGTCACTAGAAACGCCGAAAACATTCTCGCACCTCCATTTCCTCCATTCGCAAGCTCTGAGATTCCAGGAAAGTCATTGGGGATTTAGGGCATTATCATCTCTCCAACTTGTTTTATTAAAGAAAATTCTAACTTGAATCCGTCTATTGTTCAGATGGGGTCCCAAAGGGCCAAACCATCCTCTGCTACCATCTACTGATAGCGCGTCCAGTCCTTATAAATTACTTATACTTGGACACACCGGACGTCCGTGAACCTTTTGACCTGGTTGAGTTCTCCTCATCCAAAGAATTGTCGGATCCCTCAAATCAATAATCATCTATAATCAATAACCAATACTCAATTAGTTAATCAATCAACAAATTAGTTAAACAGAAAATCAGTAATTAGACACACCATGACCTTTCAGTCATGAATAACCACAAAAATGTATGAGTTTATTTCCCTCTATTAACAAAGCTAACACAATATAAGTAAGTCTCAAAATCAAATGATACACATATACAAACATTACTGCCTGTCCATAGCGACGAAAAAAACGCAATCTATGCAAAACTTGGATTATAATGCACTCGGCTATAGCAATGCAAATCACTAATAAAAGTAACAGAATTTGGCTAATTGCATACATTGGTCAGCATAACAAGATTTCAATTCAGCATGGTGTATCAAATGAATACCTCAACTAACTTCTGATTAGCATTGACATGTGGGGCTCCATGCAAAAATTTAATTTAATCACCATAATTTTAGAAACCTTCTAGCTTAGGCTCTGTCAAAAATAAGCAGTTGGTACCTAAGAAGGAAAGAACAATGCATAATACATTTATCCTTTCATAATTATCAAATACAATCAGCATTCAAGGTAAGTTTTCGTCCTTCGGGTACTGGTTCGATCAGCATGGGGCAGACTTCAAGGGGGCAAGGTTTAAGCCATATTTTCCTTGCAGCAGCAAGGAATACAGGGGGGCAAAAGTTATCGTATGGGCAAGACGGGGTAAAGTTAAAGTTAAAGTCTCTAGGGTGAGAATTCTTTAAAGTCTCTCTCTCTGGGATAGAGAAAAAGCATCAAAGTGTCATCAAAATGGCTTCTCAAACCTGGCTTCAAAATGGCATCAAAGAAAATGGCTGGCTTCTCCCCGTCCGATGGGATTAAGTAAGAAAAGTTCCAAATTCTTCAGGTTCTTCCATTGGAGGGTCCATGGGGTGATTTCTCTTTGACCAATGAATAGTGTCTTTTCTCTTAATACTCATCTACGTATAAGGTGTCCTTGGAGTTTTGGAACACAAGTAGCAACAAAGTTGCCAATTAATTCTGCATCAGTGTCTTTATTGTCTGCACCTTCAGAAACTGACCTTGCTTCAAAGGGGATGAAAGTTGCCTAACACGCAACCTTGAGTTAAGTGTATTAGTCATTCTACTGGAAAAATACAGCTTTTAAAGGTTTAAAACACGTCTTTGTTAATACAAGTGAAAACTACGCAGTTAAAATTAAGACCAGGCCACTAGGCCAAAGCCTCTGCTAAATTTAAGCTAAGCATATAACAGTTTAAGAAGAAAATCGTAAGATTTAGCTGCAATTTTGACATTTTAATACATTTGTCGGTTTTCATGATTAATTAACCTTGTTTATACTTATGGCGATCTACTTCGTGGGCACATTTTCTACATACATTATTTTTTTTTCTTTACTAAAATCACATTGTCTTATACGATTTTGTTACATGATATATGAATGTTTGTTAGTCTTTCTTTGTCTGCTTCATCAAGGTCAAGTGCCTCCCTGATTTTACTCACAACCTCACAATTATGCTGGCGCACAGTTTCTTCACATGGTATCGCTCATACAAAATATAAAAAAACATTTCTACTTAATGTTGCAGACTTTTGAATCATGAACTGATTTTGTGAAAGGGCATCATTAACCAATCTTTTGCCGTGAAAAGTTTGCTTGAATTAAAAAAATAATTCTTCAGTAATGACTGCAGAAACAGCTTAATGTCTAAAAGAGTTTAAAAGAATGTTTTTCAGGTTAGATTAACTGGGGCTCAGGTTTCCATAATTTCAGTAAACTGAATTAAAATTCTACACAAGAGCAAATTTCATTTACTCATGTAACAAATCTAACAGAATTAATGAGTAATTTCATGTTATCTTGTTATCTGTCTTCGGGGGAGTGGAGTGAGGGTTCATAAGCGTGTGAAAGATGTGATGCTTTAGATTCTAATTCATGGCGCCATCCTGTAAGCAATGTCAGCTCCTCAGTGTCATAGGCAGGCAGGCAGGCAAGGCTTCAAGTAGTGACATTTGGGTGGTCACAGTACAGTGGTAGGGCCGCTTCCTTAAGGGGTGTTCAAGTAAAAAAAAAAGGGGTTGGAAAGCTAATGTTTTTCACAAGGTAGGGTTTGAAGCAAAGTGTATACTAAAATGGTCAGTATTAAAATAATATTATGTAATGCCAATGGTCTCAACAATATCGATAAGAATAGGGTGTTACTGGAATGGTTAAAATATCTTTACCTCATCATTATTATTTTTTTTGCAAGAGGCCAACTTTAATAATTGTAAAAACAAAATCTGGGTACCACAGTTAATTTTGAAACTCTGCAATATAAATCTGACCAAGAGGGTAATGGTTACTGTTTGGATTTATAATACTGGATTTACATTGGATAGCTACTGTGGATCATTAGGAGATGACTATAGTTCTCCTTTGCAGATACACATTTCTCTAACGAATTATCAGGGCCTTCTGATAGTGGGAGGGGATTGTAATTTATTGTAATCCCCGTACTTGACTCTTTACAAGAGGACAAGCAGCAACTAAAACCAAGCACCTGGAAAATAATTTGTTGTTTAAAGAATGAGTATGGTTTTATAGACTCCTAGAGGTCTGATCGCCCCCCATGGTAATCCCTCATTGGAGCAATATTCATGTTTTTCTAGAGGCTTCTAAACAGCTTTTCAATTGGATAATTTTTCAGTCTCCCAACAGATCAAAAGAAAAACAAATGCTGGATAATTCTTCTTTTGGATCACCCCATTGTTTCAATGTAATATGAACGGAAACAAGAAGGAACTTGGGGCCAGATGTAGCAAAGGGTTTTTCCCATTCTATGTCAATGGGAAAATGTGTTTGTACATATGGCCCCAGATCTCTCACGTTATCCCAGGAATCTCAAAACCTCTGGTTGCAGAAAATCAAGCACCCAGCTTTCAGTGGACCATGTACTTGGAGTGCAGAATGATGTAACGACTTGCTCAGCAGACAGAAATCAACCAACCACAAGTGGAAATAGATGGCAGAGTATTCGAGTTGGTATTTCAGAAGGGGTCATTATGGGACATTTTTGCAAAAAATTAGAAGACTAGATGAACGTTATTCACTGGCAAGTGGACCTGACACGGTCTCAAAGAGAAGCCTCACAGTGAGTCACTGTGAAAAGTTCCTACATACATTTCTGCAAATTCCTCTAATGCCAGGGTTGCCACGTGAGAAAAGAGGGAACACAGCATGCTAATTCTCGTACCCCCAGCACGGCCACTGCAACATTGGTATAAAGAATTGATAACCATATTGAATCGAAAACCATTTCAGTTCAAGCCCAGCTTGCTGCGGTCAATGAACAGAAATTACGATCCTCAGTCTTCAAATTGACAGCTTGGCTCCTTAAAGTTTAGAGTCTGGCCACATGAATTAACTGTAGCCAAATACCAAAGGTGAAAGAACACCAGCTACTATGAAAACCTATACTTTAAAATGAAATAATTTCCTAAATCGGGCAAGAGAAGAGAACTTGAATGCTGCTTTGATGTTGCCACGTCAATTTCTTCCACTCCTTTTTAAGCTGTCAAAATCAGGCCTTTCTGATAATTCAAAAAGGTAAATGCTGCGATCATTTTAAAGTATTCCAGAACGCCCAAAAAATTGTGTTTGCTTCAAGATGGATTTAAGAATTTGTAAAAGGTCTGTTTAGAATATTCCGCTAAAATTAAATTGGCCCACATGGGGAACTCGATACAGTCTTAAAGACCACGATCAGACCTCTTTTTTAAGTGATTCATAGAGCACCAGCGCAACATCTTTAACGCCTTGTGTACTTATTAGTAGCTATCCCATCAACTAGAAAAGTGATTGAATTACAGCTGTTAGCATTTAATGATCCATACTTTTAACATTCTTTTAAAACAAGGTATCTCTAGCCAAGAATCATCAGTTCATCCCCAAAG
The DNA here is from genome assembly GCF_031143425.1 of Pleurodeles waltl. Lineage (NCBI taxonomy): Eukaryota > Metazoa > Chordata > Amphibia > Caudata > Salamandridae > Pleurodeles > Pleurodeles waltl. Next base: position 490,419,022 of record NC_090449.1, on the reverse strand, counting down.
TGCCATTTTGTTTTTAATCTAAATCTTAATATCTTGTTACTGACATTAAAGTCATTTCAGCACCCTCCCATGGCAGCAGAAAGAATGCCTCATTATTTGGACAGTGAAAGATGCATAAAATGTTATTTATAGCGCCCAAAGACCAGACAATATTATGTGGCTTATGGACAATCTAAAAAAGGTAGAGTGTTGGCTAAACAAGTATCAGCCAGAAGGTTGTTTTGTGCATCACATTGTCTCATTTGAAAAAGAGCAGACCATTTTCCGGAGCCTTTGGAGGTAAATCCAGAGCAATTAAGACTAGCATAGTTGCCCTCTTTGATGGAGTCTATTTGAAGGCGAATGCATAGCAATGATGTGGAGAGCAAGGCATACCTTGACTAAGAATTACTACATTAACTTGCAGTCTGGAACTGACACTGAAGTTGGAGAAGCAGCAAACCTGAAGCCTTTCTCCTAAAGTGAGCCACATTCCTGCTTTCCACGACTACTTGATACTGCTTTGTTAATCTTAATTCAAGCATGAGACTTTATTAATAAACATCCAATTCTTCAGCAGGAAAAAAAATACTTGTGGGAAACTGGCACTTAGTTGCAGTACCGCCCACACTGTTTGCCTGGCTTCTGGATGCAACTTGGAATGGAGTGCACTGGGATTCTTCTAACCAGGTTCCCAGTGCCAGTGTTCCTTCCCTAAAAATTGCAAAGGTATTTGGCAACACCTTTAGCTGCCACTATATGTCTTTAGTAAATGATACTTAGGTACCTAGGGCATGGGGGTACTAAGGGTAGGCCCCTAAGGACAGCAACACTGATTGTGCCATTCTCTAGGGCCATGCATCCAGATGCACCCAGCACTGCCATTGCAGACTGAGTTCTCTGGGGCAAACCTAAAACACCAACTCAACATGGCACACTGCCTGTTGCCCTGTCCACCATATATTGTATACACTATGGATAAGACACTCCTCTGGCAGACCTTACAGCCCTAAGGCAGGGTGCACCATATTATATGTGAGGGCATAGCTGTATGAGCAATATGCCCCCACTATGTCCTTGCCAAACCTGGGACATAGTGAGTGAACAGAGCAGCCAATTTAATACATGTGCTGGAAACTGGTCAACACGAGTTTCCCAGCTACATGAGGGCCACTCTGAACCCTGGATTGCTTGGTGTCAAACAACTCAGAATGATAAATCCACACTGGTACCAGTGTTGTATATATTATAAAATGTACCCAGGAGACACCTCAGAGGTGCTCCCTTGCAAAAGCTAACTACCCTGGCATGGTTGCTGACTGGTCTAACCCAGCCTGCCTCTGCCAGGGGGGAGAAACCCGTCTTTCTGGATTGTCGAACAATGTCCTTCCTTGGTAGAGGTGCTAACACCTCCTATCTCAGGAATGTGCACTGCCCTGCTGGTGAGCTTCAAAGGGCTTACCGCTCTTGAAACTCGACTCCCAGGCCTGCTGCTAGCAGCAGATGGCCTCCCCTGTTGCAAACCCCCACATTTGGCAGGAGCAAAAAATGGGAAAACCAAACAAAGGTTAGGAGGGTGGCCCCACCTGGCATACACCACTCCTAACGTGTTGCCTGCGAGGTGGACACTCCATTTCATTTTCCTTCATCTTGGATGGAAGGAACATAGTCAATCAGGTATAGGGAAGTGGCCTCTTCCCACAAGAGGTGGTCACTTCGAGGGTGTAGCCATCCAAAGGTAGGTGACCCATTGATCACTAACAGGTTCCCCCTAAAATGCCCACTAAATACAGTATTTAGTGGGCATCGTGAGACCAAGGAACAGATTTTGACGGACAAAAGAAGACCGGCACCACGAAGATCCAAGCCATGAGAACTGTGGACCTGCTGCGACAAAGAAAAGGCACTAAACGCTGCCTGTTGCACCCAGGACCCAACAATCGCCGCCGAGGAGCCGCTGGACAGCTGGAAAAAATCTAAAGAACCCCAGAGGACTTCCAGGCCTCAAAAATCACTCTGGAACTCCCTCCAGAGTTGGAGTTACCACTCTGCAACTGCAAGAAACCAGCAAGGCAGTGAGGGTGACTCCAGCCACTAACTCCCAAGCCGGAACCCACAGCTTGACCAAACAACACACCGACGACCATGAGGACAAACCCTGCTAATGTGCCAAGATTGTTAGCACTGCGCCCTCGAGTGGTCAAACCGTGCCAATACCCTGGGTATTGGTCAGCTAACATCAGACACCAATATAACCAGCCCGACTGGGGCTGAAAAAGGGATCAGGTTGAAGCCCCATTCAAAGGGCTTCAGGAACACCCTGGACCTCCTGCCAGAGTGCCCCCATTGTCCTGCAACCAACCTCGGACCAATGTACCTCCTGCTTCTGAGGCATCCTTGTGCACAGCTCCCGGCTCACCGATTCACTCTGCACCTGGCCACCTTGTGACCTGCACCGAAGAACCTGCTGTGGTGTGCCCTAAGGGTCCTCCACCCCTTGCAACCCTGACACTCCAAAGGGACCCCAAAGTACCACCTTTAAACTTACCTGTGCAGTGCTTTTCCAAGTGGTCTACCGCAGTGGCCCTACACCAGCTCCAGAGACCTTTCATTGCTGCTCCTGCCGAAACCGGGAGCCGCCTGAACCTCTCCAGCTGGCACAATGTGCCCACCGACGACCTTGACCAACCTGCAAAAGAAGAACTTGGTAAACAAGCTGTACAATTTTATATGTATTTTTAAATGTGCTCTTCCATTGATTCCTATGGTGCGTAATTAGGCCCAAAAAGACTATTTTTATTAAATCTTCCAAAAGTCATATCTCAAAAAGTACTTAACCAATTTTGATAATCTTGGTCTTAAAAATTACATAAAATCTGAAGTATTTTTGTAAATTGGTCTTGAGTTATTCCTTTGGGTGCGTGAGCTGCAAGATTGATGCTGTGAGTTCAAGAAATACTTTGCACTTCTCCAAGATTGGCCTAACAGCATGGCCAAGCTACCTTAAAAATTAGATCATTAGGGGATCTAATTTTTACCCCTGTAAACAAACGTGTGGTTGCCTGGAACCCTTGCACAGTGTGCCTATCATTACACACTACATAGAGGGCCAGCCTCCTACATTACCATTGGTATCTTTAATATATTCACAAGTGATCCATCCTCCTGTCCTTACACAAAGTTCCAACAGTTATTGTATACACTTATAAGGCTGCAGATTTAGCAGTTGGAACTCTGAGCCCTGTCACCTGATTTCTGAGTTCCAGTCATGTAAATAGGATCATTGGTTGCATACAGTCTGATTGTTTTCAGTATTGCTGAGTATATCAAAATACTGCTAGCTAACATTGACTGCTTAGGGTTCCCAGCCCAACAATAGGAAATAATGTGGGCATGTGAATCTATGAAATATACCAATGATGGAGAACTACAGTTACAGGTAAGTAACTTGTACTTCTTTTTCTCACTGGCAATGAATAAATATGTGATAGAAGTGAACCAAGTCTTTATGGCTGAACCTCTGACTCCTTCAGGTTGTGACAACACTGACAACACAAACATTGCAGAGGGGGTCTATAGCCTGACTGCTAGGTCATTTGACCCATCTTCTGTGATAGACAATGGAGCCATTATTGCGGTCTTCATGATCCTAAGGTAGGAAAAGCTAACTCTCTGAATGGATCTTTCTCACTGGATGGAAATAGAGTCCTGCTTCTTATCTGGTAGCTCTTCATTTAAAGTCATAAACAAATAATTATCCCACCAACATGTGGGATCCTAGAGCATTTTATATATATATATATATATATCACACTTTTCATTCCTAAAAAGTAAATTTTTGTACACAAAATAAGTTTTTTGACAGCATCTTGCAGGCTATATTGGACGATTTGCAATAATGTTCTTTAAAAAAGAAACAAATTCTAACACCCCTAATAGTCACTACTTGCAAAATGCGAAAATAAAACTTTCACAAACCTTTTTTAAAGACAGGGTCAGAGAAACAAATGGCAATGTAGCCAAATAGACTTCAACCTCCAGAAGCTGCATAAGAAGCGCTTACCCTTTATAACAGAGCATTCCACCAGTATTACACTATTCCCTCCACGTGGCACTAAGGGCAGATCTTTTTTTCTGACTCCTGGCACCAGGATCCTAAAGCACTGAGCTTGGGGTTTTGCTTGATAAACCTTTCTGATAACAACCTCACTCAATACTTTTTATGACAGAGAAGTGTTTTCTCCTGTTTCCTGACAGAAAAAGTTTGATTTTACAAGAGAATACAATCTCCCCTTGTAATGTGTGCTTCCTTTGACAAGGAAAAAAGACAGTCAGATCCCCACAGTATTTGCCTTCCGGGTTCTCGTGAGCCTGAACAGTGTCCTTGTAGGGCACTCTAAAGACCGGGCAAAGATCAGGCAGCACAATCTTCAGGAAGACAAGCAAAGCCTTCAAGAATCTGCTTCAGGAAGATCTGAGAGTGATGGAGAGGTCGCAGTGTAGGGCAGTGAGAGGTGACAACATTGGACACCCTCTTGCCAGGAATTTCAGGTAACCTAGACTTGTGGTTGCTCCATGGAACAGGGGTAGTCACAGTCACAATCCTGCCTGCTTCTAGTCACTGATCAAGTGGGAAGGCACAAGTGACCAGCTACAGTTTTTGGGCTACGGCAACATGGGAAATGCTGCTGTCGCACTTCCTTGGTCACAGTGGCTTGGGATGAGCCACGGTTGCACTTCTCTGATCACAGTGACATGAACAGCCACAATTCTGTAGTTCCCTAATGGAAGCTCTACTTGCAGAGTCTGATCCCTGTCAACACCTTGAGCACACAAATTGCTCTCCTCTATCCTCCCTCTGTTAGACCGCACCAGAACTGGGTCTTGCTACTTCTGGCTCCTGCTGGACAGTTACACCGCCTGAATGGTTTTCAGATTCCTTTACTATCTCAAAGTGAAAGTTGACTTCTACTCACCTCTGCTCAGGTGAACAGCTTCTTCTGGGAAGCCAAGGCTATAAGTAATGTCCCCTCACCTCTGGAAAGCTGGCTGTCAGGCAGACAAATAAAAATGCCCAAACCAGGGTTTTGTTTGGGTAATAACGACCCTGCTAGACTCAACTCACTCGGTTGACAAAACCATGGAAAAACAACTTTAGTGCCAAAGTTTTGTGAACCACTGTAACAATAAAAGTCACGGTTTGGTGGAGAGTCCAAAAAAGGAAAACATATTAGTCCTGTTTGAATTAAACACAATTCAATGTATTTATTCAACATCTCAATTCAATATTAATTTCCTTATTTCTTCATTTTCATTTTGCAAGTTTGTATCTTCATGAAGTTTGTAACATTACTTCCAAAATTGAGTGTTGCTAGTTGAAATGTTATTGATGTAGTAAAGTCAAACAGTTTCATATTTCAATAATTACTTACCATTCAAATCAAGTGCAATAATTGGGTTCTTTGATGTTGAACAGCCAAGACAGTTTCACACCTTAAAGTGAACTGCTGCTTCTTCAGGGCTTAATTAAATCTCCACATGAGCAAATACCATAAAAATAACCTTCTAAAACTGCAAAATGTTCTCTTTCAGTTTCATCATCACATAATCCTTCCAAATGCACCCAGTATAAAAAGAAGACTTTATATATCACTTTTAAGAGAATCCATTGCTTTTCAAAGCTTGATTCACCAATAATCTTAAAGAGCCAAAATTCAATAATTTGGGATATGAATTTCATTATCAGGTTAAATGTCCCACATCCCTTCATTAATGATAATTCATTCTATTGATATTCCTGATTTCCACCTCATGTTCATCGTCCCGCCAGCCACTTGTGAGTGAGGTAAACACCAGCTCTGGATGCACAGCAGTCTTCAGGGAACTCTGCATAGCACTTTCTTCCTAGATCATAGAGATGTTGGAATTGGAACAAGAAATGGGTCAGTTGCTCCACCTTTTATGGTATAAAAGCAAATAGAGTATTGGAATCTGCACTCTGCATTTTCAGTACTGGTGTAGGGTGGTTCATCTTTGAAACAACCTTTCCCGGCTGCTCTCCAGACGCTGCCTTGGTGTACAGGGATGCCCCTCACAGCAGGGTAGTCTCAAGCATGTATCATCTGCAACAGATGCACACAGAGGTGTGAGCTTTCTGAACCCAACTGTTATCAGCCACAATTAACAGTAATCATAGGAACAACAAAACACTGGACTTGTCTAAGGGTCCCCTTTCACCTTGATTAACAGGGACTGCAGTCCCACTCTTTACCCACAGCATTTACCAAAAAGCAGTGCTAGAGGAGAATTAATCAGCTGCTCCACTAAGCCTAAGGCCTAATTGAATTTCAAAAGGAGCCTTGGCTCCTTTGCTCCCATATCAAGGTGTAGAGGTCTCCTCTCTCCAAGTTTCAGAAATGTCAACAATAAACCTGTACAGGAAACACAGCATAGATGTTTTATTACTGCAAATGACCCATCTTAATGCAGAGAAATCAGACAGAGTGGCGAGAAACTGAGGCACACATCCTTATTTTGCTGGGTGCTCTGTCATTCTGGCGTGGTAGTGGTGCTTATATGTAGAGGCATTCCATAGCAGCACACAACAACCGTAATGGATCTTGAGGGTCTCTCATTGATTGTTCAAGGGTTGTTAAATTACATGCATGTCATTATAGTGAATATATGTGATTCGAACAGTAAAGACCCTTCTTTTTTCACAGACAGCAAGCTGAACCCATGCAAGATTATATGGGAAGGTGACCACAATGTCACTCTTGATGGGACATTAGACGGTACTAATATCCACAATAGGCAGCGGGTGGGGATGAGAATGGCACTATTGAGAGCTATGCAACATCACAAAATACTGGACTTGTGGAGGTAGTAAACTGGTATAAATGTGAATACACTTTCTATTCGGTTGTTCATGGCTTACTCTCTAGGTTGGATCTTTTTAGTTGGGCTCTAGGGTTTTAGCAGGTTGGACCTCGAAGACTGAACATCTTACTTGCTCGTATTCAGACCACTTAAGGATGGTCTTAATGCTTGCCATCCCCCCAGCTGCCTCAACTGCCCACGGACTAATGCAAGCCATTGGTTTCAAACATCCATGCTCCTTGACAGCACCTTTAGGTAGGAACTCAGATGCAGTATAATTGATTACTTTTAACTTAACAGAGACTCTGTGCACGACCAGAGGGTTGGTCTGGGAGGAATTCAAAGTGTTGAGTAGAGGAGAATGTACTGCTGAAGATCATGGCATTTTGAAATCAATCTGGGATCGGCTGACCACGTTAGAATGTGAACTCCAAGGCTTAGAAAGAAACCATAAGACGGACCCCCCCAATTACACAGGTGACATGAAGCTTACATTTCTAGAATATAGGGAGGAAGCTGAGGAGATGTCCACGACCAGGGGAAATATGCAGCTGCAAGGGTGTACGGAGAAGGTGAACCCCCCAGTCACACGTTGGACGACCTCCTACGATCTAAGTGGGCAGCAGACCATATTGTCTCGATGGTGGGGGGGCAATGAGAACACACTGCAATACACACTAGATATTCTTGCGACCTTTTCTGACTACTATACCGGCCTATATGGCTCCCAGCGTAGTAGCAGCCTGCTGAAATTAATCGATACTTGGATGCTGCCATGCTAGCCTGGACTGAGTCACCCGAAAGAGAGGTACAATGCTCCCCAATCATCGAGAACAATATCAAAAGAGCCATTGTAGAAATGAGGTCAGGCAAGACACTCAGTAGGGAATGAATGAACAGTGAGTTGTATAAAGAATGCTCTAACCTCTTAGTCCCTTGTTTACTAGAAATATATGGCAAAGCTACAATAAAAGGAGAAGTCCCGCTGACTATGGGAGAGACAATCATGATTAGACTACTGAAATTGAGTTAACCTGAATAGTAATGTGGGTCATTCAGACCACTATCGCTAATAAACACAGATAACATTTGCCAAAATATTAGCTGCCAGATTACTGCCATTACTGCACGGTTCAGCCCTACTGAACCAATCTGGGTTCATGCAAGGATGCTCAACAACAGACAATCTGAGAACCCTCTTCACTGCTGCCCGCCAGATGGACCCTGAACGCAGAATGGTGGTAGTCTTCTTGGATGCTGCCAAGGTGTTTGACTCGATTGACCAGCCATTCATGATGAGGATGCTTAATAGAATTGGGATGGGAAGGACAATCATGCTATGGATAAGTCTCCTTTATACACGACCAACAGCTTGAATACAGCTTATTTGGTAACATCTAATCCCAGAGAAACACAAGCTAGTATGCGATCAGGATGTCCACCTTCACTTCTGATTTCCACACTGGCAATAGAGCCACTAGCATGAATACTATGCGAATCCCATCAACACAGGGGGCACAATGACTGCTGAAATCCATATAGGTGGATGATGACCTTCTAATAGGGAAAAATCCAGATGTAATCGGCAACCCACAATAAATGGAATTGTGGAGTTTGGCGAATGGTCGGGCTTGACTATTAACTGTGGTCCAAATCCACTATGAGACCACTGACAGATAACACTAACAAATAGGCACAGCTGCTGCGTTGGCAAGAAACCCCGAATCTCTAGCTGGGTGTGCAATTCCACAGGGATCTCTCAGTGGTAGTTAGAGAGAACTATGGTAAAACACTGGATAAAGTTATGGCAAACATAAAGAAATGGATAAAACTGCCCCTTAACATGGCAGGCAGAATTGCAATAATGAAGATGGTTATTCTTCCTCAACTACTATATTTGTTACATAACATCCCCAAACCTCCTAACAAGGCATTTTTCGATTGGATTAAAACATTGATGTTTAAGCTCTCATGCACCAGTAAGCAACTCCAGCTGAGCTGGCATGTAATAAGGAGGCCTTACTTCACCAAACTTCAAGGTCTATTATCTGATAGCACAAGCGCAATTTGCTTCACACTGGTTTCATCATATCCGTCAACTCCCGCGAGGACCCAATGTCCTAAGCAAAGTGGTAATAAAAGATCCGATACGTCCCAAAGATTAAATCCAAACGGTAAACTGTACAGTATGATCCTGGAATGGACTAGCAAAGGTGTGCAAAATGGATGCCATACACTTCCCCTGCCCCTATACCCTTAGCTAGCAATCCTCAATTCAAACTTTCGTCTGAACTGCTCCCTGTCAAACGACTGGCTGACCAGCGAATTGGAGTCCTGGGAGATCTCTTTATCAATATCAGATTCATTACACTGGCAGATTACCTGAGCAAGGGCCAGAGTTCCCTCCTAGAATAATTAATTTTCAGAGACTAAAAGAGACTGTCAGGCAGATTTTCCCTGGGTACCCTAGAGAGCTGGAAACATGGGCCCATATTTACACTTTTTTAGTGCCTCATTTGCGCCGCTTTTAGACGCAAAAGTGGCGCAAACTTACAAAATAACATTGTATTTTGTAACTTTGTGCTGCTTTTGTGCCAGAAAATTACGCAAATGTGGCGCTAAAAAAGTATAAATATGGGCCATGGGGTCTTCTCACACTGGTGGCTGCAGGACCAGTATCCAGGTTCTTAATCACATTAATTACAATGCAGCCATTGGAGGCATACCGCTTGCATCCTCCCAAACTAGAGAACAATGGGCCCGCGAGCTGGGTTTTAAAATGACTAACAAGAAATGGGCTTACTGCTAGCAAAATACTAAAGAAGTCTCAATGAATGCGAAGCAGAATTGTGGCTGATTCTCTATAAATTCTTACACCAAATGAACTGCACATCTGTTTCTCAGGCAAAATTTAGCAGATAAAGCAACACACATTGCTTACGATGCCATGCCCCTCATGATATATTTTGTTGTACACCTCTTCTGGGACTGCCCACTGATTATTGCCTATTGGAGGTGACTGTATCTGATAGAGACTTCTAGTTGCAGATTCCTTACCTTAGAATTTCCCCCAGGCTTCAGACTGGATCTGGAGATTTTTCTTTGAGCAGTACCGTTGAGTGCCGTCAGTTGACTCAGCATGCATCATTAGCGTTGTGTTCACCGTGATGATGTCAAGGTCGTATATAGGCGCAACCCCAGCATGCTGACATCAGTTATTTTTGTTCTGCACCAGCCTACGCGCAGATGTGGAGAAGAGCTATGCTCAATTGTTTTTTGACTGACTTCGACCGTTTTGTTGAGTTCTCTGGCTCCGGAGTGCCCCTCTGGATCCATTGACGGATCCGTGCCGATGTTGGTTGTGCCAACATGACCTTCCCTGGTGCCTGCGAAGATATTGATGCTTCCAACATCGGTTGGGCCCACTATTGACGTTGAACCCATACTTATACCCGACTCCGACTTGCACCGACAAATAGGTACCTGATAATACATCTTTCCCTTTCCTTTTCAGATCTCTATATTCATACCTGAGTCATCATGATCAGCAAGGCTTAACTTACCAAGTATATTATATTTGTGGTTGGGTAAACCAGCTAAGGGATCCAGCCATCAGAAACCCTTTTAGCTTACAGACCGAGAATGCCTCAATCTCCAGTTTTTCTTTGTTTTATGAAGTCTTATATCTTTTATTTGCATTTCCCTGACGTTTCCCTTTTCATCATCATATTTTTAAATTTTATTGTTGTGCCATGTAAAGCATGTACCTGTGCCCAGTGTGTGTACATAATAATACATAGCTAAGAGAGTTTAAAAATAAAAATGATTTGGTCAAGAGAAAGAAAGCTTAACAAAAATAAGAACAGGTAGATGTTTAAGAGATGTATACGTAACCCTGCAGCTCAAATCATATAACAGTAAGGAGCAAAGTAACCACTGGCAATTAACAGCTCTTGATGAAATAGATGGTCTTAAACAAAGTACAAGAGCCCAGGAAAACACCGATGTCGCTCACAGCGGTTCCGATCTCAACAGGGCCAACATTCCCCAGGGTGGATACCGACCTTTATTCTTATAGGTATGGGGAAAGTGTGGAGGAGTTGCTGGACCCTTTAGAATTCCAGCTGGAACACCCTGAAATGGACTGGGCATAGGAATTGGGCAAAGCTAGTGATCTGGATACCTCTCCTGACTCAAGCATGCTATCTCCTCCTATCGTGGCTACAGAGGAGGGAGCGTCATATTCTATGGTGGTGAGAAGGGCTGCTGAGGCCCTTGGCTTTGAGCTACCTTGTGTGGCAGTCAGGGCTAACCTCCTGAATGAGGTTCTTCAGCCTGGGGCTTCCACCTCGGAACCCCTTTTGCCTTTTAATGAAGCCCTCACTGATGTCCTACTGGGTACCTGGTCCAGACCCAGCACATGGGGTTCTGTGAACAGGACAATTACCCGCCACTATTGGCTTGCACCAAAAAACCCTGAATTCCAAACCCAACACCCTACATCTGAGATTCTTGTCATCAAGGCTTCTTCTTCATCAGGTGCATTCCCTTCCGCTCCACCTGATAGGGAATCAAAGAGAATGGATGAATTTGGGAAGAGAATGTTATCTTCCTCCAGTCTGGCATTGTGGTCTGTGAACACTGCATGCATTTTGGGCCTCTATTCTCATACCTTAGTGGCACCACAGTCTCACAGGTGCTGCCACTGGTCCCGGGGGATGCCTGGGCCATTCTCTCCCAAGCTGCTGCTGACGGGATGGATGCAGCTAAGTTCACTGTACACTGTGGGCTGGACATGACTGACTTACTGGGCAGATCAGTTGCATTGATGGTGGCCTTATGGCACCACCCTGGTTGAGGACGTCTGGCTTTTCGGGGGATGTCCAACAATCACTCATGGACATGCCCTTCGATGGCACCAATCTCAGACGTTATTTGTGGTTCGTGGTAGGACACGAGCACTTTCAATTCATCATGCTCCCCTTCGGCCTTACCAGCGCCCTTCGGGTGTTCACAAAAGTGGTGGCGGTGGTCGCAGCTTATCTGTGCAGTCTAGGGGTTTCAGTCTTCCCTTACCTCGACAACTGGCTGTTGAAGGCAAGCTCACCCCAGGCTGTCGTCTCCCACCTCCAGACTAGGGTTAACCTCCTGCATTCACTGGGGTTCACTATAAACATGCCGAAGTCACACCTGACTCCCTCTCAGATGCTTCCTTTCATCAGAGCTGTTCTGGACACAGTGCAGTTTCGGGCCTATCCTCCGGAAAAGCGAGTCCAGGATATTCAGGCTATGATACCAATGTTTCGGCCTCTATCCTGGGTTTCTGTGAGAATGACTGGGGCTGCTAGGCCTCATGGCTTCCTGCATCCTGCTGGTGACACATGCCAGATGGCATATGCAGGCTCTGTAGTGGGAGCTGAAGTTCCAGTGGGCACAGCATCAGGGGAATCTCTCCGACATGGTCCTGATCTCAGAGGGAACTGCCCAAGATCTGCAGTGGTAGCTTTCAAATCGCAATTGAGTCAGAGGCAGCTCACTCTCCCATTCCCAACCAGATCTCACAGTAGTGACAGATGTGTCACTGCTGGGATTGGGTGGCCACATGGGGAGATGGAGATTAGAGGCATCTGGTCTTCAGCAGAGTCTGGGCTCCACATCAACCTTCTGGAACTCAGGGAGAGCAGGCTTGCACTGAAAGCATTCCTTCCCTTTCGAAAAGGGAAAGTAGTGCAGGTGTTCACCACCATGTGGTACTGCAAACAAGCAGATGGGAGTGGGGTCGTGGACTCTTTGTCAAGATGCTCTGTGCCTCTGGACATGGATGGAACGTCAGGGCATATCCTTGGTGGTTCAACTTCTGGCGGGCTCCCCGCCAGAACAGACAAACTCAGCCATTGATGCATGGTCAAGCACGAATGGTGTCTCCATCTGGAGGTGGTGCAAGGTCTCTTTCAGCAGTGGGGAGAGCTTTTTTAGATCTGTTTGCATCTGCAGAGAACACGCAATGTCAGCTGTTTTGTGTTTTGGAGTTTCCAAGGTGGCACTCGCTCAGTGACGCTTTTTATCTCGAGTGAAACTCTGGCCTCCTTTATGCCTTCCCACCAATACCACTTCTGCCCAGAGTTCTAAAGAAGATCAAGAACGACCTGGCCCAAGTAATCCTGGTGGCTCCTGACCAGGCACGAAGGGTATGCTATCCTGAGCTTCTGAGCATAGCCATCGATCCTCCTATCAGACTGCCCCTTCAGGACGATCTTCTGTCGCAGCAGCAGGGGACGTTTTCCACCCAAACCTATCCAGTCTCCTCCTTCCTGCATGGAGATTGAGCGGCTGCAGTTGACAGCTTTCGACCTTCTGCCCAAAGTCTGTAATGTTAACTTGGCAGCCAGACATCCCTCCACTAAATAAATAGGAAGTTAGGATATGAGGTAATTTTAATTCACATTCTTTCACTCACCTTCTCACTGAGATATCCTTCAGTTAATATGGATAACAGGAAGGACGCGTGCCGGGGTGGTGCCTTTGTGGGCGATCATGACGTCACAGATGGTGCCAACAACGCCATGAGTATCCGAGCGGTGACACCCAGCGGCGCACTGGGGGCTGCTCAGCGGGTGTTCCGGATTCCGAACTGACGCCGGGAGATTCTGGGGTGAGGAATCTTCAGCTAGATACCAGGTAATGCGTTACAGAAGGTAAGTAACTTGTTCTTTACTCCCTGTATTTCCTAATACTCCAAAAAGACGGGGCTCTCAGATCAATATTAGATCTCAGACCCTTAAACCACTACATCCTATAAGAACACTTATATGCTCACTCTTCAGGATATTATCCCCCTACTGCAACAAGGTGACTTTATGACAGCATCTAACCTAAAGGATGCTTACTTTGACATTCCCACTCATCTAGCACACTGCACCCTAGGGACTGTGCTCCTTCCCTTCAAACTTAGTTGCTTGGATCACAAACACCCCACATTTGGCATACTGGTGCCCACCTTATAAGTCCCTACTATATGGTACCCAAGTTATTGGGGCACCAAGCATTCCCCATGGGCTGCAGTATTTATTATGCCACCCATGGAAGCCCATGTAAAATGTGTCTGCAGGCATGACATTGCAGCCTGCATGAAAAGATGCATGCACCCTTTCACTTCAGGTCACTGTAAGTCACCCCTATAGCAGGCCCTCCTAGCCCAGAGGGCAGGGTGCAGGTACCTGTGTGTCAGGGCACCCCTGCATGAGCAGAGGTGCCCCAACGAACTCCAGCTCCATTTTCCTGGACTTATTTAGTGTGGGACACCATTTTACGCGTGTACTAGACATAGGTCACCAGCTATGTCTAGCTACATAATGGTTACTTTGCCCGTTTGTTCCTACAGGAAATTCTAGTGTGAGAATATCTATTTGCAGCCCATCGCCAGGAGCTTATGGCTTCGGTATCTATTCTGAGGGTAAGGAATCTGCAGCTAGAAGTCTCTATCAGATGAACAAGTTACTTATCTTAGGCAACTCATTATATGGTAGAGACTCTATCTAGCTGCAGATTCCTTACACCCACCCATGCCTCTCCGCTCTGCGGATATGTCTAATAGGGTCAGGGATCGTACCTTTGGGGCCCTAGTTTTTTGCACAGAGTTAGTTCTATCCATGGCTCTGCGCTTCTGGCATTGAAGTTCTTTGAGTAAAAGAACTGACAAACACATGCCGGGTGGTGCCTTTATAGGCGACCATGACGTCACAGATGGCACCAACAATGCCACGAGTATCCAAACAATGACACCCGGCGGCACGCTGGGTACTGCTCAGCACAAATTCCAGATTCCCAGCTGACGCCAGGAAATTCTAAGGTAAGGAATCTGCAGCTAGATAGTCTCTACCAGGTAATGCGTTACAGAAGGTAAGTAACTTGTTCTTTCCTAATACCCCCAAAAAGACGGGGCTCTCAGATCAATATTAGAGCTCAGACCCTTAAACCACTACATCCTATCAGAACACTTCCACGTTGCCAGAAGATCACTTTCAAGCTGCTTTGTATCACCCACAAAGCTGTATATGGAGCAGGACCGCTTTTTATCAGAAACAAAATAACCAAATACATCCAACAAAGAAACCTCCGCTCACGATTGGCACTCCGCCTTAGAACACCACCATACAAGAAAAAGACTATAGGTGGTACATCCTTCTCCGTTCAAGCAGCCAAGCTATGGAATTCATTACCCCCAACTATAAGAGCCACAGATAACTTTCTTGTCTTCAGAAAACTACTCAAGAGTTGGCTCTATCCTTCATAACCACCATATTCAAACAACTATGGACTGCATATGCCTATGTTGATAAATATTTTTTTCTGATTATGTGTATATTTCTAGTTATGTATAGCTTCTTTAGAAAGTATGTATCACTACCATGTCATAACAATAAAATACACACACACACACTCTTTAAACCTGTTTAACTTAGTATATTTACCCATGGTTCTAAATATGTATTGTATGTACATATACAGTATGTGTGCAAATGTGTTTGTGTGTGTGTGTATATATATATATATATATATATATATGTGTTTATGTTGTTCTGTGCTTGGTATGTTCGTGGGTCATTGCATGGCTCCTGGGTGGGTTGTTTTACTAGATATCTATGAATCCCTGCTCTCATCTTATAGCACACTCATCTACCCATCATCATATGTCATGTCTCTATCAATCTATCCTCCATTCCCACTCTGACTCATCCCAAATCCATTCTACTACTTTCATCTCCTAAATAACTCTGCCTAAGCTCTTCCCTCCGCTTCCACATCTAACTCACCAAACCTCACTTTACTACCATGACCTCCCAAACAACCCTACTAAATCCCCCCTCATTTAGCTCACCCTGCTACTATGATCTCCCTAGCCCTTTCCACAGACTCTTCCCTCCTCCATCCCCCTTTACTCATCCCAAGCCTAAATCCTATTACCATATACTCCCAATTAACACTTCTGGATTCTTTCCTCCTCCACCCCTCCATTACTCCAGTCAATCTAACGAACAAACTCTCATATCCGTGGCTCAAATGAACTCATAATAATACTAAAACTGTACTCATATTTCCCGATACGAATCCATCACTAATTCTTGTTGGGTTCCAAAGTAGAGTGCTACTCGCTGAAAAGCGCTTTGACGCCTCGTCAGGGGTAGTAAGCGCTATATAAATACTATTACAATAGAATACAATACAATATGGCTCTTGTATCCTCCTCTGCCTCTCGCTTTAATAGCTGCACCTGTGGTTCACTCCGGAGAGGAATCACATGTGGTGCAGAGTTCCTATCCCACCTGCTATGTTTGTGTTCAACATCGAAGTTTGCTTTAAGGTTCACAAGTGTGTATACTTGTCCCAGAGATTCTCGGGGACTAAAGAGGAAAAGGCTTCAATTATTACCTCAGCTTCACAAGGTGTGTCCTTCACAAAAGATGGAGGACTATCCTCAGGAGCAAAGGCAATATCGTAGGCATTCTACAAGTGTGATCAGAATAAGACTTCTAAACAGCACGATATATTCCCTTCTATCTGTATTTCTATATTATAAACTCTCTTAGGAGTGCTTACATATCCTCTGATGTTTCTATATGCATACATTCTTCAGTTGGAATCACAACCAGATACTCTTTGAGAGTCTGGTGAACTAAGACAAGTAGAAAATATGATTTATCAATTGAGTGGCATAAATCTTTATTTAAACTATTGTCTCTTATATTTACCTTATTTTTTAACAGCATATTAAATAGAAGAGTAGTTCCATGCTCTTTCAAAATGTTTTTTATTAGTAACTTCTGCTGCGCCGGTCCGAAGCGCAACTGTACCTGTACCAGTTCACAGAGGTTTTTAAGTTTCTGGAGCATGATTTATTTTCTTTGTTAAACCAGCCACTTACTATTTCTTGTAGTGAGCTTCTGATTCGGAACTTTCCTCTGTTATTTATGTTAATCTCATAGTCTCATCATTGTTCTTTCTCACTCTTCGGTTTTGTGTATTTGTCTTTCCTACAATACTCAGATTATATGCTCCTTTCTCGAGATTTAATATCCCCAGAATACTGCAAATATATCAGAATACTGATACCGATCTAACTTTTTAATCTTTTCATAATTTCTCAAATTATAACCATCCCTTCTTGAATCGTGCTGTGGAAAAGATCCAATCCAGGGTTTCTCTTTAACTTTCTTTCGATTTGTGGAGCTTTCTCCTACACTGAATCTTCAAGGCTCCTAGTTAGGCGCTTTACAGCTTTGAATGCAAGTAACTAAGAGGACCAGTGAATGCTTATACATCCGAAATCATTTTACGTAATTCCCATTCACGATCTGGTACAGGAAATGCAGCCAGACGCTGGCAAGCAGCCACAATGCCGTCTCTACTCAAAGATTACTATGTACTATCGAAGAGACAGTTTCAAAGTTTCCAATAAGCCAACTTCATACCCAAATTAAATGGTGGAGTGGTTTCATGCTTATTCTGTATTTGTTCTGGTTAAAGTTCTAAATAGCATGTACCATGTATAGCATAATGTATACTAGCAAATCTAGTTACCAATGGAGTACAATCCTCTACATTTGGTTGAAACCCCACCAAGGGGCAGACACAGTTAATATTCAATGTTAAGGTGTTGTAAGAGCATAGAGCCCTTCGTATTGACTGTAGTCATACGAGCAATCCAAAATAGGATTTTGTTCATTTGGTGGGCGCTTTACCCAAGAAGAAACAACACCGAAGGACTCCAGCTCCACTCCGTGTGCGTGAGTCCTGGCCACTCTGCACACGACGCCTGCGGCCCGTGTTCAGGTGGCCCAACCAACTAGAGAGGATCCCCAGGCAATTCTGAGCAAGTGCCCACCCTGGGTTGACCTCTCCACCCCTCCACGACGATGCCTGCAGAGGGAATTCCGTGGACCCCTCTGACTGCAAAAGCTCCGGATGAGGATATCCGACACCTAAAAGCCTGCAGCCCCCCCCCAGCTCAGGGTCATGGTGGAGGAAATCATCCGGGTAGAGCCACAGCTATTCGGATCACAGGTGCAGCAGACATCCATTGCAAGGAAGTTGGAGCTATAGAAGAGAATTGTCGACAGGTTCAGCACAGTGGAACAGCACCCAAGAACACGGTATGACCGCAGGAAGAGGTAGAACGATCTATTGGGGAAGGTGCGCTCCGTGGTATCCAGACACCAGGTAGCCGTACAGAGGCCTGGCGGTGGACCCCCACCTCCTCCC
This sequence comes from Pleurodeles waltl, assembly GCF_031143425.1. Taxonomy (NCBI): domain Eukaryota; kingdom Metazoa; phylum Chordata; class Amphibia; order Caudata; family Salamandridae; genus Pleurodeles; species Pleurodeles waltl. Next base: position 490,400,905 of record NC_090449.1, on the reverse strand, counting down.
CCACAACTAACAACATGGGAGGAGCAAGTCTTGGCGATCATGCATCCTGAGGGCCTTGCAGGAGTAGCAGGATGACTGGACTCTGGTAAGGCAAATCTTTACTAATATATCCCCCACCCTACCTGCATGCCATCACAAACTCCTACCCCTACCCTTACACCCATCACCCCAACACCTCACAGATAGCCCACTATCATAACCCACACATCCCAATACCAAGCCCTGCATGTAACACTAATGCATGGACACCCATTACAGACCTGCATGGACAACCATCACCAAAGAATGTCCAGTAGAGAGACTCACCCAGGCCACAAAATCACCAGTCACACAAGGGCCAAGGCAATAATGCAAGCACATGAGTAGAGGGAAACTCACACATTGCACAAGATGGCACACACAGATACAATAACTATGCATTTACATCCCAAAAGGACCCCTACCCAATGTCACCGGACAGGAGGTGCCAGCCATATCCAGTCCCCCCACAGAAGAGGCCCACAGTGACGACAACAGCTCTGCACGCCTGGATCAAGATGACCAGCTGTCAACACCAGAGCAGTACGCGCTCTATTGGCGACAAAAATGCAAAAACCCAGCACTCTCAAAACAACGTAATTTATGCATTGTGCTGATATGTTGTGGTTTAACCTTTTGCATTGCAGAGTTCAATCCTGAAAACGTATTTTTAATATGCTTACAAATACTGTTCCTTTGCAATGTATTGCTGCAGGTTTTCAGAGTGTGTTAGGGTGTGTCCCATTTCCAGGGCCTTCCAGAGACTTTCCCTGCAACATGCCTGGGCGTGGTTCTGGGCTGGGCCAAGACTCTATAAAAAAAGAGCCAGCCCAACTCCCAGTGCTCACTATTCAGAGGTCCCAGTGCAGAGCAGCAGCTTCTTCCTGATCTCCTGTCCCCGCGGCCTATTTGGATCTTCCAGTCTTCTGCCCTTCATCCTTCATTGGTGATCATTGTTCCAGGCGGTAAGACGGTGGTTGGACTGTTCCGACACCGTTATTGAGAATTTTCATATTCTTGGTTTAATTCTTAAATGAGTAACAGATTACTTGTGCGCTACCATTTCTTGACATTGGCATGGTGGCTTAAGAATCGGCAAGATGCGCGATTCGTTTTATGGTGTTTAAACATTGTTGTCCATTGCGCGCTACTATTTCTTGACATTTACATGATGTTTTACGAATTGGCAAGACGCGCAACTCGTTTTATGAGGATTTAACTTTCTTGTTCATTGCGCGCTACCATTTCTTGACATTTACATGGTGGCTTAAGAATCGGCAAAAGAAGTGCGATTCATTTCATTGTACTTTGATCTTGTTATTTATTGTGAGCTGTTATTTCTGACATTTACATTGTGTTTTACGAATCGGCAAGACGCGCGATTCGATTAATGATGATTTGACTTTGATATTCATTGCGTGCTACCATTTCTTGGTATTTTACATGGGGACACTCGAACCGGCAAGACGCACGATTCTCTCCTCGAGTTTATTTCATGTTGTTTATTGTATGCCACTATTCTAAGATATTTATTATGTAATATTTGAGTTGACAAGTTATGTGATTTGTTTCCTGAATCCATATTGTGTTATTCATGGTGCACAATTCTTTAATGGTGTTTACTATATATATATATATATATCTGCAATATGCGCAATTTGTGTTGAAACATTTTAAGAGTACACAGAAGGCCAGAGTTTCTAGATGCAATATTGTATGGTCCTAGTATACATTCTCAAAACATGATTTATATGACTCATGTAAAGGAAAGTACTTGAATAAGAAAGTTTTGATTTAATTCATCTTGATTCCCTTACAGGTATCCGGCCATCCGGCCATCTTGAAACTTAGTCATTTTAAACTTAACTCTTAGATTGTTCATGTTTTCAGAGTGACTAGGCTTAGAATCATAGTCTAGTATTGATTTCTTACTACAGGTCTCCTTCCCAGCTGTTCCCTTCCTAATCCCCTCTTCCCCTCTTGAACTCTCTCAGTCTCTGTGATTTATCTATCAGAGTCTTGGAGCTGTTCAGTGGTTTACGTGTTGGGAACGTGCACAGACCCTGAGGATCTGGTGACACTGACACCAGCCCAGCCCATCAGGGACCTCTGGACAGTCGGTTCCCCTGCCACAGTCCCAAACCACCACTGAACCTCCCCCCTCAGGAAACACCACCACAGCACCCACCCAGCGGGCCCATGCCACTGTCCCCAGGACACGTCAATCAGCAGTGTGTCCACCACTACAGGGACCCCAGGAAAACCCACTAGCACAGGACGATCAGGGACCTGGGGTCAGTGGCAGTGGGACATGGTTCAGGGGAGGCACAGGACAACAGGTCTGCCAAACCCACCATTTGCACGGTAATGGAATGGTAGCTTTTGTGGTTTCTGTACACCTGTTCATCCCTGCGGGGTGGGACAAATGCCACATGTATACCATCAATGGCACCAATGATGTTGGGGATTTGTCCCAGGGCATCGAAGTCACCATTCACTGTGGGCACATCCTCCACCTGGCGGAAAATGATGTAGCTGCGCATGTGTTTCAGCAGGGCAGACAACATTCTGGACAACACGTTAGAGAACATTGGCTGAGACATCCCTGATGCCATGGCCACTGTTGTTTGAAAGGAACCACTGGCCAGGAAATGGAGCACTGACAGGACCTGCACTAGAGGGGGGATTCCTGTGGGATGGCGGATAGCTGACATCAGGTCTGGCTCCAACTGGGCACACAGTTAATGGATTGTGGCACGATCAAATCTGTAGGTGATAATGATGTGTCTGTCTTCCATTGTCGACACGTCCAACAGGGGTCTGTACACAGGAGGATGACGCCATCTCATCATCTGCCCCAGCGGATGTGCCCTATGGAGGGGAAGGGTGAGCAGAGGGTCATATACCACATAGGTTGCACAAGGGTGTTTTGCACTATTGAGATTTAATCAGTGTGTGGCGCTGTCTGTCCGTATTCCTGCCCAAAAGTGCTGTGAGGCAGTTAGGTGCCCTGCCATGTACCCCCCTGAAATGGCAGCTGCCTGACCTGTAAAGAGGGACAAGGGGAAATGAGGTAACTGCGCTGGTGTTGTGCAGCGTCGCGGTAGGCAGACGAAGACCGCTGCGCAATTCAGCATTGGTTATCACTGGGCCCTATAGGTTCCAGGAGCCAATTACGATGTACACTGGCGGTGACGGTATGCACCGCCGCGGACGTGACCGCCATTTTCTATCTCTTCACTCACTTGATACCTGACCTTCAACAGGAGAGGACCTACACTGCAAGTGCTGCTGTGACCTGAGTCTGGAAGCGACAATGACTACAGTGTCTGGGTAAAGGGCCCCTGCCTTCACCGCAGAGGAGTTGGACAACCTGGTGGATGGGGTCCTCCCTCAGTACATGCTACTTTACAGTCCTCCAGACAAACAGGTGAGTACACACTGTGCATGGTGGATGGGACATTAATGTATGGAGTGGCCTGGATGGAAGATACATGGGGGGGGGGCTGTAGCCTGCATGTGAGGATGGTCAGTGTATGTGTTTCAGGGCATGGTTGGGAAGTTGTGGCCAATGAGTAAGAATAACCGGATGGGGGAGTAAAATTCTTTCTTACTTTACCTTTCCTGTAGGTCAGCGCCCACCAGAAGAAGGGTATTTGGCGTGCCATCGCCAAGGAAGGGTGGACCCTTGGGGTCTATCATAGACAGAGCATCCACTGCTGCAAGAGATGGGAGGACCTGCCCCGCTGGAGCAAGAAGACGGCGGAGGCCCAGCTGGGGATGGCCTCCCAACGTGGAAGGGGTACCCGTCGCACCATGACCCCCCTGATGTTCCGGATCCTGGCGGTGGCAAATCTGGAGTTGGATGGGCGCTCGAGGGCATCACAGCAGCCACAAGGGGGTGAGTATAGTCTCATTCAGCTGACTGTGCACGCTTTACGTGGTGTCTGGGTGGGGGAAGTAGGCTGTGGGTTCCCCTAGGCCAGGGGCGAACTTGCTAGGGTAGGTGTTCTCCTTTCCTGCTCTTATCTCATGACCGAGCTTACAGAACCTCTCTGGAATGCACTTCTGAGTTTAAAGAAGACATTTATTGTTAATATTACTTCACCACGAGGTTCCTGAGAGACAAAATTAGTAGATTGGAAGCACACGTTCAAAAGTAGGCGCAGCAATGAAAGCAAAATATATCAAAGTACTTCTCAGTTGCAATGTACACAACAAATAGATTTGATTATATTATAGCATAACTTCAAAGCAAAGCATAAAAGTCAAAATTGCATTACCTTAGGGCAAGACTCTAGGCCTATAACTCAGCTTCATCTTTCTGGGGCTTCAAGTTGATGACTCTGATTCAACTGCGAGAAAGAGATTTTCTATCCAAACGGGGACAGGCAACTGACGTCTCCGTTACTGTCTGAAGTCAAGATAGTTTCAATCTAACTAACTCTGCTGTTGTCCAGAGCCATCCTTCCAAAAACGTGCCCCCTCCTCGTGAACCAAGAATCAGTGTAAAAATGACACATCTCAAGCAGCTCTTGCTTTAAAGTCTGACACACATTGTACAAATCTGAATCAATAGTCAAACAAACATGCTTTTTATCCTCAGGGGACACAAATTCAAATGGTGCACCCAATTTCATTGGTGACTCTTTTACCTGTGGTACTCCCTGCACCCTCTCCTCCTCCTGAAAAGGGGCTTGTGACACCTGTTCATGTAGGGCTGCAGTGACTCTAGCCCTGTCTTGCATGTACCAGATCCAGTGTATGTGCCTGTCCTAAACTGCAAGATTTAGGTGAACTCATCACCCACTGCATGCTTGATATTTCAGGTTTCAGAATTAAAGTATCATTTAATGTATTCACTAGAGCCCAATAACAAGTCAAAAGCTTACTCCAAAGTTCCACGGGCACTTTTGCCCTCCCCTGTTCCTGATTTACATGTAAATCAGTGTTTCCCTCTTGCACTGCGCAGAAACCTAAAGTCAGAATTATTTCATTTGTCCAATCAAAAGCGCGCAGCTGCTCATGTTTTTTCCTAGTTACTTTGTACCTAAGTGTTAAGATTTAACTCAGATGAGGGCTATACTGTTTCCAAAAATCAAACAAGCTCATGAAACACGGTGTCTCTTGCTTAGTGCAAATAGTAAGAAACTCTAAAATCTTTTGTTTTACTTGTGACAACACCTTTCTATTTTCTGGGTACCACTGAATTCCCAGTAACTGCACATTTTGCGACAGTACTTCTGCCTTGTCCGAATGAATTTTACTTTGCAAAAGCAGTCTGTAAATAACATTCTGAGCTCTGTTCTCAATATTATCTGTTAAGAAATGCACTTCAACTGCCATAAACTGTGGGGTGTTCTGCGCTACATTCTGAGGCTCAGACTGGCACACGGCTGTTTTAACCCCCTCATCACTGGAATGGGAAAAGCCAGATTCTTCTAAAACAGCAGTTTTATAGACTTCAGCATTATCTTGCAATAATGTGTTCTGGCTAATTTGCTCACGTAAATTCTTATTTTCATGTTCTAACTGCCTAAATCTCTCCTGCGTTTTTCTGTAAGCAGGCAAAAGTATCCAAACCCTTCTGTCAAGAACAAAAGGAACATCATTTCTTTCAAAAGGCACATTTTCTAAATATGCTTTATCACAGCACTCATCCCAAGACTCACACAGTCCTGATAAACAAGAAAACATGTTTCTCACAGCACCATAAGGCAGTTTAACTTCACATGCATTTTCAAACATGGTCTGCCGTGCTTCTTTAATTCTCTAAACAACAAAAAACAATTACACTTCAAATCATGCACTTCCAATCTCCAAGTCCGACTCTCAAGACTGACGACGAACGCCAAAATGTTCTGCTTTCCTGCTCTTATCTCATGACCGAGCTTACAGAACCTCTCTGGAATGCACTTCTGAGTTTAAAGAAGACATTTATTGTTATTATTACTTCACCACGAGGTTCCTGAGAGACTAAATTAGTAGATTGGAAGCACGCGTTCAAAAGTAGTCGCAGCAATGAAAGCAAAATATATCAAAGTACGTCTCAGTTGCAATGTACACAGCAAATACATGTGATTATATTATAGCATAACTTCAAAGCAAAGCATAAAAGTCAAAATTGCATCACCGTAGGTCAAGGCTGTAGGGCCTATAACTCAGCTTCATCTTTCTGGGGCTTCAAGTTGATGACTCTGATTCAACTGCGAGAAAGAGATTTTCTACCCAAACGGGGACAGGCAACAGACGTCTCCGTTCCTGTCTGAAGTCAAGATAGTTTCAATCTAACTAACTCTGCTGTTGTCCAGAGCCATCCTTCCAAAAATGTGCCTCTCCTCTCAGACTCGGGAAAGGAAGGCAAGCCCTTGGAGACTGACCAGATCTCCCAGATCCCTCCTCTTCCCAAGGCTGAGCAGAAAGGAAAACACCAAATGTACACCAATTGTCTCTTATCAGCTAGGGTCTGGTGTGAAAAACACAGCTTGGTCTATCATGTGGAAAAACACAGCTTGGAAAAACACAGCTCATCTGTAATGTCTCAACTGCAATGTCTAACTCCACGTTAAAGCCAATAGGCAGCTAACCTAAATATCAAATGTAATGTCTAATGCCATGTCAAAGCCAATAGGCAGCTAAACTGAATATAGAATGTAATGGCTAATGCCATGTTAAAGCCAATAGGCAGCTAACCCAAATACGAAATGTAATGTCTAATGTCCTGTTAAAGCCAATAGGCAGCTAACCTGACCTGAATACATGTAAAGTGCTACTGGTGAACATTGAGCAACTAATATGCGCAGTGGTGTTGCAGGCATTGACCATCTGTCTCCTCTGTCTTTCCCCCCCTTTTTGTTTTGTCACCCTGTCCTTGTGTGCATTAGCATTATCTGGCGGAGGAGCAGTGGCACCGGAGCAGGAGAGAGCTGCAGCCCACATGGCCCAGGAGGGTAAATGTATGTAGTCTGAAGGCACCAGTGGGACGGAGGGCGAGGGGAGCTCCACGACGGGGACAGGGGGAGACACCAGCGACAGTGACTCCTCCTCTGATGGGAGCTCCCTTGCGGTGGTGGGCACCTCTGTGCCCACCGCAACAACAGGTACAGCTGCCACCCTCCCAGCAGCCCCTAAGCTGTGTTTCCCGTACCCCCTCAACCAGGAGGGTGGGCATCTCATTCGCCCCAGGCACCTCAGCCCCTGCCCCAGTCAGCCCTGCTGCCCTCAGTGAGGAGGCTATTGACCTCCTGAGATCCCTCACTGTTGGGCAGTCAACCATTTTGAATGCCATCCAGGGTGTCAAGAGGCAATTGCAACAAACAAATGCATACCTGGAGGGCATTCATTCTGGCGTGGCAGCCCAACAGAGAGCATTTCAGGCTCTGGCGTCAGCACTGATGGCAGCCATTGTCCCTGTGTCCAGCATCCCCCCCTCCAACTTCCACTACCCAGACCCAATCCCCTCTACCTCAGCCTATCCCAAGCACACCATCAGACCAGCATGCACACAAATCAACACACAAAAGTGGCTCAGGCAAACATAAGCACCACACATCCCACAGGCACTCACACAAGCACCATACCCATGCAGACACACCAACATCCACTGCCTCCACTGTGTCCCCCTCCTCCACGTCGTCCAGCTCCCTCCCAGTCTCGTCTCCACTCACACCTGCAGGCACTACATTCTCAGCCACTCCCTCCATTACCAGCACGCCCATCACCACACACCGCTCACGTGCTATCACCACACCCACTACCGTGCACACGTCCCCTGTGTCCTCTCCCAGAGTGTGTGTGAGCCCTCCTCCCAAAGTACACAAACACCAGCACACACCCACTCAACAGCCATCCACCTCACAACATCCTACAGCCCATGCACCTTCACCCAAACTCAGCAGACGTACACCTCCTACAACCACTACCTTGTCCTCCACTCCCAAACTCCCTCCATCTTCCCATCCCAGTGTGTCTAAAAAACTTTTCCTAGCTACCATTGACCTCTTCCCTACACCTCCCCTCCTCGTCCTTTCCCTAGGGCCAGGATGTCTAGATCCCAGCCCAGCACCTCAGCCGCCAAATCCTCGTCCAGTGTGGTCTCTGCAAGTCCGGGAACATCAAAGGCAGCACCCATCAGGGCTGCCAGTGTGCCACCTAGTGAGGCCAAGGACCACCCTATTCCGCCACCTGCCAAGGTAAAGAAGGGGCCAGCATGCCGAAGAGAAAAGCCGCACCAACTACCCAGCAAGGCCTCTTCCAGAACCAAAGAGGACAGTGCCAAGGTCCCAGCAGTGACTTCCAAGGTGGGGAAGGGACACAAGGGCAAAGGGAAGTCAGCTCAGGGCACGGAGCCTCTGGGTGAGGGACTGGTGTCACCCCTTCAGCAAGACAGACCAGCAACCTGTATGGCGGTGGCCACCACCGCAACAGCCGCCACCTGCACCGCCACCTGCACGTCTGCTGCCTCTACTACAGTCACCAGCATCATCCCCAGAGGGCACCCTTCTGAGACTGCAGGAGATGGCCTGGTGTCTCCCGCCACAAGTGCAGACACCTGCATCACCGGCAGCATCTCCGCCGCAGCCACAGCCACCTGCCCCGCGACGTGCCCAGCCAGTGCCACTACAGCGGACATCAGCAGCATCCCCAGTGGGCAGCCGTCCAAGACTGCAGGAGACACCCTGGACCCTGCACACACTACATGAGGCACTAGCACTGGCACTACCAGCAGTTTCCAGGCTAAGTCGCCGCAGGGTGGAGTGTGGCTCTGCCTCCATGGAGTATCATGCCACCTGTTCCCTGAAAATCTCGTGGCTCAGACACCCAGGTGAGGGAATGGGAAATGCCACACCCCAGGTGCAGCATCACTGGGAACCATGCCCCCTCCAGAACCAGTGGAGAACAGCATCCACTTCCCCTATCCTTGGGAGGATGAAGCACTCGGGGCACAAAGTCCACTCCAGAACCAATGGAGAACAGCATCCACTACCCCAGTCTTTGGCAGGATGAAGCACTCTGGGCACAAAGCCCCCTCCAGAACCAGTGGAGAACAGCATCCACTTCCCCAGTCCTTGGCAGGATGAAGCACTCTGGGCACAAAGCCCCCTCCAGAACCAGTGGAGAACAGCATCCGCTAGAGAGACTGTGGCTGTGCACTCCCCAGGACCAAGCAGTGGGCAAACCACCCACTTGAGAGACTGTGGCTTTGTACTCCCCAGGACCAAGCAGTGGGCAAACCACCCACTTGAGAGAATGTGGCTTTGCACTCCTTAGGACCAAGCAGTGGGCAAACCACCCACTTGAGAGACTTGAGAGACTGTGGCTTTGCACTCCCCAGGACCAAGCAGTGGGAAAACCACCCACTTGAGAAACTGTGGCTTTGGACTCCCCAGGACCAAGCAGGGGG